>NC_140166.1:125586168-125911168 GCF_963971535.1 Notolepis coatsorum
CTGAATAGTTACGTGATTGCCGTTCAACGGTTGGCGAGCAAACTCGTATATATACGTGAATGGTGCAGATTGAGTTAAGATAGATTCTTAATAATAAAATAAGATAAAAATACAATACATTTTGCATAGAATAAAATAAGATGACTAAAATAAAGATGACTATATACAATTCTAAAAGTGTGCAGTGCAGATCAAATAAGATACAAATACAATCAATTTAGCATAGAATAAAATAAGATGACTAAAATAAAGATTACTATATACTAGGGGTGTAACGGTACGTGTATTCGTCCCGCAAATTTACGGTACGACCGTCACAGTGCGGTACGCGCACCCATGCGACGAATACGCCCTACAGCGCAAACACACCCACATGCAGGTACTCGCGAGGTCCGTGCGAGAACAGCGCGTGTGGCCGGGCACACCGAGTTCAGACTTCAAAGTGGTGAAAGTGCACGGAGGAGAAAGGCTGCAGGGTTATTACAGTTTTCTTTCGTTTTCTTGTGCGCCAATAACGTTAACCAAATGAAACCAATGGAAAGAAAGTTAAACACACACGCGTCGCCGACACACACACACACACGCGCCAACAGACACATCAACATTCTCCCCCGCCGCCCGCCGGACTCACAGGCGCACAATCAAATAAAAAGAAGAAACCTACTTTTCCGGACAGATCATCTGAGCTCCACTGTGTTTAAATCCAAATAGTCCTCTGCCATTGTTGTAATATGTCATCTGTTCTCTAGTATTCAGTCTGGTCGTGAAGTAAAATTCTCTCTGGAAGTGAAACTGAAACTTAGCAAGGATAAGTTTAAAGGGGCAGTAAGCAAGTTGATGCCTGAACACAGAATGACACCAATATCACTAATTACCACGGCAAGCCTATAGAAAAGTATTCTATTTAATAATAATATTTATAATAATTATCATAAATATAATATATACATTTTAAAAATTAAAAAAATTAAAATTACGAAAAAATTATATTAATGAATTAATAATAATTATTATAAATAATTTTTTTCTGTTGTACCGAACTCGTACCGAACCGTGACCCCAATACCGAGATACGTACCGAACCGTGGCTTCTGTGTACCGTTACTATATACAATTCTAAAAGTGTGTATCAGGATGTAGATATTATACTATATACATTTTAAACAACAAATATGCTATGTACAGTTCCAAAAATGTGTGTAATGAGTAATGTGCAAGTAATTTTAGCAGTGCAAGGAGGAGGAGCAGGAGGAAAACGGAGTAAAGTGATTATAGCGGTAAAGAGCTTTACAAAGAGGATGTTTTCACATCCTGTGTCTGAAAGGGAGCCTTTTTTCAGAACGGGAGCATGTTCAGCTCCCACTAAATCTGATCAGAACAATGTAAGTATGTGTGGAATGAGATTAGGGCTGAACACAAGACACATTACAACACTTTTCTCAAACCTGAAGTTGTGTGAATTGACCTGTTGGCGATGAGACATTACAGGAGACCGGAGATCAAATGTCTGCAAATGCTTTGAAAATTGGCAGTAACAATGTCAAGATGAGTGCAGCGCAACTGCCGTCGGAGAGCTAGTCTGTTTCTCAGAGGGAATCGTTTGAACAAAGAATATGAGAGGAAGTGAAGAGTTTCAAACCAAAATATCCATAAATATCAGATTTTATTGACCGACTGATGAGGAAGGCTTCTTTAAACAATTTGATATGACTTCTTTGAATCCGTCAAGGAAACTATAAAAGAAGGAAGGGCCAACGTATTGTTTGATGATGATTTATGAATATATTCAAGCATTTTTCAGAGAGAAGACAGTGACAACATGCTGTATAAAGGAAATGCCAACCTGTTCAGATCAAACTGTTCAGTAACACTGAATACTGGGCAACAAATAGTCACACAGGAGCACATGTAAACACACACACACACAGCACAGATTTAGAACATTACCAAGCACCATGAGACACTACCAAGCACCATGAGACACTACCAAGCACCATGAGACACTACCAAGCACCATGAGACACTACCAACATTACCAAGCAGGCATATATATGTATGTTAGGGGGACCATATTGTTATTTTCAAAAAAGAGGACACCCTGCCTCAAGATACTTAAATGATACTCGAAGTTTACTAAAAGATGCCTTATAATTTATTTTCTCCTTATTTTACTCCTTGTTTTTCTATTTTTCTCCCATCCCAATTTCGTGATTCCAATTCTCCCCTCCCCTGTCTTGAACGTTGTTAGACTATGCCTCCCACTGGTCGGCTGTATTGAGGATAGAAGCATTGCACCCACTGCGCCACTCAGCCGCCCCTAAGATGCCTTATCATTTGAATATATTTAAAGTATGCCTCCTCTGTATGGATAATAATAATAAAGAAACTGCAGCTCAAAGTGCTTCACAACAGAAAAAAGACAAGCATAAAATGAGCACATAAAGTGCAGACATATATAATCACAGTTTTTCACATTAGGATCTAACATCCCAACAGGCCACCTTGTTTATGGTTTGCTTCAGTTTTAAATAGACAGAGTAAAATGCAGTGCAATAAAATAGAATAGATAAAAAAAAAACTTTTTTACAGTGTATTAAAATAGTCCTGGATTACTGTTCAACAGTTCAAAGTCGTCTTTACCTTCTCTGTTTGGTATCCACAGTTAAAAACTTGACATCAGGCGGCTAGGTGGTGCAGTGGGCAAGGCACTCACCACCAATGCTGGAGACGCTGGGTTCGCGTGTTCGAATCCAGCTCTCCACATTGTTTTCAGTTTGGCTGGTCGTCCGTACTAATACAATTGGCAGTATTAGAGGGTGGGAAAGCTGATGGGTGGGTCCTGGGCGTTGTAAACAGAAAAATACTCCTACAGTTCGGTCGGGGCGCCTGCTCAGCGAAGGAAGGATCTGGAGGGAGGTAGTGTGACCTTCCACATGTTACACTCTCCCAGTGAGAATCTGAGCTGCCAGGCTAGCTGCCGGCTGGCTGCGCATGTGTCGGAGGATAGCATGTGATAGTCTCCGGCCTCTCGGACCAACAGTAGGGGGGGGGTGCGCAACAACCAGGAAGGCGTTGGGAATTGGCATAACGACTAACAGTGGGGTGGGAGACAAATTGGAAAAAGAGGAGGGAAAAAATAAAATAAAAATAAACTTGACAGTCTTCCCTCCTGTTTTATACCCACTTAACCCTTCGAACCTCCCACTCGGGGCAAACCTCCCTCTCAGGGTTCAGTTCTCTCTCTCAGGGTGCAGTGCTAGGCCTGGGCCCTCATTTATCAATGGTGCGTACGCACAGATATGTGCGTAACCCGTGCGTACGATCATTTCTAAGCAAAGTGTGGGACTTATCTATTTGAACGTGTGCTTGACTTTGTGCGTATATCTACGCACAGCTCAGAGCATGCGTACCTGGCGCCCAGCGGTAGAATATGAAGACTACAATGCGGAAATAAGGTTCCGTGCATTAGTTTCGACACTGGCGTGTTCTGTATTACCCGTAATTCATTATAGTTAATTGTAAAATAGCGACAGTAGTGTAATTATAACGGGCTCACGCGCGAACAAGAGGTTGGCCTGCTTGTTTGGCATGGGGGGGGGGGGGGGGGGGGGGCAGACGCAGAACACCCACCTCCAAACGCGATTAAATATTGTTTAAAATAAAAAGCGAAATACTATTATTTTGTGTGTCATGTTTCCAAATAAGATTGGTCACAATGAAATGCTTTCTACTTCAATTTGTTGGTTAGAATAGATGACCTCTGTTGAAACTTCACTGAGACTAACACAGTCTATTTACTATTTGTGAGCTCCCGCAGAGACGTGATAATAATAATAATAATAATAATAATAATAATAATAATAATAATAATAATAATAATAATAATAATAATAATAATAATAATAATAGCTTCATTTTATATAGCGCCTTTACATAGGGGGGGGGGGGGAATAACAAAGTAACAAACATAGTGGACAGACACAACATATAAATATGATGATGGAATTCAAGTTCGCGTTTTTATTGATCACATACACAGTAAATTTCGCAAAGTAAATGTTGCTCAAACTGAGTACATTTTACTTAAACTGAGTAAAGTTTTACTCAGTTTGAGTAAAATGTACTCAGTTTGAGTAAAATTTACTCTACGGAATTTACTGTGTAGGCAGGCTATACATGGCGTAGGCTACATGGCAGTGAGATTCATTGTTCTTGTATCCTCTCGTATTATTGTTATAGTATATGCTATTATCAAGAAGGAAGTACATTATTTTCAATCGTGGCTTTAATTCGTATAGCCGAGAAGTAGTCTCCTATCAGCTTCATTAATCCCGACCCATCTCAGCCACAGCATAACTGAGACTGGCTATGGAAACAAATCATAAATAGACTACTGTAAATAAAATAGCATATAACATTATAAAGGATAGGCTATAGCAGGGGTTCCCTTTCTTCACCGAGCCCCACGATGCATTGGCAACATATAGAAATATGATATAGGCTATACATGGGTCCGTCAGCGAGGAGATTTGGCCATTTGAGGGCATCCCAGGTAGCCAGCATATTCGGGCCGATTCCGGCTACTGGTCGCCACACTCGGCTCAGTCCCGGCACGGCACACCAAAGATGAGCCGGCTCTGGCCCGGTAATGGTTGCCGGGCCAGAGCCGACTCCGGCTCGCCAAAGATTAGCCAGCTCTGGCCCGGTAATGGTTGCCGGGCCAGAGCCGACTCCGGCATGCCAAATATGAGCCAGCTCTGGCCCGGTAATGGTTGATTATTATGATTATTATTATTATTGTATACGCATGGAAAAAAGAAATGTCCAGACTCTGACACGGCCAAAATGTTTAGTAGCCTTATATTTGGTTCATGGTGCCTCAAAATGTTTTTGGTTTGATTTATGTATATATAATGAATGTCATGTTCACTAATGTACAAATCCAAAACTGCAAAAATTATTAGATTAGTATCTTTGTGAGGGTACCGACTTATTATTTACATCGACAAGATACAGAGATAATTTGTTAAAGCTGGATTTTCTACAGAAGAGGTATTATTTAGAACATTATTTCATATTTCTTTTGTTATTTATTGTTGTCCAGTAAGACTTGAAAGCTATTATTTTGTTACAGGTAAATCTGTAAGTAAATTTTGTGCCATTGAGATTTGTCAGAGAGATTGTAGGCATAAAATAATAATAATAATAATAATAATAATAATAATAATAATAATAATAATAATAATAATAATAATAATAATAATAATAATAATAATAATAATAATAATAATAATAATAATAAATCAAATGTCTATAGCGCCTTTCATGAAACCCAAGGTCGCTTTACAATCAAGAGGGCTAGGGAAATGGGGCAGTAGGGGAAAAGGGAAAAAAGAAAAGGGGAGGATGAGGGCAGGTAAGGGATAATGAACCTAATCTAAGCTAAACTAACTAATGGGGAAAGCCTTGGTGAAGAGGTGTGTTTTGAGAGCAGTTTTGAAAGTGTCCAGTGGTTGGGGCGTTGCGGATTTCAGGGGGGAGAGAGTTCCAGAGGGTAGGGGACGCCACGCTGAAGGCTCTGTCACCGAAAGTCCGTAACCTGTGCGAGGGATGGAGAGGAGACCCAGATCGGAGGATCGTAGGTTCCGGGATGGAGTGTGCTGGTGGAGGAGATCAGACAGGTATCGGGGGGCGAGGGCATGGAGGGACTTGTAGGTGAGGAGCAGGAGTTTGAAAGAGATACAGAACTTGACTGGGAGCCAGTGGAGGTGGATGAGGGTGGGGGTGATGTGCTGCCAGGGCTTGGTGTTAGTGAGAACCCTGGCAGCTGAGTTCTGTACATACTGGAGCCTGTCCAGGGCTTTGCTCGGTACCCCGAACAGGACTCCGTTGCAGTAGTCCAACTGGGAGGTGATGAATGAGTGGATCTTCTTTAAGTGTAAAAGCCATAACAATTATTTAAGGGGACCGCAAGGATGGTGTACTGGTGGGTGGTGTCCGACCGATTATGGTGGGCCGGTCTGGGCCAAAAATGCCAGGGCCGATTTTTGGTCCCAGTCCAGCCCTGGTTGGAGCGTGCGGCTGTGTGACGTCCTGCACTCAGCTGACTTATCACTGGGGGCAGAGTGTGTTACAGAAATATCGGCTATAATGTAATGACATTCTAAACAATAATAATAAACAATTTAACATAAATATCTATTAGGCTATTCTAGACTAGATTTATGCCAATTCATGTATACACTTTATGCTACAATAAAAATGATATTTTAGGCTATTCAAATAATGTAATTATCAAAATGTCACCCTATAATACAGTAGCGGTGTTAGGGTTTGAAACCGACCTCAAACGCACGGCACAGACAGGTAGTTCAGAGTTAGCCAAATACTAGGGCGTATTTATTTACAGAGTCAAAAAGGAGTCAAGTAACAATTTCGAAACAAAAAGAGAGACTGCCTTCGGCAGAGTTATCTGCGGCTCTGCAGATCCTCTTGGTGTTAGAGGTGGGGAATCGGTGTTGACGCCGTAGCGGCTCTGCAGATACTCTCAGCTTCAACTCGAGGTGGAAACGGAGAGAGAGAGAGATCAATAACAGTCCAATAGAACACAGAGGCAGTGCGGTTCCCTCCTCCCTTAGCTGAGTCCAGAACAAACAAAAAACGATAATCTTCAGTGTTCTCCACAACACACAATTTAGCTGAGTCCAGTGCAAACAAAAACGATACTCTTCAGTGTCTCTTTTAAACACACAATTTAGCTGAGTCCAGTGCAAGCAAAAATGATACTCTTCAGTGTCTCCTTTAAACACACAATTTAGCTGAGTCCAGTGCAAGCAAAAATGATACTCTTCAGTGTTCTTCAAACACACAAAACAGATAATCCAAAAAGGGTTTGGTTCCAACTCACCAAAGCGCTAACGCGTAAAGCGGGTAACGAGGCGCAGCTCCAAACGGGGGAACAAGGTATTCACCAGCGGTAATCCACAGATGTCCTGGAGGGAAAGTAGACGAGGCACAGCAATGGGGGGAAACAGGCAGAAGCAGAAGTATTCAAAGCAGTAGTACTCAAAACGACCCGACAACGATTGAAAGAAGGTCCCAGTATATGAAGCCTCTGGGGCGCTAATCACAAACTATGACAGGTGCGTGCTGGAATTGGTACTCGCTCCAGAAGCGTGTGGCGGGGAATGCACCAATCAACACAGTACCTTAAAGGAGCGTGTGGCGGGGAATAGACCAATCATCACAGTACCTTAAGAAGCGTGTGGCGGGGAATGAACCAATCCTCACAGTACCCCCCCCTCCACGGGAGCCACCCGGCGACCCACTCGGCCCCGGCCTGCCCGGATGGGGCCGAAGGAAGCCGGCGATCAGGGGCACTGGAGAGGGGGACAGAGACAGAGGCCCGGAGAGGGGGACCGGAGACGGGGACAGAGGACCGGTGAGGGAGGCTGGAGACGGGGACCCGGTGAGGGGGCTGGAGACAGTGACACAAGGGGAACCCCGGGGCGAAAGACTGGACGGCATCTGAAGACACTGGGCATGACAGGAGGGGCTCCACCCCCTGATGGCACCGGAGGACCAGGCGATGTGGGGCTCATGCAGCGCGAGCCAGGGCCGACCCAGGACTACCGGGACAAGAGGGGATCTGGTAATAAAAAACTGGAGTCTCTCAACGTGGTTACCAGACACGGTGAGGAGGACAGGACAGGTGCGTTGAGTGATGTCAGCCAGGCGGCGATGATCCATCGCGAAAACCTCCAAGGGCCTCTCGAGGTCCTCAAGTGGAATGTTGGCCCGGGTGGCAAACTCAACATCCAGGAAACTCCCATCAGCACCAGAGTCAATGAGTGCACCCACCGTCACCCGCTGGTCCACCCAGGCTAGGGTGACGCTCGTCAGACGGTTAGGTGGTGCACGGGTGTGGGAACAGGAAAAACGGCTCACCAGGATCTCCCGGGGTCCCGGCGAGCCTGGTCTTCTTGGCCGGGTAGGGCAATTGGAGACACAGTGTCCATCCCGGCCGCAGTAGAGGCAAAGGCCGGACCTGAGCCTGGACTCCCGTTCGGCCGGGCTAAGGCGGGTGCATCCCAGCTGCATGGGTTCCTCCTCGGTCACAGCTCGGGAGGGAAAAAACCCACCAGTCACGGAGGGGGCAGGACGGTCAGCAGAACGGTCCCGAGGACGGGGGGTCTGGGGAACGTCTGGGGGTCCTAGTCGTGCTCGCTCACGCCCTCTCTCCCGGAGGCGTCCGTCGATGCGGATAGCGAGGCTGATCAGGCCCTCGAGAGAATCGGGCTCCTCTTGGGTCACGAGCTGGTCCCTTACTGCGTCGTTGAGCCCCCTCAGGAAGGTGAGACGAAGCGCTTGATCGTTCCAACCGCTCTCCGTTGTGGCCAGTCTGAACTCCAGCGCGTAGTCTCTGACACTGCCACTGCCCTGCCGGAAGGTGCCCAACCGAGCTCCTGGGTCCTGGCCACGAGCTGGGTGGTGGAAAACCCTTCGGAGCTCTGCCACGAAGTCTTGGTAGGAGAAACAAAAATCGGCCCTCATAGCCCAGGAAGCAGTGACCCACTGTGCTGCTCGGCCCGTGAGCAGGTTAGTCATGTCGGGCTCCCTCTGACGAAAAACGGCTGGGTTGATGAAGGAAGACCAACTCACACTGCATGATGAATGTGGCACAATCCTCGAAGTTACCCTCGAACAGACATGGTTCGGAGAGACGGGGCTCCCGAGGTGCGAGGTCTGCCGCGGGTGGTGATCTGGCTGAGACTCCTGGGACAGGTGGGGTTAAAAGCAGAGTGTTTAATGCTGTACTGAGAGCCTGTAGCTGGTGCAGAATAACAGCCTGCTGATACCCCTGGGTAGTCTGCTGGGTGGCCATAATGTCAAGGGCATCCAGAATAAGCTGGACCTCGGCCCGGAGGTCCTGTAAAGCAGCCGCAGCCGCACCCAACTGTTGGGTGTGGTCGTTGACCAACTCGATCTGGACCGCCAACGCTGCCCTGACCCTGTCTGTGTCGGCTGAGGTCGTCATGGTCGGGTCGTAATGTTAGGGTTTGAAACCGACCTCAAACGCACGGCACAGACAGGTAGTTCAGAGTTAGCCAAATACTAGGGCGTATTTATTTACAGAGTCAAAAAGGAGTCAAGTAACAATTTCGAAACAAAAAGGGAGACTGCCTTCGGCAGAGTTATCTGCGGCTCTGCAGATCCTCTTGGTGTTAGAGGTGGGGAATCGGTGTTGACGCCGTAGCGGCTCTGAAGATACTCCCAGCTTCAACTCGAGGTGGAAACTGAGAGAGAGAGAGAGATCAATAACAGTCCAATAGAACACAGAGGCAGTGCGGTTCCCTCCTCCCTTAGCTGAGTCCAGAACAAACAAAAAACGATAATCTTCAGTGTTCTCCACAACACACAATTTAGCTGAGTCCAGTGCAAACAAAAACGATACTCTTCAGTGTCTCTTTTAAACACACAATTTAGCTGAGTCCAGTGCAAGCAAAAATGATACTCTTCAGTGTCTCCTTTAAACACACAATTTAGCTGAGTCCAGTGCAAGCAAAAATGATACTCTTCAGTGTTCTTCAAACACACAAAACAGATAATCCAAAAAGGGTTTGGTTCCAACTCACCAAAGCGCTAACGCGTAAAGCGGGTAACGAGGCGCAGCTCCAAACGGGGGAACAAGGTATTCACCAGCGGTAATCCACAGATGTCCTGGAGGGAAAGTAGACGAGGCACAGCAACGGGGGGAAACAGGCAGAAGCAGAAGTATTCAAAGCAGTAGTACTCAAAACGACCCGACAACGATTGAAAGAAGGTCCCAGTATATGAAGCCTCTGGGGCGCTAATCACAAACTATGACAGGTGCGTGCTGGAATTGGTACTCGCTCCAGAAGCGTGTGGTGGGGAATGCACCAATCAACACAGTACCTTAAAGGAGCGTGTGGCGGGGAATGGACCAATCATCACAGTACCTTAAGAAGCGTGTGGCGGGGAATGAACCAATCCTCACAAGCGGTCTAAAAAAATACTATTTAATTCATGACTGATCCAAACAGGTGAACACTGTATAGTTTCAGGTGAAATGCATCCTGCTGTAGTTAATTTTAATGCTATAAACGTAGTTTTTAACCTTAGCTATTATAAGCAAGTCTCACAAAGCCACCAACACAGGCAACAGCCAACATTATGGGAAATGCACTATATCTTCTTGTCCGACTCTGGAGAAGACGGTGCATTTCCCATATGCTGGTGTGTTCCTTTAAAGGAAAAATAGGAGAAAGCCTGACATTGATTTACAAATACACTTTTACTCCAAGTTAAATTATTTGTGTGATTATAGAGAATGACCAAAAGCGAATGCATCATAATTCTAGTGTATATTATTGTCACTATATTTATTGTAATGCATAATGCATCCATCTACAGTCATTTCACACACATCCACATGCACACACTCACTTTAACACTCACTTAGACACTACATTATATTTATCTATTTATTAAAGAGATCTGCACTATACCTCATTTGCATTTACACCTTGCCAAGTTTTGTACCTCATTAAGTCTACATTTGTACCTCAATAATTGTCTTTCACATATATAGATTGTATAGGTTGTACTTATAGTTTGTATATTATTGTATAGTCCTCTTTTACTTGTTTTACTGTATGAAGCACATTCTCAGGGGCTCATACAGAACCAACATTTCACTGTAAAGTGCACATTATGTGACAAATAAAAACTAACGTATTGAACTTTAAACTTGAAACTAATACTGGTAGGGCATACAGATATAGACTGCCTATAATTGCTCATATGTGTACATTTTCCGTTAATCATATTGTTTACACTGCCTATATTTTTACTTTCTACTGTATTGCCTGTGATCCCCTCCCCCCGTGCTGCACGTTTGGGGGGATACTCTCAAATCTGGCAACACTGATATTATTAAGCCGAAAGACACTACGCTTGACGTTCCTTTTGCACATATTCAAATCTCAGGTAATTACAACACAGCTATATTTTATTATAATACCGCTGATATGAATGAGTGCTGTTTAGTCTGTGTTTCCGTGAATACTCGATATATCTCCCTCAATGGTGCATGCAACTGTTTACTTAATTACATCGCATCAGATAGATATAGCATGCGACTGCAGTCTGTTCAAAGTAAAGTAGTTTACTTCAAACAGTAACGTTACCAGAATAGTTTGAAAACAATCACAGCCACAATTAAGTGAATTAACTTATCCCCAGCCGGATTAATATTTTAGAGCTAATAATTAAGTTAGCTGCTAGCTAGCCGAGACTATTTTCATTGAAGGAATATTTGACGGGACACAGGACGCCATCTTAATTGCCGTTAGTGGTAAGCAGTGTTGGGCAAGTTACTTTTAAAAAGTACTAGTTACTTCTTCCAAAAAGTAACTAAATTACTTACTCAGTTGCTAATTATAAAAGTAACTAGTTACTTCAGAAAGTAACTATTTTGTTACTTTCAAGTAATTTTTTTACATAAACAACATACACAAATCTAAACCATTTTAATGTTGCTGTGGGACAAAGTGAGACTAGCCTCCAATCAAATGCCATGTATATGTAGATATTATAATTACTATGTTTATATAGTGGATCATACAAATACAAACACAATAGTTGTTTTGGAACTTTTGATATGTATTGCCCCTCAACATGCCACAACTGGGCAACATTAAATTATGCTTGTTAAGCACTATACCAAAAATAAATAACAAATATAGACTGATTGATTGAACATTTTAATTAACAGATTGCAGAATGGGTACAGTACAGCTCAATACACACAATTGTTAACACTTTCCGTGCCACTCACAAGATATCTCGTGTTTTTTATAGGTGGTTGAAAGCCACTCACGAGATTTCTCTGAATTTTTTATTTTTTTTTAGCGATCTGAAATCATATTGCATCACCCGAGCCTACCCGAGTATAGCCGAGCGGCGCCGGCGATCATTGTGGAAAAAAGCGCCCCCTGTCGTCTCCCAGATGACATAAGTGATTTTGGAATGGACTCAATGAAAATGAATGGCGAAAAAAATCCGGTACTCCACATTTTCCAGTCCACTGATCCAGCCGGGGTTACCACAGTTCATTCTGGAACCTCAGATCCCGGCTGATCATGGAGTTCTACTGTATCGCGTTGGATCCATACACTTATCGATTTATTCGAATGGTGATCAGGAATTGGAATATACCAGTTGGATACCATCTGATGTCAGGTAAGGACTCTATGTTATCAGTGTTAGGATAATCAGAGTAAGTTTGATGAAGTTATAAGCTGTTTTGTGAAATGTCCGCTTTCGGTTTCACTGTAAAAGTCAGAGAGGAAATCAACGGGGCGATTATCCGTGCGCGGCTCGAATGTGCTTGCGTGCACGTATAATATTGATCATCTAGTGTTTATTTGAAAACGATTCATAAAAAGGCTGACGAATATCAACGTTGTGGAATATTCCAGTAAAAGACGATTTTCATAGAATGCTCCAGAATGGGCTGTTTTTTATCTGAAAACGGGTGCTTTTCTAAATGCTCTGAAACGGAAACGACGCGATAAAAAAACAATCTGCCTTGACAGCACTGACTGGAAAATAGTCTTTGATAATGCGATGGGCAGATTAGACACATAGCCATAATTTAAAACATAGATTAGGCGATATTAACGTTAACATTGGCGCCGATGGTGGCATTCAGCGGGTAAAAAGGAAAACCCGGCGTGGCGCTCAAAGTGTTAAGGGGATGCAGACCAGAGAAAGACTTTCGTCTTGTTTACATCAGGGTCCCCCATTCATGACATTTATGACATACACAACATACAGATATAAGAATCTAATCTAATCATCTAAACTAATCTAATCATGACATTTAAGACATGCATGACAGATATATATATATATATCTCTGAGCACCTGAAGACTGTGCTATTAAACCAGTAAGTGCGGCACTATGTTGACAAGGCTGTCAGCACTGGCAGTAGAGCCTCCACTACTGTAGTGCCCTGCGCTTGTAAGGAGATTCATTAATATTCCCACATGGAGGGCTGTGGTCTCCAGGACTGTTCCTCGTTCTCTGTGTGTTCCTGTCAATAAAGACCATCGATTGACTTCACCTTTGTTTCCTGAATCTCTGTCCAGCTGGCTCATACATATCAATCCAAATAACTCAGTTTTATACTATCAAATGGAGGCGCTGCTGAGATTGATTTGGGCCAGCTGACAGACCAAGAACACCAAAGAAGGACCGCTAGTGCTTTTTTTTCAGTAACTGAACGAGAACTCCTGACATCAGAAGGAAACATGGAGAATAGCAAGGAAGACATTGCAAGAAGGTCCAGACATTCACCAACAGCTGTCTGTGGCGCGTCTTCAGAATCAGCTGTGGCAGAGAGGGAGGTCGGCAGACCAGGAAGGGCTCTCTCAGGGGAATGATTTACCCTGGTAAATAAAGGTTATAAAGAACCTACCCTGGTAAATAAAGGTTATAAAGAACTTACCCTGGTAGATAAAGGTTATAAAGAACACACCCTGGTAAATAAAGGTTATAAAGAACCTACCCTGGTAAATAACGGTTATAAAGACCCTACCCTGGTAACTAAAGGTTATAAAGAACCTACCCTGGTAAATAAAGGTTATAAAGAACCTACCCTGGTAAATAAAGGTTATAAATAACCTACCTTGGTAAATAAAGGTTATAAATAACCTACCCTGGTAGATAAAGGTTATAAAGAACCTACCCTGGTAAATAAAGGTTATAAAGAACCTACCCTGGGTAAATAAAGGTTATAAATAACCTACCCTGGTAAATAAAGGTTATAAAGAACTTACCCTGGTAAATAAAGGTTATAAAGAACCTACCCTTATAAATAAAGGTTATAAACAACCTACCCTGGTGAATAAAGGTTATAGAGAACCTACCCTGGTGAATAAAGGTTATAGAGAACCTGCCCTGGTAAATAACGGTTATAAAGAACCTACCCTGGTAAATACAGGTTATAGAGAACCTGCCCTGGTAAATAAAGGTTATAAAGAACCTACCCTGGTAAATAAAGGTTATAAAGAACGCACCCTGGTAAATAAAGGTTATGAATAACCTAACCTGGTAAATAAAGGTTATAAAGAACCTACCCTAGTAAATAAAGGTTATAAAGAACCTACCCTGGTAAATAAAGGTTATAAAGACCCTACCCTGGTAACTAAAGGTTATAAAGAACCTACCCTGGTAAATAAAGGTTATAAAGAACCTACCCTGGTAAATAAAGGTTATAAAGAACTTACCCTGGTAGATAAAGGTTATAAAGAACACACCCTGGTAAATAAAGGTTATAAAGAACCTACCCTGGTAAATAACGGTTATAAAGACCCTACCCTGGTAACTAAAGGTTATAAAGAACCTACCCTGGTAAATAAAGGTTATAAAGAACCTACCCTGGTAAATAAAGGTTATAAATAACCTACCTTGGTAAATAAAGGTTATAAATAACCTACCCTGGTAGATAAAGGTTATAAAGAATCTACCCTGGTAGATAAAGGTTATAAAGAACTTACCCTGGTAAATAAAGGTTATAAAGAACCTACCCTGGTAAATAAAGGTTATAAATAACCTACCCTGGTAAATAAAGGTTATAAAGAATTTACCCTGGTAAATAAAGGTTATACACAACCTACCCTGGTAAATAAAATGTATAAAGAACCTAACCTGGGTAAATAAAGGTAAAAAAAAAACATTCGTTTAGTTTGAAAACACTACTAAAATGGTAAAATGGACTGAATTTTTATAGCGCTTTTATCCAAAGCGCTGTACAATTTATGCCACACATTCACACACCGATGGCGGAGGCAACCATGCAAGGTGCCAACCTGCTCATCGGGAGCAGTTAGGGGTTAAGTGTCTTGCTCAATGACACTTCAACACGCTGCCGGGAGGAGTGGGAATCGAACCTTCCAATTACCAGATGACCGCTCTACCTCCACAGATATAATATGGATGTGCGTCTACACGCAGAGCCAGTGCTGACAAACACAGACGTACAGACTCTTTTGATTGATTGAAAGTCGTGATGGTCAGTCCTTGAAATAATAATCACCTTCAACAATACAGAATGTCTCACGTCGCCAGCCGCCGACTTTCACCAGCACAGCCTCTTCAGTTTGCTGATGCATGCCTGCTTTCTCTCATCCCCTCTCTACACATTCAACTGGGGGGGGGGGGGGGGAGTATGATAGATGTCTCACTACTGGAAATTTAGAAAGCAACTACTTAAACGATTTGTCTACATGATCTAAGGTTCCTGTTTTGAAATCAATTGTCAAAATCAATGCTTTAGTCAGCTCATAAGGTCAGTCGATATTGAGTGTACATGTTTAGTGTGGGAGTAATAATTTTCCAAGAGGAAAATCTCATTTTGGTATTCAACTAATCAAAGATGGCGTCATCGTTTCCTTAATGGTATTTACCTGTTCCGTATTGTAGGTTGCAAGTTGAATCCCAAAGCGTTCCTGCACTCTAGCTTACTATACCTGTCAGTAATACAATTCAGGAGGACATTGTTTTATTCGAGTCAACAAAACTCTTTTTGCTTTGTTTTAGTTTTTTCAAACAGGCACAAGGGGGTCTAATTATAACAGGCCGTGTCTTCAATGAGAGAGAACAACATTTATTCAATCCATCGACAGTCTGGTCTGCAGTTATAATTGCTCCATAATTCAGAGGCAAACAACAGAGCAGTGAGATACACTCACAAGGCAAACAAGCTCAATACAAGCAAACACACTCAATAACGGTTTGTGAGAGACGCTGGGGCTGGATTGATAGGCTTAATAAAACAATGCTTGTCAATGGGACAATGCAATCATTTCATCTTGCGGTTTGGTTTGTTAATTGGCAATACTACTCACAGGGAGCAAATGTGTGTACTCTGTGGGGGGGGGGGGGGGGGGGAGTCAGGTGTCAAAAAGGCTTTATCGCCATACTGAGGTGTCCATTGATCTCAGTGTGTTGTGTACAACAGATGAGAGCTGCAGCGTGTTGTGTGGTCAGGAGGCCTCACTACAGCTGTGAGAAGGACAACAGGACTTTGTTACGGTTAGATCGTCGCCGTGTACAAGTGTCTTCAGAAAATCTGCTTTTCAAGAGTTGAGAATACACGTGTACTGTTGACATTTGCTAATTAGATTAGATTACATGTATTGGCGTCAATAGATTAGATTACATGTATTGGCATCATACAGCACAATGAAAAAAGTTGGCGTCTAACCAGAGTGCAAAGGTACAGTGTGTTGGCAATATACAATGTGCAGGTGATTAAACTGGAATATATATAATGAGTACTACTGAGTAATAATTGCTAATCTGATGTACAACAGTGTTACAGTATTATTATGTACAATGATACATGTAACTGAGGGGTACAATTCCCTGACTGTATTACTAGATATGATACTTACTACCACTACCTTTGTACTTAATATTCGGCCACCCAGTACTCGGCATAAATATATTATGATAAACACTCTCACGTAGATGAAACGGATCCAACACAAATGTACGAAGTCGAAGTATGCGTTTATTACTACACAGCAATGGTGTGTAGAGCAAGCACTTAATCACTTAATTACATTTATGAATTGAAATAGTATGCACTTGTATGGCAAAGAGTATTCGTTGGTATATCAATAGAGAATGTCCAATCTCTGGTGGCGCAGGCGGTAAATATACGACCTGGAATAGTTAAGGAATAACAGTAATGATACTTTAATGATTATAAGACTGGATACACTAAGGGGGGTAATCCGGTCGCTTGTAAGACAACAGGAGTAGGATGGGGGGGGGTAGAGTCTGGCTGCCTCGTCCGGCCAAGGGTATCCTGGGTGAACCCACAGTTGTGCAGCTCGGTGCGCCAGCGATCCTTGGACCACAGATGAAAGCAGGTGGACTCTCTGTGAGCCGGCTCTCTCCGGTCCACGGGGGAGAGACGTGAAGCGACCTCGTCTTGCAGAGCGTCTCCTCACCTTGCGTCCTCTCCAGGGGGGGGGGGTTCCAACACACGGCAGTGTCGGGGGTCTTTATCCATGGAATAATCACTGTACACAATCCGTGCCTGGGAAGGCGGGCTGTCGTCGGTAGAATAATCCGGTATACAGGTCCACTCGCTCGTCGGCTCTGGGGCTCCTCGGATGCAGTCTCACATGGGGTCGACCATCCTGGATAAGCAGCCAGTTCTCTGCCCGAAACGATGGGGTACTGACTACGGTAGTATTCTCACCGCACGAAGCACTATATATTAACAGACTATTATTCGCTTAATAGACTACGTCCAACTCGACGATATAGTGCCAAATATGACTATTCAAATATTAATATACACGATGTCTCAATACCGATGGTAGGCCGAACTTGGCCTTACTCCCACACGTGGCGTCGCGGGGAGGCTTTACGTCTGTGACTCTATTGGAGGGTAAGAAACTGGACTGAAAAGGAAGTCCTACTTTAGTAGCGCAGTATATATACGCACTATGAACAAATAGTACCGTTAGTGGTGCGGTAGCCAGATTCCTACGCGGAACTAGGACTTGTTCGTACATGTTGAGTGGTACGTTTGAACTGGGTCTGGGGGGTATGGCAGCCTGGCACCAAGGTCTCGACCAATAGTAGAATGGAGACTATTATGGGATGTTCAGTAGGCTAGAATGGATATTCAATGCATATTGTACAAGGAATATACAAGGGATATCAGGGAATATTAGTGAATATACAAATACAATTAAATATATATATATAAATAAATATATATATTCGGTTTAATCTGGCCCTTCACAACAGCCACCCCCTGATTGGTCCCAGACCTAATCAGTTAAGCAGAGACAGATTAATTGCGTTGTCTATTTACACATAAGGGTTTGCTGTAGGGGTCAGTCAACTTCACAAAGTCATAGGGTTATAGGGTCATGGTCATCATCGATTGTGTCTGGGAGTCGGGGCAGTTCTATGAGCCTCGCCACGGGACGGGTGTAAGTGCGACCCTGGACAAGCACTTCAGCTGCTCGGACCTTGCCGTCGGCACCGGTGATCACTTTGCTTACGCGGCCGGCCGGCCACATAGCTCTGGGCAGTGATTGATCAATAATCATGATGACTGTTCCTTCTGTCAAATTGTCTCTCTCCTTTACCCACTTCTGGCGGGTCTGTAGAGACGGTAGGTAGTGCAGTAGGAAACTGCTCCAAAACTTGTTGGCTAATACTTGGCTGTACCTCCACATTCGTCGGCCGTTCGCTTCTTCAGGCCGGTACATTGTCTGGGGTAACGCGGGATCTAGCCGCCCCATCAGGAGTGTGTTGGGGGTAACTGGGTCGATATCCGCCACATCGCTGGAGACGTAGCCGAGGGGCTTAGAGTTCAATACTCCCTCAATCTCCGTGAGGACTGTCATTAGGACTTCTTCCGCCACAGTCTGGGCCCCAAGTACTGCGTACAGGGCTGTCTTTATGGAACGCACTTCCCGTTCCCAAGTACCACCGAAGTGGGGTGCGTTTGGGGGGTTGAATTGGAAGTCAATCTGTGCTGGAGCGAGGTGGGTCTTAAGTTCTGGGCCCATAGCTTGGAAGCTCTCTCTCAGCTCTCTTTCGCCGCCTTTGAAGTTTGTCCCATGATCGGACAATAGTGTAGACGGTCTTCCTTTCCGTGATGTGAATCTACGGAAGGCCATAAGGAATGAGTCTGTGCTCATGGTCGGGAGAAGCTCGATGTGTATCGCTCTGGTGGTCATGTATTTGAATACAATACCCCACCGCTTCTCGGTTCCTCTTCCTTTCTTTATGTGCAGCGGGCCAAAGCAGTCCATACCCGTTGAGTGGAATGGCTTGTCACCGATTCGGAGGCGACATGGAGGAAGGTCAGCCATCCTTGGTATGCTGGGCTGCGCGCGCCACTTGCGGCAGTCTAGACATGTTCGCTGGAAGCGTCGTACCGCCTCTCTTCCTTGTAGGATCCAGTAACGACGTCTGATTTCCGCGAAGACTCTTTCTGCTCCTGCGTGATGTACATCCTCATCGTATTTCTTTATAATCAGCTCTGTGACCTTGTGTCGGCTGTTCAATACGATCGGGTATTTAATGTCATCCGGTAGATTGGGGGCTCTGCGTAGGCGACCACCCACTCTGATGAGGGTATGAGCGTCGCTCTCGGGGGCCAGATGAATTAATCTGCTGTCGGATGGGACGGGCTTTCCTCCCTGTAGACAGGCCAATTCATCGGGGAACGAGTCTCTCTGGGCTCGCTGCAGTAGAAGCAATTCTGCTTCCTCGTAGTTAGCTGCTGACATTTCAGCGGGGGACTTACACTCCGGGTGGTGCCGCAGGAATGTCCTTTGTTGTGCACTCTCTATGGTAGTGCAATCATCTATGTTGGGGTCTGCGGAGATAACAGTGCTCAATCCACAGCACACAGGCTTCTTGTTCTCAGCCTCCTCCTGACTGGCTTCCCTCGGGATAGGCGTGGGCCACTCTCCTTCCGGGAGCTTTAGGAATGCTGGGCCGTCACTGTAGACATTGCGACGGGTGAGGTCATCTAGGGGCATTCCCCGGGTGATGACGTCAGCTGGGTTCTGTTTTGTATCAACGTAGCGCCACTCTGTTTCTCCGGTTAACTCTTCGGTTAAGTCTTGAATCTCGGTGACTCTGACTCCCACGAAGACTTTGTACTTGCATGAGTCCGATTTGATCCAGGCGAGTACTGTCGTGGAATCTGACCACAGGATTGTTCTAGACACCGGTATGGTGAGCTCACGTTGGATGAGCGTGGCTAGGTGCGCTCCGGCTAGGGCTGCGCAGAGCTCTAGGCGTGGGATAGATTGTTGCTTGCGTGGGGCTATTCTCGAGCGGGCGAGGACAAATGCTGTGTAGATCTCTCCCCCCTCTTCTTGGGCCCGCAAGTAGGCTACTGATCCGTATGCGACCTCTGAGGCGTCACTGAAGACGTGTAAGTCCATTTTACATGTCTCTGGCCTCACCGTGGGTGGGAAGTAGCTTCGGCGCATATTAACGCCTGGGAGTGAGTGGAGCTCCATCTCCCACTCTCTCCAGGTGGATGCAAGGTGTGCGGGAATGGGGTCGTCCCAGCCCTGGTCCTTGTCCCACAATGCTCGTACAATCATTTTTGCCCTGGTGGTGTACGGTAGAATACATCCTAGTGGGTCATATTGTCGGGCGAGTGTTGTGTACACACTCCGTCTGGTGGTCGGCGCCGCCGCCGGCCTTCCCTGCTCCGTAGTCAGGGGCTTGTGTCTGTAGTGAAGCGAATCTGTTTTGAATCGCCACACCAATCCCAGGGTCATCTCCTGGGCTTCTCCCGGGATTGTAGCCATCCAGGTCTCGCTGCTGGCTGCCTTGTCCTCGGAGGAGAGGCTGCGCAGTACTTGCGGATCGCTGCTGGCCCACTGCCTGAGATCAAAGCCGCCTTTGATCAATGAGGCGCGGAGTTTAATCAGGAGAGCCTCGGCTTCTTCCTGGGTTGAAAGGCTTTGTAGACAGTTGTCTACGTAGAAGCTGTTCTTTACGCTGTGTCGGACCTCTTCGTCCGCTGCTGGGTCCTCTGCTACATGTTTCTGTAGTGCAAATGTAGCACAGCAGGGGCTGCACGTCGTTCCGAAGGGGAGGACTTCCCATTGGTAGATGGCTGGGTGCTCATCTCCTGGCTTCTCTCTCCATAGGAACCGCAACAGGGGCTTGTCCTCCTCTACTAATCTCACCTGCAGGAACATTCCTTTAATGTCCCCCCTGATGGCCACCTTTTCCTGGCGGAAGCGGAGTAGAACGCCGAGTAGGGAGGGGCCGAGTGTGGGACCGGGCAGTAACTCTTTATTCAGATTTTGGGATCCGATCTGGTAGCTGCAGTTAAATACTATGCGGTCTTTACCGTTGTGATGGACCTTGTGGTGAGGCACGTACCACGATTCAGTGGTCTGGTCAGCCTCTTTAATGTCCATCTTTGTGACGTGTCCCGCTGTGATGAGCTTCTCAATCTCAGCGCGGTATACACTCTCTTGGGCGGGGTTCTTGGCTAAGCGCCGCTCCGTGTTCAGCAGGTACCGTTCTGTGGCATCTGTCTTGGCGTGGAAAGTAGGCATTCCTTCTCGCCGCAGGAGTGGCGTGGCGTATCTCAACACGCCGTTGACCGGGACTCTCTTGGTCCCTGTCTCGAGGAGGTGAATGGCGTAAATGTCATCTTTAGAGCGAATGTCTTTCTTTCCGTTCTTAAAGGGCATTTGTTCCAAGGTCCATAACCGCTCTACGTGTTGCAGGAGTGCGGTTTCTCCCTCTGGGACTCGGGAGTGGAGACATCTAGTGGCTGTACTTCGGTTGAGAGATTTGGCGAGCGGGCCTTGGAGAGTCCATCCCAAACGGGTCTCGACTGCTGCAGGACAGCCTCGGGGTCCGGTATGAACCCGGTCTATCGGGACAATGAGGTCTGCATGGTCGGAGCCTATCAACAGGGTCGGCATAGCATTGTCTATGAGCGGGATCGGTAACTTGCGCAGATGTGCATATTTCTCCATCAGCTTGGCGACGGGGTATGTGTACCGCGACAGTCCTATTTCTTGGCTGGTGAAAGCGTCTGTAATCTGGTACCGTCGCTCAGGCTGGCCGCTTGCTGCGATAGAGAATGAGACATTCTCGCCCTTTATCGTCTTCAAATCTCGTCTTATTGTCCGAATTGTCATTTGGATTTCGCTTCCCCGCAGCCCTAGCTGGGCCGCAGCGGAGGCGAGCAGAAGGGTCTTCTCTGACCCGTCATCGAGGACGGCGTAAGTGTCCAGGACTTTATTCTGGTAGCTTAGTGTCACACGCACTACTTTTAGGAGTACTCGGGCTCCACTGCTGCTGGCGGGATCGATGTACATGACGCTCGCTTTGCTGCTGGATGGTGCGGGTGAAGGGCGGCCGTCTGTTACTGTCGTGAAGTATGTCCAGATGGGCTCCATCGCACTTGGTGCACCTTTTCTTTAAGCGGCATTCGGCTGCCATGTGTGAGCGCGCACAGCGAAAACAGCGCTTGTTGGACTTTATCCATTGACTTGCTTCCTCCGCGTTCAGCTTGGGGAAGGAGTCACATTGCGCTAGCCAGTGTTCTTTCTCACAGTAGGGGCACACTATCTTCCACTTCTCCGTTCTGGAGGGGGTACTGTGGCTCCTGCTGCTCGGTACTGACTCCGATTGGTGCATCACAGTCACCGATCTTCTTCCATCAGTTAGTCGTCTGGTTCCTTCTCTGGAGCCAGGGGTGCTCCGTCCGAATGTATCTAGCCGTAGGCTGCTGACTTCTCTCGCCAGGAAGTCTGCTAGATCGAGGAGGTTCGGTTCGGGGCCATTCGGGTCTCGGTGGTCTCTCTGCCGCCTAAAACGCTCCTGTCGAGCGGGCGGCAGCTTCTCCAAGATCCTTTCCACATTTGAGTTGGCGTAAAGTTCATGCCTCCCCTTCTCTCTCTGCGCTCCCAACATCCCTACCAGGGACTGCACTCTGATGGACAGGTCGTCCAGTGCTCGATTGTCTATTGCTGGGGGTAAGCGGTCGATGTGTCGGATCTCCTGGATCACGTAATCCCATATGCGCCCATACCTCTGGTCCAATGCTACCAGCGCTGCTGTGTATGGGGTGGTGGAAGTCGCGTAGGCGAGCGCTATATTATGTGCGCGGGGTACCTTTAAGTGCTTCAGTAGGATGGCGTATTTATGGCGTTCATCCAATACCTCCACCAACATGGTCTCCAGACACATGCGGAGTTCTGTATACTGGGCCCGGTTCTCTTGGGTGAAGTCGGGTACCATAGGCGGGCCAATGTATGACGCTGACTGTGGATACATCGGCGAGCGTTGGGGGAGAGGCCTCCTAGGCGAGTCTCCTCCCGCTCCTTGGTATGGGCTGGTACCGGCAGTGTACCATGGCCCGCTTGTCCAGGTGCTGTTCCTCGGTGCGGGTCGTGCGTCGTGCTCACCCGTGTATAGAGTCGGGGGTCTGTAGCGCAGCTCCGCGGGAGTATAGCCTGGGCTGTACCGGACCTCCTGGTCCGGTAGAGTACTGTGCTGTCGTCGGGCGTGGTTCTCCTCCTCTTCCTCTTTGTCTTCAGTTAGGTCATCCAGTGCTTGTAGTCTCTGGTTTAGCCTCTCCACAGGATATGCTGCTCCTTCCCGGTTGCTAGGTCTCGCTTGGACCGGTGGGGGGAGGTGGTCTGTGGGGGGTATAGACCTCGTCTGTTGGTCAAGTTCAGGGTTGTTTACTCGGCTAGGGGATGCCGCCCTGGAGGTGTGCCTGGAGCCTCTGGCGGAGGGAGAGGGTGTTGTCCGTCTGATCAGCTGGTCTATTAGTTGCGCTTGCTGTCTGTCGCGCTCTGCGTCCCGTAGAGCACCAGCAGCTGCTCGCTGGCTGTCTGCTCGGTCTCGGGCCACATTCTCTTCCCTCTGAATGCGTCTTATTTCTAGACGTATATGCTCTTCTTCGCTCCGCTGCTGGATCTGCAGTCGGTCGCGTTCAGCCGCGGCGTTCAGGCTGATGAGGAAGGCCTGCTGTAGGGTCCTCTCTGCCTCGCTGGGAGAAGGCGGTTGTATAGGGGAGCCTTCCCTCGGGGTACTCCTTGCGGAGCCTTGGAGCTCTATCTCCACGGTGCTCTCCCCGTCTTCTTCCGTGCCGAGTTCTCTCTCGGTAGCGTTGTATTCCTCCCGGGACTCATCGGGGACTACTTCTTCAGTACTGGCGGGGTGTGAAGTCATGTCTGGTTCCCACTGGTCCCCACCGTGAACTTGGTCAGTTACATTAGAACCCGTAGGGGCCTCTATGGTCGGGGTAGTCTGGGCGTTGGGGTTAGACATACTTTTACTTTCTAGTTTTACCGCGTTTACTGTTAGTAGAAGACTAGGTTGTTGACTGACAGCGTAAGCCTCTAAGTACTGAGGGAGCCGTCGTTCGCGCTGCGGGCGTTGGTTAGGAGGATCGTTTCGTGGAGTGTTCATCATAGGCCATTTCAATATTAATAACACTATATTAATATTACACTAATTACCATCCGGCTCGAAGGACCAATTCTAACTGAGGGGTACAATTCCCTGACTGTATTACTAGATATGATACTTACTACCACTACCTTTGTACTTAATATTCGGCCACCCAGTACTCGGCATAAATATATTATGATAAACACTCTCACGTAGATGAAATGGATCCAACACAAATGTACGAAGTCGAAGTATGCGTTTATTACTACACAGCAATGGTGTGTAGAGCAAGCACTTAATCACTTAATTACATTTATGAATTGAAATAGTATGCACTTTTATGGCAAAGAGTATTCGTTGGTATATCAATAGAGAATGTCCAATCTCTGGTGGCGCAGGCGGTAAATATACGACCTGGAATAGTTAAGGAATAACAGTAATGATACTTTAATGATTATAAGACTGGATACACTAAGGGGGTAATCCGGTCGCTTGTAAGACAACAGGAGTAGGAGGGGGGGGGGGTAGAGTCTGGCTGCCTCGTCCGGCCAAGGGTATCCTGGGTGAACCCACAGTTGTGCAGCTCGGTGCGCCAGCGATCCTTGGACCACAGATGAAAGCAGGTGGACTCTCTGTGAGCCGGCTCTCTCCGGTCCACGGGGGAGAGACGTGAAGCGACCTCGTCTTGCAGAGCGTCTCCTCACCTTGCGTCCTCTCCAGGGGGGGGGGGTTCCAACACACGGCAGTGTCGGGGGTCTTTATCCATGGAATAATCACTGTACACAAAGCATAATCCGTGCCTGGGAAGGCGGGCTGTCGTCGGTAGAATAATCCGGTATACAGGTCCACTCGCTCGTCGGCTCTGGGGCTCCTCGGATGCAGTCTCACATGGGGTCGACCATCCTGGATAAGCAGCCAGTTCTCTGCCCGAAACGATGGGGTATTACTACGGTAGTATTCTCACCGCACGAAGCACTATATATTAACAGA
The DNA here is from genome assembly GCF_963971535.1 of Notolepis coatsorum. NCBI lineage: Eukaryota > Metazoa > Chordata > Actinopteri > Aulopiformes > Paralepididae > Notolepis > Notolepis coatsorum. The sequence goes on from NC_140166.1 coordinate 125,611,181, forward strand.
CTATTATTCGCTTAATAGACTACGTCCAACTCGACGATATAGTGCCAAATATGACTATTCAAATATTAATATACACGATGTCTCAATACCGATGGTAGGCCGAACTTGGCCTTACTCCCACACGTGGCGTCGCGGGGAGGCTTTACGTCTGTGACTCTATTGGAGGGTAAGAAACTGGACTGAAAAGGAAGTCCTACTTTAGTAGCGCAGTATATATACGCACTATGAACAAATAGTACCGTTAGTGGTGCGGTAACCAGATTCCTACGCGGAACTAGGACTTGTTCGTACATGTTGAGCGGTACGTTTGAACTGGGTCTGGGGGGTATGGCAGCCTGGCACCAAGGTCTCGACCAATAGTAGAATGGAGACTATTATGGGATGTTCAGTAGGCTAGAATGGATATTCAATGCATATTGTACAAGGAATATACAAGGGATATCAGGGAATATTAGTGAATATACAAATACAATTAAATATATATATATAAATAAATATATATATTCGGTTTAATCTGGCCCTTCACAACAATACAGGTATAAATACACTATGGTAGTAAGCCATACTGGCCAGTGGTATAACTAGTAAGAGTATAGGTAAGGGATATGTACAGATACTACAGATAGTAGGTCTGGATAAATATATATATACTGTAAATATAAATATATATACGGTATATGCCGTATTATTGTACATCATACAGAGTTTTATGGGTAGACTATAGTTTGAGGTAGGTAGTTATAATTACAGTGTAAGGCAGTTGTACAAGCTGGTTGTTTTGAACGATCTGGTTGTTTTGAGGGAACTGAGATATGTTCTTCTCAGCGAGTGATTTATGATGGGCTCATATTAACAGGTCCTGCATTATGCATTATTATTATAGTGGAAACATTGCGTCACACTTTCATCCGGTCTCTGCGTGCGCTGTCTGAATCTATGGCGCGCTGTCACCGTGTTCACTTTAGGGGAAAATTGCCGGTCGAGAGCCGTCATTGCGTGCGCGTAGGTAGTGCCTACTTCTGGTAGCGTGTAAAACAGTCTCTGGCCCTCACTTCCAAGACAGTGTAGCAGTATCGCCAATCTCCTCGGATCCGGCCATGCATCCCCCGTAGCATTAATCACCCTCAGGTAATTCTCGAAGATCCTTTTCCAAGTAGCAAATGGTATTGCAGGCTCCCCCACGTCAGGAAGGAATGGAGCCAGCGCGGGTACCGAAACCGACATCGTCGCCAATTTGTAATGTCCACACTTGGACTATTAGTAATTATAATAAGCACGCAGGAGTCAGTAGGCTGTGTGGTTATTCCTCCGTCTTTATTCCATCCTCCAAGAACATCAACATCATGCTCGCTTCACTCGCGTACATACACACTGGACACACTTCCTAGTTCTTGCCTATATCCTCTTGTGCCTATTGTGCCGCCTAACGGTGGCGGTGGTAATAACCTAGTATTAACAATAATGCTAACCATGCAGAACACAACACATGTAACGTGCTGCGTCACGAAGCGGCCGACCCGGGTTCGATTCCCGACCCGGCGTCCTTTGCTGAATGTCTTCCCCCCGCTCTGTCTCCCGTTCTTCCTCTCTCTCTACCGGACTGCCCGGTAGTAAAAACAAATAAAAAAAAATCTACCAAAAACATAATGAAAAAACAAATATATATATTTTACAGTGCAATCAAATAGATCCGGATTACTGTTCAACAGTTCAAAGTCGTCTTTACCTTCTCTGTTTGGTATCCACAGTTTCCCTCCTGTTTTATACCCACTTTGACCCTTCGGACCTCCCACCCAGGGCAAACCTCCCTCTCAGGGCGCAGTTCCCTCTCTCAGGGTGCAGTTCTAGGCCTGGGTCCTACACAGTTTTAAAGCCTGACAGTATCTTGTTTGATACCCACACAGTTTAATACCTGACAGTTTTGAACCTGTAATAAAAAGCAATAGACAGAGTAAAATAATACAGTGCAATAATAGAATAGTAGAATAGAATAGATAGTAAAAGTATGCAATAGAATGGACAGAGTAAAATAGTGCTACAGTACAATCAACAGCGGAGTGTATTAGAAGGCTATGGTGAAGAGGTACGTTTTTAGCTTATTTTTGAAAATATTAAGAGATCTAGCTTCCCTAATGTCCATAGGTAGTGTGTTCCATAACTTTGGTGCATAGTTTGCAAAGGCTTCATCCCCGCTTTCCCTTAGACTGTGGCTTGGAACCTTCAATAGACCAGTAGTAGATGATCGCAATGTTCTAGGAGGCACATAGTTGACTAGAGAATTTGCAATGTAGCTTGGTCCTGTTCCATTTAGTGCTTTGTATATAAGGAGGAGGACCTTGAAATCAATTCTAAATGTTACCGGAGTTCAGTGTAGGTTAGCTAATACTGGACTGATGTGGTCTCTCCTCTTGGTTCTAGTTAGTAGCCTAGCTGCCGAGTTTTTAATGAGTTGGAGTCATTCTGTGTTTTTTTTTGGGAGGCCAGTGAGGAGTGCATTACAGTAGTCATGTCGGCTTGAGATAAAGGCATGGATCATTTACATTTAGTCATTTAGCTGACGCTTTTATAATAATAATAATGCAGGACCTGCTCAGAGGTCTTTAATTGGCATGCAATTATCCTCAACACACACACACACACACACACACCGGAACACACGCATGCATTGTCTTTGTAGGATCGCCGATGCGATTCGTCTCTGCGATTAACCCATCCCGTCATCCTTCCCCCCCAAGGGCAGCCGGGAGCAGACAGGCGTCAACGTGAGCCGCGCCAGGGGACCAATCCAAGTGCTCCTGTCCGTCTTCGTCAAGGACGCCACAGCGTTAGCGATCTGTTGTTGTGCATGTTTTTCCATTGGGTTTATCTTATCGGGGGAGAAACCCTTGCGAGCACGGGGAGAACATGCAAACTCCACACAGAAAGGCCTGGGAGATACCCCAACTGGGTACCTGGCATCATGGAAACCTGGTCCCCAAGCGGGAATCGAACCCTGGACCTTCTTGCTGTGAGGTGACAGTGTTAACCACTACACCACCGTGCCGCGCCACTACACCACCGTGCCGCCCACTACACCACCACCACCACCATCCAAAGCGACTTACAAGTTCTGTACGACAAGTCATCAGGAAGGGTACAACTCTATCAGCTGAGTAACAATGTTCATCAAAGTGTGGCGTGTTACAGTATAGGTTAGTTTATTAGGACAAGTGCATGACAGTAAGGTTAGTTAGGGTTAGGTCTTTTAAAAAAAGAAAATTCAGATAATGGTTGAAGAAGTGCATCTTTGGTCGAGGGCGAAAGATTGGACGGGTTTCGGCTGTCCTAACTGGGGTGGGTAGTTCATTCCACCATTGTGGGGCAAGGACTGAGAATAGGCGACTTCTCTTTGATGGCCCTCCCGGAGCTTGGATAGGAGTAGGTCTGAGGCGGCCAGAAGATGCAGAGCGTAGGGGTCTTGAGGGTATGTAGTTAGAGACCATTGACCGGAGGTAGGCGGGAGCGGTTCCCTTTGCCGCACGGTATGCTAGGTCGAGGGCCTTGAAGCGGATTCGTGCAGCAATGGGGAGCCAGTGCAGGTCCCTAAGAAGTGGGGTGACATGGGCAGACTTCGGTAGGTTTGAGATCAGGCGGGCCGCTGCGTTCTGAATGAGTTGAAGAGGCTTGGTGGCAGTGGCCGGGAGGCCAGCGAACAGTGCGTTGCAGTAGTCGAGGCGGGAGATCACGAGGAGTTGGGTGGCTTCTTTTGTCAGGAAGGGGCGGATCCTTCTGACGTTGCTCAGGAGGAATCTGCAGGTTCTGGTTATCGCTGCGATGTGAGCAGAGAAGTTCAACTGGTCGTCGAGGACAACACCAAGGTTCTTGGCGGTCGGGGACGCGGTCACAGCTGCATTCTCGACTGTGATGGAAAGGTCGGCCAGGGGGGAGGATTTGGCCGGCAGGTGGAGCAATTCTGTTTTGCTTAGGTTCAGTTTGAGGTGGTTGGTCATCATCCAGGCGGAGATGTCGGACAGACAGGCCGAGATCCGCTCAGAGACGTGGATATCTGAGGGAGGGAAGGAGAGGAAGAGTTGAGTATCATCGGCATAACAATGATACGAGAAGCCATGAGACGTGATCATGTTACCCAGTGATTTAGTGTAGAGGGAGAAGAGAAGGGGTCCTAGGACCGAGCCCTGGGGGACACCCGTCCGCAGGGGGCGGGTGGCCGACAGGGTCCCTCTCCATGACACTTGGTAGGAGCGGTCATTGAGGTATGATGTCAGCCATGTCAGCGCAGAGCCAACCACTCCCATTCCGCCAGGGCTGCGAGGAGGATCTGATGGTTGACTGTGTCGAAGGCTGTAGGCTGCAGATAGATCTAGGATAGGGGTCGACAACCCTAGGCACGCGTGCCTGCATAGGCACGCGGGGGCATTTTCATAGGCACAGGGGGCAGTATTACAAAAAATTTAAATAAAAAATATTATAATTATTTTTTTTTGCTTTGAAATATTATAGTGAAATATTTTGCACTGTTGTCGCATTTATCTTGTTGAAATCCTCCCACAGGTTCTTTTTACTACCACATATTTAATTGAGACCCTTTATTTGTTTATTATTTCAATTTAGCTGGAAATACATTGCTACATCATTCAGTAACATTTGCAGAGCCTTATAACAAAAACATTATTACGGTCACCATTGTGACCAGTGGGATTAATCAACACATTTTATTATTTATTTTTCTATGTCATTGAACATTGCACATGTTAAAAGCCATTTTTTTTTCTCAAAATGTGAGTATTACCAAGTCAACTTGTGTTCTTAAAACAATGACAATAAACATAGTTCTATTACGTTGAAATAATGTGGTTGTGTACTTATTTTTCTGTTAACTTATTATGGATTGAAAACTGAAAACCTTAATGCACAGTAACTGAACTCAATATTTTTAAGTTCTGGTAACTTATTATTATAATTTTTTTTACAGTGTAGTCTTGCGATCAATCAAAACTTATTTACACGATATACCTCACATTCACCCTCCATTCACATCCTGGCGTTCTCCTGGTGTTCTCCATTAGGCCTGTAGGTGGAGCTATGACAGCACACGTACAGTACACACACCGATGGTGTGTGATGTGTCCAAAAATGAATGGGCAAATGTGAGTGAAATGGTCGCACTGTATGCAGCTGTTTGTCTGCATTGCATCCCCCCCCCCAACTCAGATTTAGGGTTGATACAACCATCATAATAATATTGTTAATAATAACAATAACAATAATGATGTAATAATGTAAAAGTTATCATAAAAAATACCTGATTATGAGAAAAAAAATTACGATGCATGGAATATTGTTGAGGCACACTAGTTACAACTATATTTCAAACAGGCACTCCATGTCAAAAAGGTTGCTGACCCCTGATCTAGGATAATCAGGACAGAGGAGAGGCCCTTCGCTTTTGCTAAGTGAAGTGCCTCTGTGACCGCAATGAGGGCCGTTTCTGTGGAGTGGATCAGGTTTTTTTGTTGTTTTTATCGCTTTATTTCTACTGGGCAGTCCAGTAGAGAGAGACAGAGGAGGAATGGGAGACAGAGTGGGGGGAAGACATTCGGCAAATAACAACGGGTTCGGGAATCGAACCCGGGTCGGCCGTGTCGCGGCTGAGCGCGCTATGTGGTTCGCCACTGGGGCGCCCTTCCAGCGTCTTTTTGATTTATAAACGGCCGTACCTTAGCTATGTTTCTAAGGTGGAAAAATTATGTTTTTGTCACCTTGCTGATGTGTGATTTAAAGCTTAGGTCTGAGTCTATCATAACACCAAGACTTGTAACTTTGGGTTTGATCCAAGGAGTAAGTTGCCCCATATTGCTCTGTAACATTTCTCTTTTTGTTGTTTATTGCTAAGAGACAGGTGAAAAAGTTTATAGCTGTGTGATCATTTGGTTCAGCGGAGATGTACAATTGTGTGTCATCTGCGTAACTATGGAAACATACATTGTGTTTTCTAATGATGTCTCCAAGTGGCAGCATGTATAGTGAGAATAATAATGGACCAAGGCAGCTCCCCTGTGGAACTCCGAAGTAGGTGTCATGTTTCTCAGAAGATATATGTTCTGAACCAGTTTAATACATAGTCAGAAAGACCAACTAACTTTATATACTTTAAATAACCTTTAAACTTTAATCTTTAAATAACCTATATATATTAGTTTTAACTTGACATACATCTACTCTGACATTCAGGCTTTATAATTAACACTTTGATTGCCAGCATGGGGTGGGCGATTTATTGTTTGAGTGCCAGCGCTTAAGTCAATGAGAGGGAGAGCACATTTGTGAATGCATAAACTATATCTTAAATTATGGCTATGTGTCTAATACGCCTGTCGCTTATCAATGACTTGCTTGCAGTCAACATGTATGAAACGGATTGTTTTTTCATCGGTACATTTCCGTTTTATACCATTTGAATACGAGTATAGTTTTGGACATTTCTAGAAAAAATTTAAGATTCCGCAGGAATCGCCCTTTACTGGAATACACACAACACGTTGTCATTTTCCGGCTGATTTATGAATCGTTTTCAAATAACCGCTAGATTATCGATACTTATTATTATGTGTACTTATGCACGCTAGAGAAGCGGGCTGAAAAATCGATTATCTATGACCTGGTCGCGTGAATATTAAAGGCAACCAACTTGTGTTCAGCTTTTCGTTCAGCGTTTCCCTGAATGGCCACACGGCCAATCAATCAATCCACTAGCACACGCCCTTGCGGCGCGGCAGAAGCGCTGGTCGAACCAGCGGTGTTCTGTTGTGTGACTGTACTACAGCGGTGTTCTGTTGTGTGACTGTACTAAACTCTTCCACCACATGACCGACATTTGACATACAGTACACCTCCTATCTATGTTGGGATTATGTTTGGTCATGACAAAACAATAAAAATCGCTACTGTTAGTAATGCTGCCACCACCCACTTCAATGACAGAGCTCTCAAATTATGGCGATGTGTCTAATATGGCTGTCGCGAAGTCATTGATAAGCGACAGCCATATTAGACACATAGCCATAATTTAAGATATAGTTTATGCATTCGCAAAATATGAGAGCTGCGTCATTAAAGGGCTTCGTTCTACAACGAAGCACGGCCGCTGCTGCTGGAGCTGGACCGAGTCAACTCAGTCAAGCCGGCGGCGGCGCACGGAAGCCGGGGATAAACCACCGCGTCGCCCCGCTGGCGCTTCAGGCTCAGCAGCCTCCACGGGCGAAATAACATATAACGTTACAGTTCCACACTGATGTACAGTGAGTGTCTAATATGGCTGTCAGCGACAGCCATATTAGACACATAGCCATAATTTAAGATATAGTTTATGCATTCGCAAAATATGAGAGCTGCGTCATTAAAGGGCTTCGTTGTAGCTGCTGGAGCTGGACCGAGTCAAGCCGGCGGCGGCGCACGGAAGCCGGGGATAAACCACCGCGTCGCCCCGCTGGCGCTTCAGGCTCAGCAGCCTCCACGGGCGAAATAACATATAACGTTACAGTTCCACACTGATGTACAGTGAGTGTCTAATATGGCTGTCGCGAAGTCATGCCTCTCCCTCTGAAAGCCCATCCACGCTGTGTATCATAGAGACATAGAGCACTGGGTTTTATCACTGGAGATATATTTCTCACTCACCAATGCCATTGTATTTTGCGCCATCTGACAATATCATAATGATGTGTTTTCTATATTATATCCACAATCATTCATCTAAAAAATTGTATGGGCTTTGATTAAACATGTAACCTACACCTACTGTAACTTACTGTACCTCTGTTCCTACAGCACAGCAGGTAATGGCGTTAATCAATGGAACGCGAAACATAATAACGTTACGCTTTCTAGTTCAGCGCATTTCATAACTGTATGGGCTTTGTTTATACACGAGTGAATCTGGTAGTTGGTTGTTAAAAACGCGAAACATAATAACGTTACGCTTTCTAGTTCAGCGCATTTCATAGCGCTCCACTGCTACCGGAGCCCAACACAAGTGCGTTGGAACAGCAGCCACAAGTTGGTTGCCCGCGCTGCCGCTCGCTTGCGCTCCTTGGATTTCATTTGGGACGTGGGACGACTGCGCTTGCCTGCGCGTGGGGGCGGGGGGGCGCGGCCAATCAGAGAAAAGCCGAACACAAGTTGGTTGCCTTTAATATTCAAACGACCTGGTCAGCGCTAACGTCATACACGCACACACACACAGACACGTTGTGAAATATGTGAAAAAAACATCTGATTACCCCAAAACGGGTCAAATAGATTCCTTACCTCAGATTAGATGTTCTGCAAAAAGATTATTCCAATTCCTGATCGCCATTCCAAATATCGATCGCGTTTATTGATCCAACATTAGACCTCGAAACAGATAATCCACGCTGCTTTCGGTTGCCCCAATGAATGCAATAGTCTCCAGTTACATGCATGAGAAGTAAAATGTTTTCAGAGTTTTCAGAGTTTTCTTTACACATGCATTTTCATTGAGTCCATTCCAATGGGTGCAATACCATCCGGGAGACGATAGGGGGCAGTATTTGCCCTTTTTGAGCTCATAGACAGTCCCAATGATAACGTGAGGCTGGATTGATGAAAAATGAATGGATATCGCTAATAAAATAAATAACGATTAAATAACGAGATTTCTCGTCGTTGGCACTCAATGTGTTAACACAGAGAGGGCCTTTGAAGCTGAGAGAATTCATGGTGTATAACCTAGATCTATAGATCTTAAATAAGGAGGACAGCTTCCATGTACGTGTGTGTTTTCAAGTTAGGGAGAGCCACAGGCAGGCCCTCTGAGAGATAGCAGCCAGCCGCACCAAGGTCATGCACTTTCTCTCTATCAAAATGCAACACCACCCTATCTCATCACCATAGCAACCAAGCCGTTGCTATGATGATGAGATAGGGTGGGGTTGTATATTTTGATAGAGAGAAAGTGCATTTTGAACCATAGTTTGATTTGGGTCAGAGGTGCCACCGCCGTTGCTATAGTAACAGTCATGAGAGAGAGAGAGAGAGAGAGAGTTCGCAAGACTTGAAGATCGTAAGCTGTGAGTTCTTCAGAAGACTAGCCAGACTAGGAAACGAAGCTGATGCGTAGACACGTTGACAGAGAGACATCAGTAAGCTGGAGTGGTGGGGGATGGGAGGCCCTCCACCCTCCGGTTGCCATGAGATTGCTAGCTTCGGCTAACAGGGAAGGCTTTTGGCTAACCACTAGGCCGCAACCATCATTGAGCTGATAGCAGGAGAGATCTGTAGAATTAAGGGATTCAATCGATTTTTCTAAGATTTTCAGAACTGTTTCCATCTTGTACAGAGTCTATGTTTATGGAATAAACATAACGTTTCAAGGAAAGGTACCACGTTTCCAGTGTGTCGATTCTTCTGATTACGAATGCATTAACGGGGGAGACAGAGTCTGACAGCCAGTACGAGGAGTACGAGTATAAACAACACAACGCAGAGACTCCACGGAACCACAGGTGACGAGTTGGTTACAGGCTGATCACACCCAGAATCCAACAACAGGCTGGGACCATGTTGACACAGCAAGCCCACTATGTGCCTGTGGTCATATAGAGTGACAGGATTAGAGTCTCTGTCCTCAACTAGAGTACAACAATTACCCACACCCTGTGTGTGTGCGTGTGTGTGTGTGTGTGTGTGTGTGTGTGTGTGTGTGTGTGTGTGTGTGTGTGTGTGTGTGTGATGATTTACCATCCTAGTCTCTCTGGGGTGTCTGTGTGGCATGGTGGACACACACACACGGACAGACACACGGACACACACACTCACTCTTCTGGGCTATCCATAAACCTGACAGACTCACTAGCATGCCCCACTGGGACCAAACACACACACACACACACACACACACACACACACACACACACACACATCCCAAAACCTCCTCTCAAACCCAATTTTTTCCTTCAAACTCATGATTTCGAGCCATTTGCTGTTGTTGTTTTACTCCCAAAACCCCTTGGCAGCCAGATACAAGCTGACGTCCATGTGGTGTAGTATAGACCAGATACAAGCTGACGTCCATGTTGTGTTGTATAGACCAGATACAAGCTGACGTCCATGTTGTGTTGTATAGACCAGATACAAGCTGACGTCCATGTTGTGTTGTATAGACCAGATACAAGCTGACGTCCATGTGGTGTAGTATAGACCAGATACAAGCTAACGTCCATGTTGTGTAGTATAGACCAGATACAAGCTGACGTCCATGTTGTGTAGTATAGACCAGATACAAGCTAACGTCCATGTTGTGTAGTACAGACCCCATGGTGTTCACTGAAACACAGCATGAAACACACCATGAAACATACCATGAAACACACCATGAAACACACCATGCTGGTCACTGAAACACACCATGAAACACAGCATGAAACACACATGAAACATACAGCATGGTGTCACTGAAACATACAGCATGGTGTCACTGAAACACAGCATGAAACATACAGCATGAAACACAGCATGAAACATACAGCATGGTGCCACTGAAACATACAGCATGAAACACAGCATGAAACATACAGCATGGTGTCACTGAAACACAGCATGAAACTACAGCATGAAACATACAGCATGGTGGCACTGAAGCATACATCATGAAACACAGCATGAAACATACAGCATGGTGCCACTGAAACATACAGCATGAAACATACAACATGAAACATACAGCATGAAACACAGCATGAAACATACAGCATGGTGTCACTGAAACACAGCATGAAACATACAGCATGAAACATACAACATGAAACATACAGCATGAAACACAGCATGAAACATACAGCATGGTGTCACTGAAACACAGCATGAAACTACAGCATGAAACACAGCATGAAACATACAGCATGAAACATACAGCATGGTGTCACTGAAACATACAGCATGAAACATACAACATGAAACATACAGCATGGTGTCACTGAAACATACAGCATGAAACATACAGCATGGTGTCACTGAAACACAGCATGAAACATACAGCATGAAACATACAGCATGGTGTCACTGAAACATACAGCATGAAACATACAGCATGGTGTCACTGAAACATACAGCATGAAACATACAGCATGGTGTCACTGAAACACAGCATGAAACATACAGAATGGTGCGACTGAAACACAGCATGAAACATACAGCATGGTGTCACTGAAACATACAGCATGAAACATACAGCATGGTGTCACTGAAACATACAGCATGAAACATACAGCATGGTGTCACTGAAACACAGCATGAAACATACAGCATGGTGTCACTGAAACATACAGCATGAAACATACAGCATGGTGTCACTGAAACATACAGCATGAAACATACAGCATGGTGTCACTGAAACACAGCATGAAACATACACCATGAAACATACAATGAAACATACAATGAAACATACACCATGGTGGCACTGAAACATACAGCATGAAACATACAGCATGAAACATACAATGAAACATACAATGAAACATACACCATGGTGGCACTGAAACATACAGCATGAAACATACAATGAAAAATACACCATGGTGGCACTTGTTAGGGAATTCTTCCCTCCCAAGTTCTTTAATTGATATTAGTATGGACCAGCTGACCAGAGATTCACAAGCGACAAAGTTCTATTTCTCAGACGGTGTCTTTATTGTCGAACACAAGAACACAGAACTCCAACCAGCCCTTCCACGGGGCTCAGTCTCCCACAGAATGAAGACATGACATGACAGTGTTATATACCCTCATGCACAAAGAGAGAAGGGGAGGGGTGTGTGTGTGTATATGTATCTGTGTGTGTATGTATGTGTGTGTGTGGTGTGTGTGTGTGCTTGTCTGTGTGGTGTGTGTGTTTAAGTGCAAGAGTTAATGGGTGTTTTCATCTGATAGTTCGTGATTTTCGTGACAACTGGAGCCGGGCCATCAAGAGTTCGAGGTGATAAATCTACGTATGTGTAAGTGTGTGTGAGCTACATGTGTGTGAGTGTGTGTGTGGAGGGAGACACACAGAGCCATGGTCCTACAGCCTGTATCGTGGGGAGACAATGGGTGCTCAGATACATAAGATATTGACATCAAATATTACTAGATCAATGAACTAAACCTTCAGCCCCCCTTTGACATATGACACACATATGTCACACAATAGTTCATTGATGGATCTGTATCCGTCGATTGTCATCCATTACACACGCATCACACCTAAACCAAACGGGATAAACAACGGTCAGAGAGGGGAGAGAGAGATAGAGGGAGGGGGGAGCGGGAGAGAGAGCAAGAGAAGAAAGAGAGAGACACAGATTTGCAACTTTTCAGACAATACACTTAACCCCTTTTGGACCCCTCTTACTCAGGCACACCCAACGTCTATCAGGGCGCTTCCTTCCCTCTGTTACAGTACACCCCCCATCTTGGGCCGGTCCCATCTTCTAGAGGGCAAGGGCCCCTTCCTGAGCTGGTCCCCGTTCCAGTCCCCTAGGCAAAAGTGTCTCCTCTGGTCTGCTGCTCCTCAGTGTCTCCGGGCTGTCCCCTCCGGCTCTCCTCAGCTGGCCCACTGTCTCTTCAGCTCTGCCTCAGTGGCTCTCCTCCTGCTGTTCTTCCTCCTGTCGTAGATGATCTGCGGTGCCTGGCTGCAGTGCCTGGCCCCTGCTGCTCAGCTGCCTCCTCCTCCAGTCTGCCTCTCTTCATCCTGGCCTGTCCTTCGTCTCCTCCTGCCTGTCTCCTGGTCGAGGGTCGTCTGGTGGTCTCGTCTCGGACGTCTGAGGGGCTGCTGCTGGCATCTCACCCCTGATTCAGATGCGCTGCAGACAGCTGGTGTGAGTGTGTGGATCTTCTGCACCGTCTTCTTCTCCATGTCTCCTTTCCTCCTCTGATGTTAGGAGTACTCGTTCTGTCCTTCTTGGGTTGTCAGCTGGCCCACATCAATCCCAGCGGAGCCTCCATCTGTTAGGGAATTCTTTTCTCCCAAGTTCTTTAATTGATATTAGTATGGACCAGCTGACCAGAGATTCACAAGCGACAAAGTTATATTTCTCAGACGGTGTCTTTATTGTCGAACACAAGAACACAGAACTCCGACCAGCCCTTCCACGGGGCTCAGTCTCCCACAGAATGAAGACATGACATGACAGCGTTATCTACCCTCATGCACAAAGAGAGAAGGGGAGGGGTGTGTGTGTATGTATCTGTGTGTGTATGTATGTGTGTGTGGTGTGTGCTTGTCTGTGTGGTGTGTGTTTAAGTGCAAGAGTTAATGGGTGTTTTCTGAGATGCGGTGAGTAGGGCTGGTTAACTATTTTACCGGTCCGACCCAGCACTCGGTCAAGGGTCAACGGGTCCTGAAGAGTTCTGGCACTTCATCTGATCATTTTCGTGACAACTGGAGCCGGGCCATCGAGAGTTTGAGGTCATAAATCTACGTGTGTGTAAGTGTGTGTGAGCTATATGTGTGTGAGTGTGTGTGTGGAGGGAGACACACAGAGCCATGGTCGTACAGCCTGCATCGTGGGGAGACAATGGGTGCTCAGATACATAAGATATTGACATCAAATATTACTAGATCAATGAACTAAACCTTCACACTGAAACATACAGCATGAAACATACAGCATGAAACATACAATGAAACATACAGCATGGTGTCACTTAAACACAGCATGAAACATACAGCATGGTGTCACTGAAACATACAGCATGGTGTCACTGAAACATACAGCATGGTGTCACTGAAACATACAGCATGGTGTCACTGAAACATACAGCATGGTGTCACTGAAACATACAGCATGGTGTCACTGAAACATACAGCATGGTGTCACTGAAACACAGCATGAAACACAGCATGAAACATACAGCATGGTGGCACTGAACATACAGCATGAAACACACAATGAAACATACACCATGGTGGCACTGAAACATACAGCATGGTGTCACTGAAACATACAGCATGGTGTCACTGAAACATACAGCATGGTGTCACTGAAACATACAGCATGGTGTCACTGAAACACAGCATGAAACACAGCATGAAACATACAGCATGGTGGCACTGAACATACAGCATGAAACACACAATGAAACATACACCATGGTGGCACTGAAACACCATGAAACATACACCATGGTGGTCACCTTTTTTTTATCAAATCTTTTTTTCCCACATAACATACATCAACACATACCAGAACACAACAATAAACAATATAAAGAACAAACGAAGGAGCAAACTAAATAAAATATATATAATAATAACAATCAACAGATCAACAGACAATAAGAACAACATTTGTGGTCACAAGACAAGAGAACAGGAAAAACAACAATCCATATATAATATATATATAATTATAAAAATACAAAAGACGGTAACGGGGAAATGCTCGGGGGGATCACGTAAATTACAGCCCGATCGGACACCGTTCTGATAGCCATCCAGGCGAACGGCCTATGTGGCTAGTTAGACGAACACTGTTATTGGTAATCAATAATAATAAACAACGTCCGTCCCGTCCCCCGTCCCCCCCTTTCATGCATACATGCTTTGGGACAGTCCCGATCATATGCAGTTTGAGTCATTTCTTTAGCATCTGTAAAACGGAAATGCCATTGGATATAACGTTAGCAGCTATTAGCCATTGATCTAGCTTTCCAGAAAATATACGAGACCAAATCCGCTATAAAGCTTATATTCACTGCGCTATAAAATGAGAACCTATTGATGTTTTTTTTTTTCTTTAAGCCATTTTGAAGGGACGGTTTATGAACTCAATTGACAATGAGAATGGACAGATAGCAATACTATAAAGTATAGATTTAGCTCTACAAAAATACACGTTTGTTTACATTCCCTGGTCCTCTTGCCATTAATTAGACTCAGCCCAGTGGTCGCGAAAGTGTTAACCATCACAATGAAACACACATCATGGTGGTTCCCTGCCACGGTTATATCCATCAATGTAGGCTCACTGCCACCACTCTAAGCCTATGGAGATGTTCACCTTCTTTGCAGGGCTATAATTATTATAATTTTTTATCTACTTTTTCTCCCATTTTCGATTTTTCTCCCATCCCAATTTCGTATCGTCCAATTATACCCTCCCCTGTCTCGAACGCTGTTAGGCCATGCCTCCTACAGGCCGGCTGCAATGTGGACTAAGCCTTACATCACGTGTCCCCTCCGGTACTCGAGGAAGCAGCAGTCGCATCTTTTCACCTGCACAGCGCAATCTCTCAGCGTCAGGGGTCTGCGTTTGGAGGGCACGCCGCCCCCGTCGCTTCCTGATTCTGCTGCGCAGGCACACCAACCGACCTGTAGGAGTCGCTGTCCACAACGTCCGATCCCCACCCATCAGCTTCCCACCCCCTAATACTGCCAATTGTATTAGTATAAACGACCAGCCAAGCTGATAGCAATGCGGAGAGCTGGGCTCGAACCCAGCGTCTCCTGCATTGGGGGTGAGCGCCTTGCCCACTGCACCACCTAGCCGCCCCTAGGGCTATAACTTTTTAAATTGCATTGCTAAATTGACATTACTATGGCCCATTCAACATAGATTATCTATCGTTCAGGATGTAGGAACGTTATACTTTTTCATTCATAGATTCTTCCAAAAATACCTTCTAGAATATAAGTATGTTTTTATCGTTTTCTGCAGTAATTCATAGAACGTGAGTTATAGGCATAAACGCATATATAGATTATCAACTGCCGTTTATTCCCGATACACGCTATATTAAAAAATTCAACTGTATATGATCCTATACTTATGATTCATCATGCGTGGATGAAAGGGGGGGGGTCGTTTATAATTCCGTGATCGTCAGTAAATGCTTTATGCAGTATGGGTGATATATTGATCAGATCGGTTTGCAGTGAAAAGAATAAACAATCAAGCTGAATGTAACGTTACTGTCCTCTTACCGTTTGCCGATGAGACTGGAGGAAAAAGATCCCACTTATTTGACGTCAATCTACTAGATCCATTTCTGGTTTGTATGGCGCAATAAACGCCCAAATCATATCGATTATTGAGTTATGGCAGCGATCCATATGCACACCAGTGTTTGTCTGCAGTCCCGCAACCATATGTGACTGCCGGACGGATTTCCCAGATGTACCGATGGCCACTTCCGGTTGTAACTCGCCCGATCATCCACCAGGCGGCGGTATTGAGGCGTTGCACTATTGTGCAGGGTCCCACTGTATCACCAGAGGCTGGGTGGCGGAATTATGAATGCCATGGCGAAAAAATGAAATATGATCTCAATATCGCTGTACAGCGTGGTTTGGCAGAATTCGCATGGCCGGCAAACACGCTGTACAACGGGATTGGCGGTGGATGTGTTAACCATCACAATGAAACTCACATCATGGTGGTCTCTTAACCATCACAATGAAACACACATCATGGTGGTCTCTTAACTAGGGATGTCCCGATCTGATCACGTGATCGGGATCGGGGGCCGATCACGTGATTTTCAGAAGATTGGGATCGGGGGGGGGGGGGGTATTTTAATTTTTTTACTTTTTATTTTATTTCAACAAACATGACCATGTTCACGTCTTAAACTCATACTGAGGCCTTCGTTTTGGTTTTAAATTGCATATCATCATTCATTTATTTATTGTCACACAGAGCAGAAGAATTTTGACAAAACAAACGCATTTCCTTTGATTTAATTATACATCAAATGATTTATGTCAAGGATGAGGGACATCCACTAGTTGCAGAACTTGCGGTCACCTGATTTTTACAGACGATGGCGCCATTGCTCTCATGAAGCAGCAGGTTGGAGGCAGAGTTTTTAGATTACTCCGGTTGCAATGCCTCGCTTGAATGAAGTTAACTTTTCACCTGGATAACATCAACATTCAGGGTGAATGTAATGTGAGAAATTGGGATGAAAAAAAATGAAAAAAATTTGATCGGATCGGGAAAGATCGGTATCGGCAGATACTCAAAATCACATGATCGGGATCGAATCGGGAGCAAAAAAAAATTATCGGGACATCCCTACTCTTAACACATCTGGCGCCAATAACGTCGTACAACGTGTTTCAAGGTCATGCTAATTCTGCCATTCCACGGCGTACGCCGTTATTGAGATCATATTTCATTTTTTCGCCATGATATTCAGAATTCCCTCACCCAGCCTCGGCTGATACAGTGGGAGCCTGCACAACTCTGCAACGCTTCAATACTGCTGCCTGGCGGATGATCGGCGAGTTACAACCGGAAATGGATCTCTGGAGATCTCCATGCATCTGGCAAATGCGTCTGGCACTCACATATTGTTGCGGGACTCTAGACACACATCCGTGTATATCAATCGCTGCCATAACTCAATAATCGATATGATTTGGGCGTTTATTATTATTATACAAACCGGAAATGGATCTAGTAGGTCGCCGTCAAATAAGTGGGATCTTTTTCCTCCAGTCTCATCGGCGAACGGTAACAGGACGCTGACGTCATTTTCAGCGTGTTTGTTTATTATTATTAATGCAAACTGCTCTGATCAATATATCACCCATACTACATACGCCGTACGCTGTGTTACGGCGTCATTGGCAGAATGAGCATGGCGGGGAATGACGAGTTTAGGCATCCTTGGCAGAGAAAGTGATAATATAGCGTGTATCGGCAACAAACGGCAGTTGATAATCTATATATGCGTTTATGCCTATAACTCACGTTCTAGGAATTACTGCAGAAAACGATAAAAACATATTTATATTCTAGACGGTATTTTCGTATGAATCTATGAATGAAAAAGTATAACGTTCCTATATCCTGAACGATAGATAATCGATGTTGAATGGGCCATAGTAATGTCAATTTAGCAATACAATTTAAAAAGTTATAGCCTTGCAAAGAAGGTAAACATCTCCATAGGCTTAGAGTGGTGGCAGAGAGTGGTATGAGACGGGCAAACTCCGTGGCAGTTATATATCGTATTTGCTTTCGCGTCCCGCTCTGAGCCTTACGAGATACCTCCCATCTCCTGGGATACCTAATGTATCTCCCACGAACAACTTACATGCACCCCACCTGTATGGGGCCCCGCCCCTTATGGTGGCACAGCCCATATAACCGTGACTCTGGTCATGAAACACCCTTCCTCTATTTTCGTCCCAGCGTAATGGCTGCGTGCACCATACGAGACTAGCAGGATGAAAAGATTAAGGAAGATTCGTAATGTTGAGACTTACCGGAGAGTTGTTTTTCCCTGGATTCTCCGGAGCTTGTTTCGGCGACACATGAGACCTGTGCTGGTGGTTCCTCGGCTGACGGCGACGGACCGAGGGGCAGCGTACAAGGTTTGGCTAACGGGTCGGCTTGTACAAAGGTGAGGTCTGTGTCAGTAGGCATCAATGTCGGTGTTGGTCGTGCTGTGGAGTATGTTTCGGCACCAGGGCCGGGGCGGCTTGGCGATTGTTCCACTGTAGTGGACGATGTCCTGGCGATCCTGGAACATGCTGTTAACGCTAATGCTACTGCTGTTTTTTCTGCTGACGCTGATGTTGACGCTAGAATGTCTAATAATCCCCGCCGCGGGATTCCGCTTTTCCCTCCTCTTGCCAGCTTCATTGATGAAGGTCAGTCGGTGGTGGATGTGGGGGGGTTCGCTGAGCTCTATTTACCTTTTTTGCGGGTGAAGGGGCTGACGACGGGGTGCAGGCCGGGGGTACCTTGGCTAAGTAGCCAGGTAGCTTCTTTTTTGTGCCCAGGCAGGGATGAACGACGTTCCGCCCGGCCGTTGCTTGATAGCATGTCGGCTCGGAGGGTGGCAGTATGGACGAATGAGTGGTATACTGCTGCAGGATGGCATTTAGCGGCGGCCAGTGTTTTGGCTCAGCTGGCTACTTTCCTATCCAAGATGGCGTCGGGTTGTAGGTCTTTGGGTCCAACCGACACTATGAACGTGATTCATGTTTGTGGTGTTATAGAGATCTTGACTCAGTCGCAAGCTATAACTGTGGGGAGGATTCGGATGCTATCGACTTTGGTTGTTAGGCATGTTTGGTTGGAGCAGTCTCCTCTTGGGGAAGAGGATAGGTTTTCTCCCCTCACAACTCCTTTTTCCACAGATAGTCTTTTTGGGCGTTCTGTGGAGGCGCAGGCGGTTATTGATCCGGGTCCTACACCGCCTCACGCTGTGCAGCCAGGGGTGGGAGCACGGTCTCGTCAACGACTGTGGCGAGATCCTCGACAGGCGGCCATGTTTCCCCCGCCAGTGGTGCCCTGGTTGGAGAATTGAAGGGTATCGCAAGGCCGACAGTCTTGGCGGCCGAGGGATCGGCCATTTTGGGTGATTTCGGGTTTGGTAAACCAACCCGTCGTCATTTTGCCACGAGCAGCCCGCTCCCCGTTCAATCCTCTCTCTGGTACCCCCAGAAGCGGGGCTCTGAGCGTTCTCCTTTGGCTGCGGGCCGCGAACCTTCATTGAAGCGTATGCGGCCCCATTCTTCGCTTCTCATGGAGACAGGGGCTGACACCCAGTTGATGGCTGAGCCTGGGTCTGTCCGTGAGAATGTTCCGTCGTCGCGTGGTTCCTACACCGCAGGTTGTGGGTGGGTGGAACCTGGTGTTACAGCTGCCACTAGCTCCAGTGGTCAGCAGGGGGACTCGGTGCCTCTTCTGTTGAATGCTCAGCAGGGGTTACCCCGGCTTCGCCCTCGCCAGGCGGGGTATTGCGCTGTTGCCTCCCACTCCCGTCAAACCGGCAGTGGTCTGCAAAGGAGAGGCGAGCGTGATTTGAGTGGTAGCAATATCATTGCAGGGCTTCGGCGTGTAGGAGCCCATGGGGTCCTCAGGCCTTGCGTGTCTGGCTGCGGAACAACTCCTCAGCGTGTGCTGGAGGGGTGTTCAGGGGGTGAGTGTGTGTCCACAAGTTTGATGACCGCTCCTCCCGTATCAAACCGGCCCTTTCTGTCGGGGTCCCCCCTCGGGTGCTTTGCACGACGGGGGGGACCGGGCCAATTATATGCTGTTCCTTGCGGCCCAGCGTCAGTTGACGGCGGGGGCGCTGTGGGATTATATTCACATATGGCGACGGGAATGCCCTTTGAATCGGTGGATGAGGAGAACGTTAGAGGCGGGGCTGGTTTTGCAGTTTGCGCGGCCCCATCCTCCGTTCTCAGGTTTGGTGCCGACCCTATTGTTAGGGTCGGGCGCAGTGACAGCCCTGGCCGACGAGATCCAATCTCTGTTGGCGAAGCAGGCCGTCGTTGTGGTCCCGAGAGAGGACGCAATGTCAGGCGTCTACTCCCGTTATTTTCTGGTTCCCAAGAAAACTGGGGGGGTCAGACCTATACTGAATCTGTCCATGTTCAATCGGTTGATTGTAGTGAGACCATTCAGGATGTTGACCGTCCGACTCCTTCTGCTTGCTGTCAGGAGGGGGGACTGGTTCACCTCCATAGACCTGAAGGATGCGTATTTTCACATACCCATTTTCCCTCCTCACAGGAAGTTCCTACGGTTCCTGTTTCAGGGCGTAGCGTACGAGTACCACAGAATGCCGTTCGGTTATTCTCTGGCTCCCCGCACATTCACCAAGTGCGTGGCGGCTGCTCTGGGGCCTTTACGTCGTCGGGGGATACGAGTCCTGTTCTATCTCGACGACATTCTGCTCCTCAGCCGTTCAGAGGAGGTTGCCAGGTCTCATACTCGACTGGTGGTGGAATTCCTCACCAGCCTGGGTTTTGCTGTGAATTGGAAGAAGAGTACCCCTCTTCCCAGTCAACAGGTGGAGTACTTGGGCTTGACATTGAGGTCGAAGCCCATGCTTGCGACCCTCTCGGAGCAGCGTCGGGGGGATCTCCGTCACGCGCTCGGGGGTTTCCATCTGGGAGGGACGGTTACGGCGCTGCAGGTGATGCGTCTGCTGGGCCTTATGTCGGCGGCCCACACGGTGGTCCCTCTTGGCCTCCTCTTTATGAGGCGGATACAGAGGTGGTTTCTCTCTTTGAGAATAGATCCGGTGTGGGGCAAAGGGAGACGGTTGACGGTTCCTTTGTCGATATGGGGGGATCTCGCCCACTGGGGGAGGCTGGGTATCCTCTCCGCTGGGGTCCCCATGGGCAGCAGTGGCTCCCACGTCACGGTTTTCACCGATGCCTCTCTCACGGGTTGGGGAGGGGCGTTTCGGACCCATACAGTGGGGGGCAGCTGGACGGGTCATGCCGACCCAGCTGTCCTGCATATCAATGTGTTGGAGTTGAAGGCGGTCCTCCTGGTCCTCAAACGGCTCGGCCACCTGGTGGTAGGCAAACACGTTTTGGTCAGGACGGACAATGTGACGGCGGCGGCGTATATCAACAGGCAGGGTGGGACTCGTTCCGCCCGCCTGCTCCGGGTGGCGCGCGAACTGTTGCTATGGGCATCCCGCAGGCTGCGCAGTCTGCGGGCGCTCCACGTTCCTGGTACGGAAAATGTGGTGGCGGATATAATGTCTCGGGGCGGTCCTCGTCGCGACGAGTGGGAACTCCGCCCCGACATAGTCAGACAGATCTGGGATCGGTTCGGGGAGGCCTCGGTAGATCTGTTTGCGTGCCGACGTTCTCACAAGTGCCCCTTGTGGTTCTCGCTCAGTCGAGCGGATCATCCCCCCTTGGGGGTGGATGCCTTCTCGACCTTTCCGTGGCCGCCCGGTCTTCTGTACGCCTTCCCTCCTGTACAGCTGTTGAGTCAGCTGTTGGAGCGGATACGGAGGGAGCGCAGGATGGTGATCCTGGTTGCACCGGACCGGGGCACGTCAGTGTGGTTCCCGGTCTTAATCCAGCTTCTGGTCGCTCCTCCTTGGGTCATTCCGTGGTCAGCGACGGCCCTCTCGCAGCACAACGGAGTGCTTTTCCAGCCTCCGGTGTTGGGTCAACGCCTGGTGGTGTGGCTGGTGGGAGGGTGAGTCTGGAGAGGATGGATCCCGCGGTGGTTGATACCATCCGGTGTGCGCATGCTCCCTCCACTGTCGCGGTTTACGAGGGCAGGTGGCGTGCGTTCCAAGAGTGGTGTAAGGGGGGGGGGGGGCTGGGACCCAGTCTCCTGCCCCCTGGATGCTGTTCTGGGTTATCTCCAGTCTCTTCTTGGTAGGCTGTCGGCTTCGACGGTGAGGGTATATGCGGCAGCTATATCCTCCTATCATGAGGGTTTTGAGGGGACTGTTTTGTTCAGCCACCCTCTTGTGAAGCGTTTCCTGCTTGGCGCTCGACGCGTTAAGCCGGTGCAACGCTCCTTGGCTCCGACTTGGGATCTTCAATTGGTCCTCGGTCGGTTGTCCTTGGCCCCGTTTGAGCCGCTCGAGCAGGCGCCGTTGGGACAGCTGTCTTTCAAGACCGCGTTCCTACTGGCTGTCACTTCCGCTAAACGCGTGGGTGAGCTCTGTGCTCTCTCGGTACGTCCGGAGTGCCTGTCTTTTCGGACCGATTGCGGTGCCACTCTGCAACCTAATCCTGCTTTCGTGCCTAAGAATATCCGGAGTTCCTTCGCTCCCGGGATATTGTGGTTCAGGCTTTTCGTCCTCCTCCTCACACTAGTGAGTTAGATGCGGGCCTTCACCTGTCATGTCCAGTCCGTGCTTTGGGGATTTACCTCAGCCGTACTCAGGACTTCAGGGTTACCGACCAGCTTTTTGTCTGTTACGGTGGGGCTCGTGCTGGTAAGGCACTGTCGAAGCAGCGCCTGTCCCATTGGTTGTGCGAGGGTATTACCCTCTGCTACACGTTGGCTGGGCAGGATCCCCCTGGGGGCGTCAGGGCACACTCCACTCGTGGGGTGGCTGCCTCTGCCGCTCTCCTGGGTGGGGCCTCGGTGGAGGACATCTGTGCTGCGGCTTCATGGTCCTCACCGGGCCCCTTTGTAAGGTTTTACCTCATGGACATGACCGGGGGTTCTGTCTCCCAGGCGGTTCTGGGGTCTGTGGCCTTTCCTGCTTCCCGTCCTTTGGTCGGGTAGCAGGAGTGTATGGGTATGGGCCACAGTGTGTTGAGTCACACGTGGTTCCGCCTGTACGGTGTGTTCAAGGGGTTCTAGTTCCCTCTTGTTCGCATTCAGGTGGAGTTGACTGCGCCCCCCCTTCGTTAGGAAGGATGGGGTGACAGGGCTCCCCGCACCCCTTGATGTGGGCTTACGGGTCCTCAGGGGGTACATCTGTCGGGTCTCGCGCCCGCTCTTCCCCATTATCTCGTAAGGCTCAGAGCGGGACGCGAAAGCAAATACGATATATAACGATAGGTTATGTAGATAACCTAGTTATATTAGTATTGGCTGAGCGTCCCGCTCTGCGCGGCCCTGAGTTCCCTCTTGAGCAGACCTGGGCATTGTACCGGCCCGCGGGATGATTCTGACCGGCCCGCGAAAGATTACATGATAATACATTTTTTAAAAAAAATAATAAAAGAAATATCTTTTTTATTATATATATATATATTTTTTTTACTTTTTTCTTTTCATGTCAACGTTCACACGCACAATATACGCTTACCTAGGATTTGACTTGATTCAACAACAAAGCAGTCGGGGCAAGCCGAAAACGGTCGAAAGTGTGGTTATTTGAAGTTTGGATTTCTTTTTTCACAACTGAGGTAGGTAGATAACATTTTTAGAGACTAAAGTACAGAAAAAAGGTACCGTTGGGTACCGGTATCGATTCACAGGTACCGGTACCGTATCGGTTCAAATGTGAACGGTACCCATCCCTACTGAACACACAACTGCAGGGCAAGGGCATTTTTGCTCATGACATGCATAGCCATGTGAAAGCCTTCATGACAAAGTTGCAATTAATTTCAAGGCAACTAGGCAGCAACAATCTCAAACACATGAAAACCCTGAAAGAAGTCAAACCATCAGCTGATCACCGGCACAGGTACTCATCCATGTTGGGAGCACTGCATGATGAATTTTCAAGGCGTTTTCAAGATTTCAAAAAGGTTGAGGATGAAATGCAGCTGGTTTCCTCTCCCTTTACCTGCAGTGTTGATAGTGCACCCACTGATGTTCAGCTTGAACTCATTGACCTGCAGTCTGATTCACTACTGAAAGAGCACTTTAAGTCAGCATCACTGCTAGAGTTCTACTCTGCTCTCAAGGAGGAGAACTTTTCAAACATGAGGAGACATGCTCAGAAGATGTTGGTTCTCTTTGGATCCACCTATATGTGAACAGACATTCTCAGTCATGACGTTTACCAAGTCCAGGTACAGATCCTCTCTCACTGATGAACATCTGGCGGCTTTGCTTCGCATCTCCACCTCAGACATGCAACCTGACTTTGATGGACTTGTTAAAGCTCAACAGAGACTGGATTTATCACACTGAATGAAAAAAAAAGAGCTGAAGAACACTAAAATGTGGAAATATAACAAGTGAAATGGGACACTTGATCTTTTTTTTTCTTTTTTTTTGCACAGTTCTGAAAACATTAAATGTTTAATATAGGCATGTAGAGTAAAAAAGGCTACTGGGACACTTTTCTTTACACAGTTCAGTGACATGTCTTGTTTATTTTGGCTATAAGATGATGTGATGTCTTTAGAAAGCTAAGAAAATCCTTGTTTCAATAGTATATGAAACTCAAAATAATAACTTTATTTGTATAGCACTTTTTCATACATGCCCTTTGTTATTAATGTTTCACATTTTGTTTATCATTTTGGAAATAAATTCTATTTGAATAAATGATATTTCTGAAAGCTAACCTCACCTTTTAATTGCCAAATAATAACACATACACATAAATACACTCTTACCAGGGGTCAAAACAATGCCATTTACTGCTTTTTATATAGAAATTAAATGTATATTATGCATAATTGAGTTTGGAATTTTGGCCCGGCCCTCCAACATATTTTCAGTTGCTCATTCGGCCCCCCGGGAAAAATAAGGATGCCCACCCCTGCTCTTGAGGGATCTTTTCCTGGGATGGGTTTTGGCGAGGAAGGGTGTTTCATGACCAGAGTCACGGTTATATGGGCTGTGCCACCATAAGGGGCGGGGCCCCATACAGGTGGGGTGCATGTAAGTTGTTCGTGGGAGATACATTAGGTATCCCAGGAGATGGGAGGTATCTCGTAAGGCTCAGAGCGGGACGCTCAGCCAATACTAATATAACTATCGTTAATGTGTTAACCATCACAATGAAACACACATCATGGTGGTCTCTTAACCATCACAATGAAACACACATCATGGTGGTCTCTTAACCATCACAATGAAACACACATCATGGTGGTCTCTTAGAGAACCATCACAATGAAACACACATCATGGTGGTCTCTTAGAGAACCATCACAATGAAACACACATCATGGTGGTCTCTTAGAGAACCATCACAATGAAACACACATCATGGTGGTCTCTTAGAGAACCATCACAATGAAACACACATCATGGTGGTCTCTTAGAGAACCATCACAATGAAACACACATCATGGTGGTCTCTTAGAGAACCATCACAATGAAACACACATCATGGTGGTCTCTTAGAGAACCATCACAATGAAACACACATCATGGTGGTCTCTTAACCATCACAATGAAACACACATCATGGTGGTCTCTTAACCATCACAATGAAACACACATCATGGTGGTCTCTTAGAGAACCATCACAATGAAACACACATCTCGCTTCCACACACACACACACACACACACACACACACACACACACACACACACACACACACACACACACACACACACACACACACACACACACACACACACTGACACAGACACTGTTGGGTCGTTGGTTTGTGTCCCTAAAGTATTTGACACACACATGCACACGTCACTCTCAAGTGTGTGACCCTAACCATTACCACGCATGCACACACACACACAGAGACACACGTAATGCATACACACACACTCACATGTACACACAAACAAACACTCACACCCGTGTCATGCGCACACACACACACACACACACACACACACACAGACACGTGCGCCTCTGTGTCAGGTCTCTGGAGGGCGACTCTAAGCCATTTCTTCATTCACTTTTTCCTCTGCTCTGCACTCTATTAATCGACCAACCAGATACTTATCCCCGCCTCTGATTTACCTGCAAATAAATCTGACGCCATATGGATTGGATTAAGCATTGGCATGCCGTTAGGTTTATGGTACTGGTTTATGATGAAAGTCATGGGGCTGTGCACTGGAGTTGGATTAACCTCTCTCTCTGTCTGTCTGTCTGTCTGTCTGTCTGTCTGTCTGTCTGTCTGTCTGTCTGTCTGTCTGTCTGTCTGTCTGTCTCTCTTTCTGTCTGTCGATCTACCTCCCTCACTCTCTCTCTATCTACCTCCCTCACTATCTCTCTATCTACCTCCCTCACTCTCTCTCTCTCTCTCTCTCTCTCTCTCTCTCTACCTCCCTCACTATCTCTCTCTATCTACCTCCCTCACTCTCTCTCTCTCTCTCTCTCTCTCTCTCTCTCTCTCTCTCTCTCTCTCTCTCTCTCACTCTCTCTGTCTCTTGATCTACCTCCCCACTCCCTCTCTCTCTCTCTGTCTCTCAATCTACCTCCCTCACTCACTCTCTCTCTCTCAATCTACCTCCCTCACTCTCTCACTCTCTCTCTGTCTGTCTCTCTGTCTCTCGATCTACCTCACTCTCTCTCTCTCTCTCTCTCTCTCTCTCTTTCTTTCTTTCTTTCTTGGACAGGATTATTAGGATTAAGTGAAAACTGAAAATATGTCATCTTTTTCTATTCACAGTGTTACATCGCAGAAGGTAGATTGAGCCACAGTCACAAATAACAAGTGATTGTAATCAAATACAGTAGCAGGTGATTGTAATCAAATAACAAGTGATTGTAATCAAATAGCAGGTGATTGTAATCAAATAACAAGTGATTGTAATCAAATAGAAGGTGATTGTAATCAAATAACAAGTGATTGTAATCAAATAGAAGGTGATTATCACTCTATCACAACCGTAGCCAATGAGCTGTAGCAGGTGGCATTTTGTTTGGCAAAAGACGTCATGAGAATACTACTGTATGAATATATCAGGCACTTACCGCCTTCTTCCACCTCAGGAACATTGCCTGTCTACGCTCCCCTGACTATCCTTCTCTGCTGCCGAAACACTGACCCACACACTCATCACTTCCCGACTGGACTACTGCAACAGCATTCTGTATGGCACATCCACCAAAATCCTCAACAAACTACAATACAACCAAAACTCTGCTGCTCGCATGCTCACTTTCCACCTGCCACTCTGACCACATCACCCCCATCCTCCACGATCTCCACTGACTCCCCATCATGTACAGGATTCAGTTAAAAATTCTACTCATCACCTTCAAAGCCCTCAACAACCTGGCCCCCTCCACATCTCTGACCTCCTTCTCCACCACACGCCTACCCGCTGGCTCAGGTCCGCAGATCTCTCTCATCACCAACCCATCAGGACTAAGCTCCGGACCTGGGGCGACAGGGCTTTTGCTGCAGCTGCCCAACCATATCCATCATGCAGACACCCTCTCATCTTTTTACCCTTGCCTTCAAGCCTTGAACTCCTTCCTCTCTCACCTTTTATATAATTTTTTTATTTTAACACTTTGATCGCCATGGTTAAATTCATAATTTACCATCCCTAGCCAGCTCTATTTGTCTATGGAGAAGTTCCCCTTCTTTGCAGGGCTATAACTTTTTAAATTCTATTGCTAAATTGACATTATTATGGCCCATTCAATGTCCTATATGTATTGTTCAGGGTGTATCAATGTTATACTTTTTCATTCACATATTCATACTAAAATACGGTCTAAAGTATAAGTATGTTTTTATCGTTTTCTGCAGCTTTCTCCAGAACTTGATTTATAGCCCCAAATGCACTATATTGATGATCAAATACAGTTTGGTAGCGATCGGTGCCAGATGAAAAATTTCAACTGGAGGTACTTCTAGAAGTTACTACGTATCATCTGATATTGACCGGATGGGCGGGGGGTCGTTTATAATTCCGTGGGAAACGTTATATCATTCGTCTAGTGTGGGTCATATGGTCATCAGAGCAGTTTATATGGAACACGTTAGAAAATAACGCTGGATCTTACCGTATGTTCCTCACGCCGTTGGATGATCAGCTTGGAGTAGACAGTTTTCGATTATGGGAGGTTGATATAGATGAACCATTTCCAGGTTGTATAATACTATATACGTCCAAATAACGTTGTTTATTGAGTTAGGGCGAGCGATTGATTATCCAGTGTGTTGAGATGGAGTCCGGCTACCGATCGCGAGTGCCCGGACGAAATATGGATGAGCACTTCCTGTTTGGCGCGCCCCTCCCTCTTGGCCGATCTGCCGATCGGCCACCAGATGGCGCTCTTGAACCGTTAGACAGTTGAGTGGAGCTCACCAGTACATCTCATGTCTCCGGAGGAGAAATATGATTTCGATCACAGATTTTTGAATTATTGATATCAAAGACGAGTTACGGCGTCTTCGGCAGAATGAGCATGGCTAGGAAAGACGTCCAAAAGGCGTTTTCGGCGATTAAAGTGTTAATCTTTTCTACCAAAACTGTATTGTTTATTTTGCTCTGTAAAGTGTCTTTGCGCATTCGGAAAAGCGCTATACAAAATGGATGTATTATTATTACTTATCACATATGGAGAGAAATGTTCTGCAAAGGCAATTTAGTGAACTGAAAAGATGGTTAAAACTGTTAAAGGAAAACTCCAACATTTTGGGAAATTAGCTTTCTTCCCTGGAGTTAGACATAGAAGATACATACCTTTTTTGTCTCTCCGATAAATAACAAAATGTAAAAATTATTATTCATAATACAGTACATACATGAAGGCAATATATTTGGAATGCAATTCATTACAGCTGATCCAACGACATAGGTAGCCTATAGAAACTGGCAAACAATGGTAAACAATGACACTTTTATGCTATTTTCTTTGTTCATAGACCTGTTGTCCTGTTCATATGACCTGGACTCCTGAGTAAACAAAATAGGTTAGCCAATTTACAAGTAGCCTAATGTAGTCTCGTTTATTATGTAACGCTGTGATTGATGCATGCCAACAGGGACTCGTCCAAACTCTGTTGGCATGCATCACAGTCACAAACGGGGATAGCGTTACACAATAAAAGTACACAATAAAAGAGTAATAATAATATCACAAGTGTTGATTCACTCGCCCAAACCCTGTAGTCGTGCATCACAGTCACGAAAGGGGCTAATGTAACGCCAGTCAGCAAGCGAAAGTAGCATTCAATCAAAAGGGATGCAGGGACAGCTGTGGATATTTATACTAGTAGGTCGGATAGTCCAGCAAAGTTATGTCCTATTCATCAATCTCACAATATTCGCTAACGTTAGACAGATGGAATACAGCCTTCCATCTAAAAACATAAATGAAAACTTACCACAGTCAGGTAGCCATAATAACGTCAATCGGTTCGGATCCTTTGAATGACACGAATATGTAAACACTGAACTCGACGTTAGAAAGTGGTGACGTGGAATCACTGCGCCCAGACAGCAGTGGTTCGGCAAAAAAATATTTCCGAGTATATCTGCTTAGAAAACGGAAATGTCTAATACAATAATTTTGTATTTCTCCACATGGTAAATACACAGGTCACAACATGTTTACAGGAACGTTTTGGAGTTGTATTTTGATTGTATTTCGAGTGACTGTAGGGAACTCAGGGAAAGGACTGCCCCACTTCCAGTGATGAAGCTAAGCTAGGCTAACGGTCCAGGCGTTCCCTAAGCCTAATGCATGCAGAGAGACAAAAAAGGTACATCTTCTTGTCTAACTCCAGGGAAGATGTTAAATAAGCTTTTTTCCCAAAATGTTGGAGTTTTCCTTTAAGTAGGGATGTCCGATATTATCGGCCAATATTGGCATTCAAATGTAATTGTGAGGTTTGGTCCGCTCCCCACCCACTCGCTCCGTTCCTTTAAGGTATTTTGTTAATTAATTGCATTCCCCGCCACACGCTTCTTTCCTGTAAGATGCCGTGTTGATTGGTGCTCTCCCCACCACACGCTTCTGGAGCAATGATCAATTTCATCCCGCAGCTGTCACAGCTTGTCATTAGCGCCCCGTGGCTTTATATACCCTGATCTCCCTAATAACGATGTTGGATCGTTTTGAATATTCCCTGCATCTGCCTGTCTTTCCCGTCGCTGTTCCCTGTCTGTTGCTCCCCAGGACTCTCGTGAAGTATCCCTGTGGAGAACCTGATTTCCCCGTACGAAGCTGCGCCTCGTTTATCTGCCCGCTTTACGCGTTGCGCTCTGGTGAGTTTTTGGAAACAGTTCTTTTTGGATCACCCGTTTTTTGTGTGTTTGTGAAACACCGAAGAGATCCCGTTTTTGTTATACTGTTCTCACCTATTTTTTGTTGTTGGATTTACACCTTGGATTACCTTATTGTTTTTTCTCTGGACTCTGTTAACTGTGTGTATCACACCGAAGATCAAGTCACTTGGATTTTGTTTGGATCAGTTATCAGTTTCTGTTGTGCGCTGCGCTAACTGGGATTTCTCTCTCTCCCTCCGTTTCCACCTGGAGTGTATGCTGGGAGGATCTGCAGAGCGGCTCAGACGTCACAAGCTAATTCCTCACCATCACCTACTGGGAGAATCTGCAGAGCCGCAAACATTCTTCACATGCCAGATTCCCCGTTTGTTCTGTTGCTCAACCTAATTCTATCTTGTGACTCTGAGAATAAATACGCCCTTACTTTGGCTAACTCTGAAACAACTCTCTCTGTGCCGTTGCGCTTGGGGTCGGTTACAAACCCTAACAGTAATATTGGAAATGATCGGTATCGGTTTACATTTATTTAACCTTTATTTACCCAGGCAAGCAAGTAAGAACAAATTCTTATTTTATTTATTGTCAAAAGTATGCAAAATGTTGTTAATTCCACAACAAGAGATATGTAATGTTAATTGTGTATTAATAGTGTATTGTAACCTACTCATTCCTACTGTGTTTTAATGATTGTACTATGTCTTAATTATTGTAGTGCTCATGTCACCAGCCCCAGAGACAGTTGAAAATTAGCCAACCAGAGTATTTACAATAAAATGTTCCTTAACACATTGACGACCAGCGTCCCGCGCCGATTTATAGGCCAGAGGACAGAGGTTTGTCAACAAACTGATGTACTCTCTAACAGCTATATATATATACTTTATAGTATTGCTATCTGTCCATTCTCATTGTAACTTGAGTGCATAAACCGTGCCTTCATAATGGCTTAAAGAAAATAAAAATCCATTGGTTGGTTGTCATTTTATAGCGCCGTGAATATAAGGTTTATCACAGTTTTCGCCTAGTCTTTTTTCTGGGGAGCTAGATAATAGGCTAAAGGCTAGTCACGTTATATCAAACGCCATTTCTGCTGTATATTTACTAATGAAATAGAACAAACTGCGTAGCATCCAGACTATTACAGAGCATCTATGGATGAAATGGGGGCGGCGGGCGACGCCGATTACTATTATTGATTAGCAATACAGTGTGCGTTCAATCAGCCATTTTCACTGATCGATCACGTTGCGTTTTAAAACAATGTCCAATCCAGCTGTAATTTGGGGGAATAGTATCCTACCGTCAGCCCATGTGATCGCCGGCAGCATTTTGTCAGTAGTCATCGGAATCTGGTAGATCGATATGTCCATTGGTTGATCATAAATCCCATTATTCCAGGCTGAAATCTGCGTTCGGTAACGGAATCAAAGATGGAGGGTGTTTGTTTGGAACCGAGGCTCATATTAAACACCCACAGACAGTAAAAAATTTTTTCAATCGCCCTCAATGATACTGCAGTGGAGCGATGACGCCCCTAAGCGGATCTGGCCGGTATTGCATGTTTCGAAAATCAAATATGTGCGTAGGTCCTGCAAGTCGATCGCGGACGTTAATAGCGTTATTAATATGGAATAAAACAATAACAACTTTAACTCGTGGTTCTGGTCCACAACGCATGGCACCGAAACACGAGTGAACTTGTGGCTGGTCCCTATAGTGTTAATATGCACTATCTCTGTATTTTAAACCAATAAATACAAATACAAAATAATTACCTGAAATTATTCAGTTTTTGGGGGGGGGGGGGGGGGGGGGGGGGGAACCCCGCATATATCGGTATCGGTTGATATCGGTATAGGAAATTAAGAGTTGGACAATATCGGTAAAAAAGCCAATATCGAACATCCCTACTGTTAAGTATCCTTTGTTCCAAAATAATAGGTACAGTAGGCCTACTGCTGGCCACAAGCTAGCTCGTTAGTTTACTAATAAGCAGTACCTGTTGGTTTTAATGAGAGATGCTAACGTCACTAACAAGCTGCTGATTACATTCGATCCAAATGTATTGTCATCGTACAGCACAAGTATGGTACAATGGAAATAAGTTAACATCTAACCAGAGTGGAAATGTAACAGTAAAGTAATTAACAATATGCAGTGTAACAAGGAGGTTGGGGTGAGAGCTGTCCCTTTTTCTTGGGATAACTGAATGGCAAATATATCAATTAATTCCGAATATATTCAATAACAAGCATCCGGTAATGATGTGGGATTAAAATGATACTTTATGATTTCATAAAGTCACATCATTTAAAGGGGCATTTCACAGATTTTTAAACATAATCCTAACCTTCTCCTGTGAGGAGGACACGATGGTCAGGCATAACATGTGCCAACGTGTTCTGTGTTGAGCCCTCAGCAGCCAGCACTGTTAAGGTGCTCCCATAGTCGAGCGGACCGTACACGGAGCGGACTCGCGCGGACCCAAAGCGGACTCAAAGCAGACCCAAAGCGGACTCCAAGTGCGAAGCTCCAATTTTCGAATGCGCGGACGTCCACGCCGCTCACTTGGTGTCACATAAAAGGCTGCTCAGCGTTTTGGTTGACATCGACCTGCATTTAATGTGACGCCGATCTGCATTTTACTCTGACCACTCGCTCCGTGCCAAGTGAGAGTAGGGCTTGAGATGTTTGAATGGCTTTTCTAAATGAAACACGCATTGCATGAAATAAAACTGCTAATATTTCGAAATAAAACTGGTGTTTTTATTTCATGCAATGCGTGTTTGCCATTTCAGCACCAGGCGCTGTCCACCTCATGTTAAACGGTACATTGCACCTCGCTGCCTATATACATGTTATTCAAGTGTGTAAAACTGCCCGTTTTATTATTGAAATATTGGAAACAGAGATAACATACTCTTTATTTTGACATCGGATGACGACGACATGACAGAAGTTGAACAGCGTGGGACATTTTTTGTAAACTGGCGCGAGACATGTAGGAAATTGGTCTGCGGAGGTCCGCTCGACTATGAATGCTCAAAGAGTCCAGTGGACCTCCGCGGAGTCCAGTCCGCGTACAGTCCGCTCGACCATGGGAGCACCTTTAGGGTGCGTTCTGACCCAGATCTCCTCAGGCATGAATAAGCAATCTCTGTGTTCTACATATCTGAAAATACATTTCTTTAAACAATGCTACAGGGGCGCCCCAGTGGTGAACCACATAGCGCGCTCAGCCGCGACACGGCCGACCCGGGTTCGACTCCCGAACCCGTCGTTATTTGCCGAATGTCTTCCCCCCACTCTGTCTCCCATTCCTCCTCTGTCTCTCTCTACTGGACTGCCCAGTAGCAATAAAGCGATAAAACACCAAAAAATAAATCTTAAAAAATTTAAAATTAAAAGGCTACAATACAAGCTTTCTCATACTAACTATAACTATTGCCAGGGTTATTGTAACTGAGGGGTACAATTCCCTGACTGTATTGAATAAGTATGGTATCATTAAACCACTACTGAGTTATGTACATTACTACTGGCCATACAGTACACAGGTATATGTGATGAACACCCCCACAATAACACGGCTTAACAAGAAAGTACTGTTTATAATAATATTTATTAGAAGAGCACCAAGATTATCTTACATTATTTATTAAGATTGAGAGTTGCGCTTGTAAGGCGAAGAATGTGCATGAATAGGTCAAGAGCGTAAGTCCATGAGCATATTACGCAGGGGATAATTAATACCACCCGTAGCATAAGAATTATATATGGTACACTAGTAGGTCAGCTGGAGATACTAAGGGGGTTCCCTCCGGTTGTAAGCCAGCAGGGGGGAGGAATGTTCGAATGCAAAAGTCTGGATCAACGGGGAATCAATAAGCTCCAGCTACGGGAGGCGGTACATTACTCCCTTGATCGGCAGACGAAAGCAGCAGCTATAATCCAAGTATGCGCGACAGCATAGGTGAAAGCCAGCCAGCCTCTCCTAGAGACGGGCTCGAGTGATGCTCCTCATGGGTAAATCCCACACAGCAGCGGGGTAGACGGTTCTCTGCTCCAGCAGCCACAGTACCAAAGCAATAATCCAGCCGGAAAAGGCTCTGCATTCACCGGTGTAGATTCTCCTGTGCACGGTACTTCACATTTAACTAGGTCGAACTTGACGTTATTTCACTAAGCTCTGACACTTTTACTATCCTATTCGCACGCGGTTGTAATTGCTCTATTTAGACGCAATGTTGCTCACTTCACTTGGTCGTTGACTCGTGATGAAGGCTTCAACTTGTTGGGTTAACTCGTTTGAGGGTAACTTGACTTTAGGCTAAGTGCTGCTGTATCCACCTGCGCCGTATTTATACGTACGGTGAATAATCTAGTACCAGCCTTATTTCTGTCTCGTATTACTGCGCAAAACCGGGCATGTTCAGGCATGTCTTAGCGGTGGCTTTGAACTAGACATTGGGGGTATGGCCGTGGCGCCTAGGGGATCGCTTCCAATAGGAGAACGAATATTATGGTCTGTCCTGTACCAGGTAAAGGGATATTCCGTGTATATGTACAAAGAATATACAAGGGATATCAAACGATATACAAATATTATACATGGGATCTCAGGCAATAAATATATATATTCGGTTTAATCTGACCCTTTGTAACAGCCGCCTCCTAATTAGTCCGCACCTAATTAGATAAGCAGAGACAGATTAACCGCCTTGTCCACTACTCAATGTCCGTTGTGAGGAGTAGGGCAATTCACAAAGTCAGTGGGTCATGGTCGTCATTAGGAGAGTCGGGGAGCCTTGGCAACTCTATCAGCCTCGCCACGGGTCGGGTGTATGTCCGCCCCTGGACGAGCACTTCTGCGGCTCTGACCTTTCCGTCGGCACCAGTGATCACTTTGCTTACGCGGCCGGCCGGCCACGCAGCTCGGGGTAGTGACTGGTCTATGATCACGACGACTGTGTCCACTTTTAAGTTGTCCCCGTCCTTGACCCGCTTCTGACGGGCTGGAGGGGATGGTAGGGGGGTTAGGAGGAAGCGGGCCTGAGACTGCTTTGATCTGTGCTTGGCTGCGCCTCCACCTCCTCCGTCTGTTTCTCTTGTTTGCTCTGTACCCCGTCTGAGGAGGGGCCGGTTCCGGCCGCACAATCAAGGAGTCGCTTGGGGTGCTGGGTTCGAGGTCAGCTACGTCTGGAGCGCAGCTGAGGGGGGTGGAGTTCCGAACTCCCTCTTGTGCCCACGGTTCTCTCACAGGCCTCTCGCTTAATGTCAATAGCCTCTCAACGGGCTGTACGAGGGAGTGGCCGGTGTCGCTCGCCTTTGTGTGTAGGCAGCGTGTAGACGTGGGTTGACTGTCAAGTCCGTAGAGGGGGCCCTGGAGCGTCCACCCCAGTCGGGTCTGAACCGCGACTGGGCATCCTTTGGGTCCGATGTGGGCCGCCTCAATTGGGAGAATGAGGTCCGCGTGGTCGGAGCCGATGAGCAGGGTCGGTGTGGCGCCGTCGATAAGCGGTATAGGTAGTTGACGTAGGTGCACATACTTCGCCATCAGCTGTGGGATGGGGTAGGTGTACTGTGATAGGCCTATGTCATGGCTGGTGAAGACGTTGGTAATACTATACTGCTTCTCAGGCTGGTCCACCGCTGCTATCTTGAAGGAGACCTTTTCACCCTTTATGGTCTTCTGGTCTCTTCTGATGGTGCGTATTGTCATGGTACCTTTGGCACCCCGCAGGCCCAACTGGGCTGCGGCGGAAGCGAGGAGGAGAGTCTTTTCAGACCCATCGTCCAGGACGGCGTAAGTGTCCAGGACCTTGTCCTCGTAGCTCAGGAGCACTCTGACCACTTTGATGAGCACTCGGGGGGTCCCGCTATGCTGGTCAATGTGGAGCACTCCTGTTGGTCGGTTGCCTTGGATCTTCTGGAGTGGTGCCGACTCGCGGTCGTCCGAGTAGCACCGTGACTCCCAGTGTCTGCTGTAGCAGTCGGTACACCAGGGGGCGGTCTGGTGGATCTTCGGTACTGGTGCCACCGCCTCGGCCTGGTACATTACCGCGACGGGCCCACTTTGTTGTCCTGGCGGACGCCTGTTGATGTCATGCAGGACCTCCAAGTGGGCACCGCCGCACCTGCTGCACTTCTTCTTCAAGCGGCACTCAGCTGCCATATGGCTGTGCGCGCAGCGGAAGCAGCGGCGGTGGTCTTTGATCCACTGACTCACCTCGTCCGTGGTCAGCTTCCCGAAAGTGTCGCATTGATACAGCCGATGTTCCCCTTCACAGTACTGGCATTCAATCTTCCACTCCTCTTTCGTCGAGGGGGTGTTGTGGTTCTTGTACTGCGGTACTGATTCGGCTTGGTGCATAACGGTCACCGACCGGCGGTTATCATTTGATCCCCGAGGTCCTGGTCTTGGGCTTGGTCCACTCCATACGAACGTGTCCAGTCGTAGGCTGCTGACCTCCCTGGCGAGGAAATCAGATAAGTCTAGGAGGGATGCCTCTGGGCCGTTGGGGTCACGGTGGTCTTTCTGCCGCCGAAAATGCTCTTGTCGGGCGGGAGGGAGCTTCTCTAATATCCTTTCTACATTAGAGTTAGCGTACAGTTCGTATATCCCTTTTTCCTTTTGGGACCCCAGCATCCCTACCAGGGACTGTACCTTGATAGTCAAGTCAAGTCAAGTCAAGTCAAGAGTTTTAATTGTCACGGCATACAGGTATACAATGAAATGCGGCTGGTCTTGCCAGTACCTGACTGTACCTTGATAGAGAGGTCATCTAATGCTCTGTTGTCTCTGGCTGGGGGGAGACGGTCGATGTCTCTTATCTCTTGTATCACGTAGTCCCATATGCGTCCATAACGTTGGTCGAGGGCTACTAGAGCCGCGGTGTATGGGGTACTTGAGTTGGAATATGCCAGTGCTATATTATGCGCTCTGGGCACCTTCAGGTGCTTGAGTAGGATAGCATACTTGTACGTCTCATCGGGGACATCGGACATCATTGTCTCTAAGCACATTCGTAGCTCTGTGTACTGTGCTCTGTTCTCGTGTGTGAAGTCCGGGAACGTCGGTGTGCCAAGGTACGATGCCATGGATGGCTGGCACATCGGTGAGCGTTGGGGGAGAGGCCTCCTGGGCGAGTCTCCCCGTACGTGTCGTCGTGGGCTGGTACTTGGTGGGTACCAGGGGTCGGGTACCCAGGTGCTGTTCCTCGGTGCTGACGGTGCGTCAAACTCACCGTGAGTTGAGTCGGGGGTTTGTAGCGCAGTGCCTCGGGGCTGACGTCTGGGCTGTACTGGGCCTCCTGGTCCAGAGTACGTTGCTGCTGGTCGGGGCTGTACTGGGCCTCCTGGTCCAGAGTACGTTGCTGCTGGTTGGCTTGACATTCCTCCTCTTCCTCTTCCTCTCCCTCTGCTAAGTCCTGGAGTCTTCTAGTCAGTCTCTTGGCGACGTAGGCCGGTTCTTCCCGGTTGCTGGGTCTCGTATGGACCGGCCGGGGAGGGGGTTCGGAGACGTGGACAGGATCCTCCTGTTGGCGGGGTCCCGGGTCGCTTGGTCGGGTAGGGGAATGTGCCCTAGACCCTTGTCGTGATGATCTCCGGGAGCTCCGTGCGGAGAGAGGGGGTGTCGCCATGGCAATCAATTTTTCCATCATCTGCGCCTGCAGCCGGTCGCGCTCTGCCTCGCGCTGGGCATGGGCGGCGTCACGCACTGCTTCGCGCTGGGCATTGGCGGCGTCGCGCTGTGCATTGGCGCTGGCATGGGCGGCGTCGCGCTGTGCATTGGCGGCGGCGCACTGTGCATCGGCGCGGCTTCTTTCAATGTTCTCTTCCGTCTGAAGGCGTCTGGTCTCCAGTCTTATGCGGTCGTCTTCACTCCTTTGTTGCGCCTGGAAGCGCTCTCGCTCGGTTGCAGAATGTTCGCGTTCACTGAGGGCTTGCGCTTGGAGTTGCGCGTGAAGGCGCTCTCGTTGGTCTGCAGCTTGTTCGCGCTCGCTCGTCTGTTGCGCTTGAAGTCGATCGCGTTCGGTGGAGGCTGCCAGGGTGGCGATGAATGCCTGCGCCAGCATCTTGTCCGCTTCGCTGGGGGAAGACACAGGCGGAGGTGATCGGCTTCTGGCAGTGCTCGTTGGAGATCCGTTCTCCTGTCGCGCTCCGAGGAGGTCCATCTCCTGGGTGTGCGTCTCTTCTGGTAGTGGGTCGGGTTCCGTCCCTGGAGCGCTTTCTTTATCCTGGAGCTCTCCGGGGACTGTCCCGTTGGCGTTGTCGGGGGGTAAAGTCATGTCATGTCCCTCCTGGTCCCCCCCGTGAGTTACGGTAGAACCCACTAGGGTCTCTACTGGCAGGGTCGCCTGGTCGGTAGGGTTTGACATACTTTGGCTATCCGCTTTACTTATTTTATCCGCCTTTAACGTCTGTATAAAGCTAGGTAGTAGACTGGCGGCGTAGTCCTCTAGGTAAGAAGGTGGCTGCCGTCTGCGCGTCGGGCGTTCTAGCTTAGGAGAGCCGTTTGTGGAGTGTTCACCGCTGGCCATGTCAATATTAATATTATATTAATATTACGCTAATTACCCTCCGGCTCGAAGGACCAATTGTAACTGAGGGGTACAATTCCCTGACTGTATTGAATAAGTATGGTATCATTAAACCACTACTGAGTTATGTACATTACTACTGGCCATACAGTACACAGGTATATGTGATGAACACCCCCACAATAACACGGCTTAACAAGAAAGTACTGTTTATAATAATATTTATTAGAAGAGCACCAAGATTATCTTACATTTATTAAGATTGAGAGTTGCGCTTGTAAGGCGAATAATGTGCATGAATAGGTCAAGAGCGTAAGTCCATGAGCATATTACGCAGGGGATAATTAATACCACCCGTAGCATAAGAATTATATATGGTACACTAGTAGGTCAGCTGGAGATACTAAGGGGGTTCCCTCCGGTTGTAAGCCAGCAGGGGGGAGGAATGTTCGAATGCAAAAGTCTGGATCAACGGGGAATCAATAAGCTCCAGCTACGGGAGGCGGTACATTACTCCCTTGATCGGCAGACGAAAGCAGCAGCTATAATCCAAGTATGCGCGACAGCATAGGTGAAAGCCAGCCAGCCTCTCCTAGAGACGGGCTCGAGTGATGCTCCTCACGGGTAAATCCCACATAGCAGCGGGGTAGACGGTTCTCTGCTCCAGCAGCCACAGTACCAAAGCAATAATCCAGCCGGAAAAGGCTCTGCATTCACCGGTGTAGATTCTCCTGTGCACGGTACTTCACATTTAACTAGGTCGAACTTGACGTTATTTCACTAAGCTCTGACACTTTTACTATCCTATTCGCACGCGGTTATAATTGCTCTATTTAGACGCAAGGTTGCTCACTTCACTTGGTCGTTGACTTGTGATGAAGGCTTCAACTTGTTGGGTTAACTCGTTTGAGGGTAACTTGACTTTAGGCTAAGTGCTGCTGTATCCACCTGCGCCGTATTTATACGTACGGTGAATAATCTAGTACCAGCCTTATTTCTGTCTCGTATTACTGCGCAAAACCGGGCATGTTCAGGCATGTCTTAGCGGTGGCTTTGAACTAGACATTGGGGGTATGGCCGTGGCGCCTAGGGGATCGCTTCCAATAGGAGAACGAATATTATGGTCTGTCCTGTACCAGGTAAAGGGATATTCCGTGTATATGTACAAAGAATATACAAGGGATATCAAACGATATACAAATATTATACATGGGATCTCAGGCAATAAATATATATATTCGGTTTAATCTGACCCTTTGTAACAGTTATCCTTTACATTTTTGCTAGTCTAAAACAGGCCTTCAATCCTTAATTAATGGACTTGTTTGGCTC
Source organism: Notolepis coatsorum (assembly GCF_963971535.1). NCBI lineage: Eukaryota > Metazoa > Chordata > Actinopteri > Aulopiformes > Paralepididae > Notolepis > Notolepis coatsorum. The sequence continues at coordinate 125,651,427 of NC_140166.1, forward strand.
ATTTTTGTCTAATACAAAACAAAAACATTACCTCAATTTCTGATAAACTTTTGATAAAAAGAGAGAAGAAACTACTGACTTTGCCTGTTTAACTAATGGAAGAGACGTGTCAGAGACTCCTCTCAGCCAAATTAGTTTGTATTGTTAATCAGTTATGGGCTGATGAGTTTAATTAATATCATATTCTCTTCTCGGAAATTAATTTGAGGTTATTAGCACTCTCTCTCATCTCTCTCTCTCTCACTCCCTCTCATCTCTCTCTCTCTCACTCTCTTTCTCTCTCCTGTTCATCCCCCCTTTCCTCACCGTCTCTCTCTCTCTGCTTGCACTCTCTCTCACTCCCTCTCATCTCTCTCGCTCTCTCTCTCACTCTCTCTCTCTCCTGTTCATCCCCCCTTTCCTCACCGTCTCTCTCTCTGCCTGCACTCTCTCCATGCATACTGATTGCAAAGGTGATGTTGCACACAGGGGACTCCCTCAGGCCATGTAGGCAGGCAGGGTGGCCTTCAGCTGGCAGGACACGTCGTGGCCTGGAAGGGGTACTTAAAACAAATTTATAATAATAATAATAATGACGATTAATTTTGCACATAATCTCACACACATCCAAAAGCAGTTTTGCACATCTTCATTTAGCTTGACAGTTATTGAGAGTAAATTAGTTTGAGTGTGTCTACCAGTGATGTCATCGGGGACTCCTCCCACAGACCAAGAAAGACTCCTCCCACAGGCCCAGATAGACTCCTCCCACAGGCCCAGAAAGACTCCTCCCACAGCCCAAGAGAGACTCCTCCCACAGGCCCAGAGAGACTCCTCCCACAGGCCCAGAGAGACTCCTCCCACAGCCCAAGAGAGACTCCTCCCACAGGCCCAGAGAGACTCCTCCCACAGGCCCAGATAGACTCCTCCCACATACCAAGATAGACTCCGCCCACATACCAACAGAGACTCCTCCCACAGGCCCAGAGAGACTCCTCCCACAGGCTCAGAGAGACTACTCCCACAGGCCCAGATAGACTCCTCCCACATCCCGAAAGACTCCTCCCACAGGCCCAGATAGACTCCTCCCACAGGCCAAGAGAGACTCCTCCCACAGACCAAGAGAGACTCCTCCCACAGGCCCATAGAGACTCCTCCCACATACCAAGAGAGACTCCTCCCACATGCCAAGATAGACTCCTCCCACAGGCCCAGAGAGACTCCTCCCACATGCCCAGAGAGACTCCTCCCACATACCAATATAGACTCCTCCCACATACCAAGATAGACTCCTCCCACATACCAATATAGACTCCTCCCACATGCCCAGATAGACTCCTCCCACATACCAAGATAGACTCCTCCCACATACCAAGATAGACTCCTCCCACAGGCCAAGAGAGACTCATCCCACAGACCAAGAGCGACTCCTCCCACATACCAATAGAGACTCCTCCCACATGCCCAGATAGACTCCTCTCACAGGTCAATATAGACTCCTCCCACAGGCCCAGAGAGACTCCTCCCACATACCCAGATAAACTCCTCCCACAGACCCATAGAGACTCCTCCCACAGGCCAAGAGAGACTCCTCCCACAGGCCCAGAGAGACTCCTCCCACATGCCCAGATACTCCTCCCACAGGCCCAGAGACTCCTCCCACAGGCCAAGAGAGAATCCTCCCACAGGCCCAGAGAGACTCCTCCCACAGACCAAGAGAGACTCCTCCCACAGGCCCAGAGAGACTCCTCCCACAGGCCAAGAGAGACTCCTCCCACAGACCAAGAGAGACTCCTCCCACAGGCCAAGAGAGACTCCTCCCACATACCAAGAGAGACTCCTCCCACAGGCCCAGAGAGACTCCTCCCACATGCCAAGAGAGACTCCTCCCACAGGCCCATATAGACTCCTCCCACAGACCCAGATAGACTCCTCCCACAGGCCAATAGAGACTCCTCCCACATACCAAGAGAGACTCCTCCCACAGGCCCAGATAGACTCATCCCACATACCAGAGACTCCTCCCACAGGCCAAGATAGACTCCTCCCATAGGCCCAGAGAGACTCCTCCCACATACCAGAGACTCCTCCCACAGACCAAGAGAGACTCCTCCCACAGGCCAAGAGAGACTCCTCCCACAGGCCCAGAGAGACTCATCCCACAGACCGAGAGAGACTCCTCCCACAGGCCCAGATAGAATCATCCCACAGGCCCAGAGAGACTCCTCCCACAGACCAAGAGAGACTCCTCCCACAGGCCCAGAGAGACTCCTCCCACAGGCCAAGAGAGACTCCTCCCACAGACCAAGAGAGACTCCTCCCACAGGCCAAGAGAGACTCCTCCCACAGGCCCAGAGAGACTCCTCCCACAGACCAAGAGAGACTCCTCCCACAGGCCCAGAGAGACTCCTCCCACAGGCCAAGAGAGACTCCTCCCACAGACCAAGAGAGACTCCTCCCACATGCCCAGAGAGAATCCTCCCACAGGCCCAGAGAGACTCCTCCCACAGACCAAGAGAGACTCCTCCCACAGGCCCAGAGAGACTCCTCCCACAGGCCAAGAGAGACTCCTCCCACAGACCAAGAGATACTCCTCCCACAGGCCAAGAGAGACTCCTCCCACATACCAAGAGAGACTCCTCCCACAGGCCCAGAGAGACTCCTCCCACATGCCAATAGAGACTCCTCCCACAGGCCCATATAGACTCCTCCCACATACCCAGATAGACTCCTCCCACAGGCCAATAGAGACTCCTCCCACATACCAAGAGAGACTCATCCCACAGGCCCAGATAGACTCATCCCACATACCAGAGACTCCTCCCACAGGCCAAGATAGACTCCTCCCATAGGCCCAGAGAGACTCCTCCCACATACCAGAGACTCCTCCCACAGACCAAGAGAGACTCCTCCCACAGACCAAGAGAGACTCCTCCCACAGGCCCAGAGAGACTCCTCCCACAGGCCCAGAGAGACTCATCCCACAGACCGAGAGAGACTCCTCCCACAGGCCCAGAGAGACTCCTCCCACAGGCCCAGAGAGACTCCTCCCACAGGCCAAGAGAGACTCCTCCCACAGGCCCAGATACTCCTCCCACAGGCCAAGATAGACTCCTCCCACATACCAGATACTCCTCCCACAGGCCAAGAGAGACTCCTCCCACAGGCCCAGAGAGACTCCTCCCACATGCCCAGAGAGACTCCTCCGACAGGCCCAGATAGACTCCTCCCACATACCGAGAGAGACTCCTCCCACAGGCCCAGAGAGACTCCTCCCACATGCCCAGAGAGACTCCTCCCACAGGCCAAGAGAGACTCCTCCCTCAGACCGAGAGAGACTCCTCCCACAGGCCAAGAAAGACTCCTCCCACAGGCCCAGAGAGACTCCTCCCACAGGCCAAGAGAGACTCCTCCCTCAGACCGAGAGAGACTCCTCCCACAGGCCAAGAGAGACTCCTCCCACAGGCCCAGACAGACTCTTCCCACAGGCCAAAATAGACTCCTCCCACAGGCCCAGATAGACTCCTCCCACAGGCCAAGAGAGACTCCTCCCACAGGCCCAGAGAGACTCCTCCCACAGGCCCAGAGAGACTCCTCCCACATGCCCAGATAGACTCCTCCCACAGGCCAAGATAGACTCCTCCCACAGGCCAAGATAGACTCCTCCTACATGCCAGATACTCCTCCCTCAGACCGAGAGACTCCTCCCACAGGCCCAGATAGACTCCTCCCACAGACCCAGATAGACTCCTCCCACAGGCCCAGAGACTCCTCCCACAGGCCCAGAGAGACTCATCTCACAGACCGAGAGAGACTCCTCCCACAGGCTCAGAGAGACTCCTCCCACAGGCCCAGAGAGACTCCTCCCACAGGTCCAGAGAGACTCCTCCCACAGGCCAAGATAGACTCCTCCCACATGCCAGATACTCATCCCACAGGCCAAGAGAGACTCATCCCACAGGCCCAGATAGACTCCTCCCACAGACCCAGAGAGACTCCTCCCACAGGCCCAGATAGACTCCTCCCACATACCCAGATAGACTCCTCCCACAGGCCCATAGACTCCTCCCACATGCCCAGAGAGACTCCTCCCACAGGCCCAGAGAGACTCCTCCCACAGGCCCAGAGAGACTCCTCCCACAGGCCAAGATATACTCCTCCCACATACCGATAGACTCCTCCCACATACAGAGAGACACCTCCCACATGCCCAGAGAGACTCCTCCCACAGGCCAAGAGAGACTCCTCCCACAGGCCAAGAGAGACTCCTCCCACAGGCCAAGAGAGACTCCTCTCACAGACCCAGAAAGACTCCTCCCACAGGCCCAGAGAGACACCTCCCACAGGCCCAGAGAGACTCCTCCCACAGGCCCAGAGAGACTCCTCCCACAGGCCCAGAGAGACTCCTCCCACATGCCCAGAGAGACTCCTACCACATTCCAAGAGAGACTCCTCCCACAGACCAAGAGAGACTCCTCCCACAGGCCCAGAGAGACTCCTCCCACAGGCCCAGAGAGACTCATCCCACAGGCCCAGAGAGACTCCTCCCACAGGCCCAGAGAGACTCCTCCCAAAGACCAAGATAGACTCCTCCCACAGGCCAAGAGAGACTCCTCCCACAGACCCAGAGAGAGACTCCTCCCACAGGCCCAGAGAGACTCCTCCCACATGCCAATATAGACTCTTCCCATAGGTCCAGAGACTCCTCCCACAGGCCCAGAGAGACTCCTCCCAAAGACCAAGATAGACTCCTCCCACAGGCCAAGAGAGACTCCTCCCACAGACCCAGAGAGAGACTCCTCCCACAGGCCCAGAGAGACTCCTCCCACATGCCAATATAGACTCTTCCCATAGGTCCAGAGACTCCTCCCACAGGCCCAGATAGACTCCTCCCACAGGCCCAGAGAGACTCCTCCGACAGGCCCAGATAGACTCCTCCCACAGACCCAGAGAGACTCCTCCCACAGGCCCAGATATACTCCTCCCACAGGCCCAGATAGACTCCTCCCACATGCCCAGAGAGACTCCTCCGACAGGCCCAGATAGACTCCTCCCACAGACCCAGAGAGACTCCTCCCACAGGCCCAGATATACTCCTCCCACAGGCCCAGATAGACTCCTCCCACATGCCCAGAGAGACTCCTCCCACAGGCCCAGATAGACTCCTCCCACAGGCCCAGAGAGACTCCTCCCACAGGCCCAGATAGACTCCTCCCACAGGCCCAGACCGAGAGAGACTCCGAGAGAGGTACTGGTGTTACTCTATGTTGAGGCCCATCGAGTGCATCACTTGCCCACTTCCCCCACCGGTGTATGCTTTGTTCTTTAATAGAATAAAACAACATTTAGTTAATTTCAGTGCCCACATTCATTAAATAAAAAAGCTCTAATTTGCAAAAGTCACAGCACAGAGCTTTCACTTTTAGAGTACTTCACGTGACGGGCGGACAGAAGAAGGCTCTAGATGACAGGTCACACAAGGATGGCCCAGGACTTGTGTTGCATGTCCTCCCTATCTCTTCACCCAACTTTCCTCTCTGCCTGTCCTGTCCATAATACAGCTGTAAAATGCAGAAAAAACATATCTTCACGATTCAGAAATAGGTTTATTTCCAGTCGAAATTTGCTAGCTATTGAATACAATTCCTAAACTGATATTTCATTAATAACACTTTAACCTATTGGTGAACAAACCTATTGCTGAAAATATACACTATGACTGCTGTTGTGACATGGTTAGGGTCTTTACTCTTAGATACATTTGGGGGAAAAGATGCAACATTATGTCATACAGTCTAGATAGAATGATTTATGACGTGATGTAATTTGCGGTCCGCCGATGGACCGCATGGGTGGAAGAGGTTAACAAGTCAAGATTCAAGAGGTTTATTAATCACATACACACAAGACATATAGTGAAATGAATGTGGCCATGCCCGCTTTGATTGTCGAAATACAAATAATAATAGAATAAAATAGAATAGACATGATAAAAGTACTAAGATAAAATACAAAAGGTAATGAGTCCTATGTACACTACTATACAATATACAGTTACTCTATGTCACTATGCTATCCTAACTATACTATACAAAAACATCCAGTTATCTTGTCTAGCACAGTCTCTGGAGCGTAACAGTAAGAAGCATTTTGTATGAAAGTATTCTGTACTTCTGTATGACAACTATTAAAGAAACTTGAGTTATGTTTATTTTATTTTTTATTTTGTGATATTTTTTCATTCCTTTAAAGCATGGGTGGGCAATTATTTTTCCCAGGGGGCCGAATGAGCAACTGAAAATATGTTGGGGGGCCGGGCCAAAATTCCAAACTCAATTATGCATAATATACATTTTATTTCTATATAAAAAGCAGTAAATGGCATTGTTTTGACCCCTGGTAAGAGTGTATGTTATTATTTGGCAATTAAAAGGTGAGGTTAGCTTTCAAAAATATAATTTATTCAAATAGAATTTATTTCCAAAATGATAAACAAAATGGGAAACATTAACACTTTGGCTGCCGGAAGACGTTTTTAGGCGTCCTTCCCCGCCATGCTCAAGTTGCCGAAGACGCCGTAACTCGTCTTTGATATCAATATTTCAAAAATCTGTGATCGAAATCATATTTTCTTTCCGGAGCCCTGAGATGTACTGGTGAGCTCCCATCAACTGTTTAACGGTTCGAGAGCGCCATCTGGTGGCCGATCGGCACCAAAAAAAATATATATATATATATAAAAAAAATATATTTTTTATTTATTTTTATTATCATGTAATCTTTCGCGGGCCGGTCAGAATCATCCCGCGGGCTTACGGCCCGCGGGCCGTACAATGCCCAGGTCTGCTTTAAAGTGACCTTTTCTTATAAGATAAGATAATCCTTTATTGATCCCCTAGGGGAAATTCAGGTGTCAGAGCAGCATCGGGGGGGGGGGGGGGGGGTGGGGGATGCATAGATTCACAGTACAGTACAATATAGTAATATAAAATATAATAATAATGAATAATAATAAAGTAATATAAAAAGTTATAAATAAAGTAATATAAAATAGTAATATAAAAGTACAAACACAAGATAGACCAGTGTTATGAAGTCTCTAGTGCAAAGAATCAAGATAGAACCAAGGTAGTCGTTGAGTCTCTAGTTCTCATGTCCCGAGTTGAGACAGTGATAACTCTGGCAGCAGAACCGGCCGCCCGAGCCCTTTATTGTAGAGCCTGATGGCTGCCGGTATAAAGGACCGGCCCAGGCGGTTTGTAGTGTGTCGGGGGGGGATGAGTCTTAGGCTGAACGTGCTCTTCATTTTGGCCACGTTGAGTTGGAGCTGGTTACTGTCCGACCATCCTACGAAGAAGCTCTCCACCAGAGCCCTGTACTCAGCCTCATCGTCATCCACAATGTAGCTGACCATGGAGGAGTCATCGGAGAACTTCTGCAGGTGGCACGTCCTTGTGTTGTAGCGGAAGTCGGCGGTGTAGAGGGTAAACACAAATGGTGACAGCACGGTACCCTGGGGAGCGCCGGTGTTGCTCACCAGCACCTCTGATTGGCTGCCCTGAGGTCTCACGTACTGAGGTCTGCTGGTGAGGTAGTCGGTGATCCAGGCCACCATTCCCCGGTCCAGCTGCATCTCAGTGAGCTTCTCCTCTAGCCGCAGTGGCTGGATGGTGTTGAATGCACTGGAGAAGTCGAAGAACATGATCCTCACTGAGCTGCGTGGCCTCTCCAGGTGTGTAGGCCCTGTGGAGCATGTAGGTGATGGCGTCCTCCACACCAATGTTTGCCTGGTAAGCAAACTGCAGGAGGTCCAGGGAGTCACGCACCAGGGGCTTGAGGTGCTGCAGGACCAGCCGCTCAAAGGTCTTCATGACGTGTGACGTCAGAGCGACCTGGAGTCATTGAGGGCACTTGGGCATCCCTTTTTGGGCACCGGGACAATGCAGGAGGTTTTCCATAGCTGGGGCACCCTCTTCAGTCTCAGGGAGAGGTTGAAAATGTGCTGGAATGGTGCCGCCAGTTGTCCAGCGCATGCCTTGAGCTGTTATTTTCCTGACCCCTCCCCACACCTCTCTAGCATTGTTTGCCTGTAGTTGGCCCTCCAGCTTGTCCTTATTGATGTGCTTGGCGGCTCTGAGTTCTTTTTTTGAGCTCCTTCTGTACAATCTTGGCCCCCCCAGTGTCCCCAGCCATGAAGGCTCTCTTCTTCCTGTTCAGGAGGTATTTGATGTCCCTATTGATCCAGGGTTTGTTAGTGGGTACGAGATGCTCTCCTCACAGAACCTGATATAATCAGTTATACATTTGGTGAGTCCATTGATGTCCTCACCGTGGGTCCGTTGGAACAGGTCCCAGTCTGTGGAGCTAAAGCACTCCCTTAGCTCTTCCTTCTTTATGTGTTTAACGTGACCTGTGGTGTATTTGTGTGTGAGAGAGTGCAGAATGTGTGGTGTGTGTGTGTGTTCATGTGTGCTTGTGTGTGGAGAGATCAGTGTTCAGTGTTCTGATGGCCTGGGGGAAGAAGCTGAGCCTGAGTCTCTCTGTTCTTGCTGCATGTATGCAGAGGCGCTTGCCTGACCGCAGCAGCTTGATCAGGCTATTGTTGGGGTGGTGAGGGTCCTTCATTATTCTGCAGGCTCTGAATTTGCACCTCTTATTGTATAAGTCCTGGGGTGGTAGCAGTGTTAATTTTGGCAGCTATTTTAATTTTAGTTTTAGTCTTAGTCATGTGTCAAATGCTCCTTTTTTGTTTTCATCATATTTATTCACCTTCATTTATTTTTCGTTTAGTCAGTTTTAGTCAACTACAGGTCTGAGCATTTTAGTCTTAGACAGTTTTAGTCTCGATTTTGTCTTTTTTGTTTTAGTCTAGATTTAGTAGCAGAAAACGGATGACATTTTTGTCTAGTTTTCGTAAAAGAAATAATAAAGTAATTTTATATTGTAAATAATGCAATTCTATTTATTCTTTAAGTATAGTCTAGCCAAAACCCTATCAGCTGATTCACAATAAGTTCCGTATAAGGCTAGAAGCCCAATAGTAACCAAACATTCCTTGAAATGGTCAATAGATTCAGATAGTCAGACTTGGGGCGGCTAAGTGGTGCAGTGGGCAAGGCGCTCGCCATTGCTACCAGTTTGGCTGGTCGTTCATACTAATACAATTGGCAGTATTAGGGGGTGGGAAGCTGGTGGGTGGGGATCGGACGTTGTGGACAGCGACTCCTACAGGTTGGTTGGTGCACCTGTGCAGCAGAATCAGGAAGCGACAAGGGCCAAATATGTTATTTTGGTAGAACTGTTCGGCTGCCGCAGGAGTGTTGAGAGAGTAGCAGATTCCGTTCATGGTTATTGGTATAAGCTGTAGTCACGAGAGACCTGGGACGCGGTTTTTAGCCTCATGTAGCTTGGCTTTTAGTAAACGGTGCAGAGCTCAGCTATTGATTAGCTGGAAACGGAAATGGGAAATGCTGAAATAATAACGTGAATTATTCTAAAAGTTATAATTATTTTGTCTCATCTTGTTTTAGTCAACATAAATTAACACTTTAATCGCGGATGACGTGTTTAGATGTCATTCCTCGCCATGCTCATTCTGCCGAAGACGCCGTAACTCGTCTTTGATATCAATATTTCAAAAATCTGTGCTCTAAATCATATTTATCCTCCGGGGACCTGAGATGTACAGCTGAGCTCCACTCAACTCTCTAGCGGTTCAAGAGCGCCATCTGGTGGCCGATCGGCAGATGGCCAACAGGAAGTGACTCGTCAAACAGGAAGTGCTCATCCATATTTCGTCCGGGCACTCACGATCATTAGCAGGACTCTATCTCAACACACTGGATAATCAATAGCTCGCCCTAACTCAATAAACAACGTTATTTGGACGTATATAGTATTATACAACCTGGAAATGGTTCATCAACATCCCATAATCGAAAACGGTCTACTCCAAGCTGATCGTCCAACGGCGCGAGGAAGATACGGTGAGTTTCAACGTTATTTTCTAACGTCTTCTATACTAACTGATCTGATGATCATATGACCCACACTAGATGAATGGTATAACGTTGCCCACGGAATTATAAACGCCCCCTCGCCCATCCGGTCAATATCAGATGATACGTAGTAACTTCTAGAAGTACCTCCAGTTGAAATTTTTCATCTGGCACCGATCGCTACCAAACTGTATTTGATCATCAATATAATGCATTTGGGGCTATAAATCAAGTTCTGGAGAAAGCTGCAGAAAACGATAAAAACCATATTTTAGTATGAATATGTGAATGAAAAAGTATATCGTTGCTACACCCTGAACAATGGATATAGGACATTGAATGGGCCATAATAATGTCAATTTAGCAATAGAATTTAAAAAGTTATAGCCCTGCAAAGAAGGGGAACTTCTCCATAGACAAATAGAGCTGGCTAGGGATGGTAAATTATGAATTTAACCATGGCGATCAAAGTGTTAAGAGATAATTCGTCCTGGTTTTTGTAAACTACATTTTTGTGTCCTCAGTTGTGGTCAATGATATTTAATTAATTATGTTGTCACGTTAGTGTCACATGGTCTCCATTAATGTGACGTCACGTCTCGTTGTCGTCATGGGAAAAAGCTTCGTTGACGAACATATTTAGTCATCATTTTCGTTGACAAAATGTTTCGTTACCAATGTTCAGGAGCAGGCTGTTATCCCGGCACCAGCGTGCCAGTTCATCAACCTCCTCCCGATAGGCCTTCTCGTCATTGTTAGAGATCAGCCCCACCACCACGTGTCGTCCACAAACTTCACTATGGAGTTGGAGCTGAACCTGGCCACACAGTCATGTGTGTAGAGTGAATACAGCAGGGGGCTCAGAACACAGCCCTGGGGGGACCCGATACTCAGGGTGATGGTGTTGGAGGTATGTCCACCCCACCCTGACCGCCTGGGGCCTGTCGGTCAGAAAGTCCAGGATCCAGGCGCTCAGGGTGGGGTTCAGACCCAGATCGATCAACTTGTCAACCAGTCTGGTATACAGTCTTGTTTGATTTTTCTACAGCAGAAAGAAGAACTCTGCAGTGCTGAGCTCAGTGCCATTTGCTCAGCTGCACAATTAAGGCTTTCTACAGACTCCCAGAGGCACCAGCAGCTTTCTACAGACTCCCAGAGGCACCAGCAGCTTTCTACAGACTCCCAGAGGCACCAGCAGCTTTCTACAGACTCCCAGAGGCACCAGCAGCTTTCTACAGACTCCCAGAGGCACCAGCAGCTTTCTACAGACTCCCAGAGGCACCAGCAGCTTTCTACAGACTCCCAGAGGCACCAGCAGCTTTCTACAGACTCCCAGAGGCACCAGCAGCTTTCTACAGACTCCCAGAGGCACCAGCAGCTTTCTACAGACTCCCAGAGGCACCAGCAGCTTTCTACAGACTCCCAGAGGCACCAGCAGCTTTCTACAGACTCCCAGAGGCACCAGCAGCTTTCTACAGACTCCCAGAGGCACCAGCAGCTTTCTACAGACTCCCAGAGGCACCAGCAGCTTTCTACAGACTCCCAGAGGCACCAGCAGCTTTCTACAGACTCCCAGAGGCACCAGCAGCTTTCTACAGACTCCCAGAGGCACCAGCAGCTTTCTACAGACTCCCAGAGGCACCAGCAGCTTTCTACAGACTCCCAGAGGCACCAGCAGCTTTCTACAGACTCCCAGAGGCACCAGCAGCTTTCTACAGACTCCCAGAGGCACCAGCAGCTTTCTACAGACTCCCAGAGGCACCAGCAGCTTTCTACAGACTCCCAGAGGCACCAGCAGCTTTCTACAGACTCCCAGGCTACGTTTAGACGGAGAGAGTCTGAACAGAAACCGCAAAAGTCGTCTTACAGTCTCACTTTTAATGTTGCGTTTAGACTAGCGTTTTGGGATGGAATTCTCCGTGCAGACGAGGCTGTAACGACTCACACGATTGGCGCATATGTCACATGACGTGCTGTGAAGACCCGCCCTACTCTGCCTCTGATTCGCAGACTGTGGGTGGGGAATGTGATTGGACCAAAGCAGAGTCACTCACAGACAGTGGGTCCAGTCACGCCGCGGGACAGATTCTTGTGTATTTAAAAGTACTGCCAATGTAGCCTTCAGGTGATCGCCATGGATAGAATCAGACATGCTTTGTTTACGCTTCTAGGCTACTGGCGCATGCCTGTGATGTAAGCAGTACGCGCGACGAGAGCCATGACAACCCTTTCGTCATCGTTTTATGCGGTTTGACTGTTTAGATGATAGCGCAAAGGTTTATCGTTTCTAGGAATTCCACCCTGGAAGGTAGTCTCACTTTTTTGCGGTTTCACCCCGTAAAAACGCCGTTTCCGTATAAACGAAAGGCACATCCGATTCACCTGCTAGCGTTTCCGTCTAAACAGGGCCCCAGACTCTACAGACTCCCAGAGCACCAGCAGCTTATTTCCCAGCCTGTAACCCTAACAACAATATACATTTTTGTTAGAGACTCACCTCTTCTCACTGGCTATTCATTCAAGTTGAGCTGAACATTACATCCGTGTTTCTATTTGACTGTGCAATTTATATTGTGTTTTCGCTATTATATGCATAGTACTATTTATTATTGTATTATTGTGAACTGTGCACCTATTTTTATTAGTATTATATTTACAGTACTTTTGTACTTTCTATTGTGCACCATTTTGGTGCAAATGTGCTCGATAAATCATTTGACCTTGATGTGCTCTATAAATAATTTTGACCTCGACCTTCACCTGTGACATTGACCTGTGATCGGCAGGTGTTTTTTCGGCAATGGAATTTAACCAGTTAAAAACTCCTGGAGTGACCTGGCCAAGAAGGACAGCAAAAACACATTTGTTTCTGACAAAAACAAACATTAAAACATTCAGACTCATGGTTTGATGGCGGTGTTCATTCTTTACTGTATCAACTACACTACTAGCAGATATCCCACAGCACAAACACAACCTATCCCTTTAAGAGCAGTGGCCTACTGGAGTAAAGTACTTAGTTATTTTCCACCTGAGACTCTCTCTCGTCTCTCTCTCCATCACATACTGTAGAACCTGCAGATGCACCCTGTCACCCCTCATGCCTGCTAAATAGAGATGCAGAGATGAGAGTGTGACACAGTGTGTGTGTGTGTGTGTGTGCGTGTGCGTGTGTGAGTGTGTGCTGGAGGGATAATGATAAAGCCCCCCAGACCTCTGAAGCACTCTTCTAGCCTCCATTGGCACTTATTTAACATCAGATATACTATTTAACCATAACAACAACAGCAGCACTCTCCTCCCTCCCTCCTGCATCCCTCCCCCCTGCATCCCTCCCCCCTCCATCCCTCCCCCCTGCATCCCTCCCTCCTCCATCCCTCCCTCCTCCATCCCTTGTTCCAAAGTGACAAACACTCTGTCTATAGCAGACCTCTCCTCTGCTGCTGCTGACAAATCAGCACGTAAAAACACCAGCAATAAAAGTATTTCACCAGGATGACATGAGTGAGAGGGAGAGGAGAGAGAGGGGGGTGAGAGAGAGAGATATATGTAAAGAGAGACAAAAAATGACAGATAAGAGGATAGGAGGAAGAGATGAAGAGAGAGAGGGGAGAGATAGATAGAGAGACAATGAGAGATAAAGATATATATATATATATATATATGTAGCAGGGTGGATTATCCCTACTTTATGAGAGTAGATGTACACTGTCACCAGGTAGTGGGAACGCAGCAGATCTGGGTCCGGCTGAGTCCCCGACTGTAGGCCAGGAGTATTGGAGTGGAGCTTTAGCAGAGGGAGTGGATGGGGCCTAGGATTCACTAACCTAGGGGTGGTGCGCTGGTCCTTCTTGCCCTCCAGGGCGACTCGCAGTAATTCCCCAAACACCCACACTTCTCCTAATACTTCCCACACCCGGTGGCAGTAGTGATAGATGATATACTTTCTCCACAAAGCAGTACCTTTCCTTGCTGATGAGCAGAGACCTGTCCCAATGATGTATAGGCCGTGGGTAAGAAGGGGTTAAACAAGACAACACATTAACGGACACGCACACAGTGATCCCATTTTGTTCGCTTTACTGAAGCTACTATCCTATTATTAACACAAGGCACAATGAGTAAAGCTCTTCCCACTTACACGAGGCACAATGAATAAAGCTCTTCCCGCTTACACAACACATTTAACCAGAAAATACAGTGGGCCTACAGTTGAAACAAAAAACCTGTCTAAGCCGGCATTCCCCAAAATAACAAACGTCGGGCGCCCCTAATCAGTGGTACACGTGCCAGTTCAAAGTACTGATTCTCTTCGCCTCTAAAAGGGCATGCGCCGCACAAAGAGAATGTTTACCAAAGGTTCCAGCACTCGGAGTGCTCACTGTAACTGGCTCGTGTGTACTTAACCAAGGGCTGGCCTGCTCCCGCAACAAATGTCCGTGTTGCGAGATGGCCGTCAAACGGTCCCGTGCTTGTCACCTGTGACAGGCAGAGGCGGGCTGGGTTGACGTTAGGCAGGCGACGGCTGCAGGTGGGTGTAGTCCGGTGATGTCCGTTGAGGGGTCCGCTGCTGGGCTGGGGAGGTGGAGCGACACGCGGGCTAAACTGTGGTGCTAGGCCTAACTGAAGCTAAGCTGTGGGTCGGGACAACCCTCTGTCCTGTCGCCTATACTTTAACTAAAACGCAACGTGTGCAATATCTACCACACTCTTCGGCAGTAACACGTCTGCTTCTTTGTTCACAATGTCTCTTTAGCATTAACTAGAAGCTAAGCTATCGCATACGACATTACTAACCCACCCCGTGACGGGGGTCATATTCCGCGTGTCTTTAGTGTCTAGAGCTCCGGCTCTACGCATCCGCTTGCCTCTGTGTAGAAACAATGAAGAGGCAGTTCGGCTGTCTGAGTTCTGCCTTCAGCCAGCCCTTCTTCTTCTCTTGTCCCTCCTGCCCAACGTCACACCAGCTCCCCCTGGCGGCAGTCCAGTGCATGCTCCACTATTAAATGTCAATGTTAGGTAGGGGAGTTTACACAACGTT
Organism: Notolepis coatsorum; assembly: GCF_963971535.1. NCBI lineage: Eukaryota > Metazoa > Chordata > Actinopteri > Aulopiformes > Paralepididae > Notolepis > Notolepis coatsorum. Next base: position 125,666,445 of record NC_140166.1, read on the forward strand.
ATCCTGAACACAGTAGAGTACAAGGAATTAGGTTAGACACATTGAATTATTGTTAGACATATTCAGGTGTCTACATATATATTAAAGGTGGGCATAGTTACATTTTTTAAATCTAGATTAATCTATCTGCAATCCTGGATTTAATCTAGATTCATCTAGATTAAAATGGCTCAAAAAAAATCTGCCGAAGGCATTCAAAATATGTGTGTTCTACCCAAATAATGACCAGAAGTAAGTCCTTACTTTTTCTTTCCTCCTTACGTTTCTCAGGCCAGGTGGCCCATTACACCATGAGCCCATCTCCCGTTTCCAAAATGCATTACAGACTGTTTGAAAAAGCTGTTTTGCTATGATAATTGGTAATGAAATATCAAAATAATGTTCAATAAGATGTACTATTTTTTATTCAGAAGTTAACACAAATAAATAATATTACCAGTACAGAACAGTACAGTATCTAGCACACTCTCAGGAGCAAAACAGAAAGTGTTACGACCCAAGGGCCGGTCCTGCTGACCGGCAGGAGAATAACATTGGACATTGCTCTCCTCCTGACATTGGTCTCCTACCCACTAGTGGCCAGACTAGCCTGTTGGTACAGGTGGCTATTCTACTGTGGTTCCAAGTAATAATAGACATAATGTCTAATTGTTTATTGTCTTGGGCCACCCCTGTCTATGTGTGATGTTACTCCTTTGTTGTGTTGTTGTGTGTCATTGCCCTAGTGTCTAGTTGTTGTTTAGTTTGTCATTGCTTTACTGTCATTGTGTATGTTGTGATTCTGTGTTGGCCAGGTGTTGTTGATTATCAATTAGTGTGGGTATTTAGGTGTCTGTCTGTCCTCCCTTCCTTGTGGCGATATTCCTCCAGTATCCTGTGTGTTCCCCGTGTCGTGCCTGCCTTCCCCATTGATAGTGAGTCCTTACCTGTATGCTTCGTTCGTTTTCTTGTTTTCCGCCGTTGTGTTATTTGTAGTGTTGTTTTGTATTTACATTTGGATAAGAAGTAAACACCCTTCTTCAAGCATCGCTCCTCGTCTCTGCCTACGTTCCTTCTCCCTTGTCTGCTAACTGTGTTCTCAACTTCAATAGCACACCAAGCGTTACAGAAAGAAGCATTTCAAACTTGAACTATGTGACATGGCTTGACTCAATCAGTCCAATCTCTATTTCTCCTTCTTCCACCAGTCACTCAGGCAGACCAGCTTGTTTTATGTAGCGGTGTCTACTTATATAGTGCCTATAATATGTTTCCCGTTGGGTGCCAGACAGGGCCAAACCCTGCCAATGCAAATCAAATTACCTTTTTAATTGGTTAATTAGGCCTATAGCTCCGGCATAAGACTGTACCACATAAAGGTAGACAAATAATTTAATTAATAGTAGGCCTAGACTACTGAGCAAGCTAAATCATAGGTTAGTTTGCTAAAATGTAACAACCAATTACCTTTTCATAAATTCAAAAACCACTCAAGAGTCATGCTCAATTCAAAATCAGCGGTGGGCAGCAGTGGCCTAAAGGTTAGAGAAGCAGGTTTGTGACCGGAAGGTTGCCGGTTCGATCCCCGGGACCGGCAGGAACACCAACCGCTGAAGTGCCCTTGAGCAAGGCACTTAACCCCCAACTGCTCCAGTGGAGTTGCTCAGTGGCCAATGGTGTCAACTGTGGTTGTACTGGGCAGCTCCCAGGTGTGAATGGAACTGTGTGAATGTGAAGCAGGGCGTTCCTGAAAAAGAGCATCTGTGCTCAACGAACCTACCCTGGGTAAATAAAGGTTAAACATTTTTTTTTTTTTATTAAAAATAAAAAAAAAACGTAATTTTTTTTTTAGATTAGTGGCGTCAATTATAGAGAGAGAGAGAGAGAGAGAGAGAGAGAGAGAGATCAATTTACTATATTCTCTGTGTGAGGTGTTAGTTTAATAGACTTCTCATATGAAGCCCACTCTGGGCCTCTCTCTCTCTCTCTCTCTCTCTCTCTCTCTCTCTCTCTCTCAAAAAACAAAAAAAACTGAGAGCCCTCCAACCTAACAAGGCCACTGGCCATGACAATATCCCCTCCAAATTCCTCAGAGACTCAGCAGCCGCCATCACCCCAGTCATCACACACATAATAAACCTCTCCATAAAACAGGGACACGTCCCCAAGGACTTCAAAATTGCGAGAGTATATGAACAGGTCGAAAAGTACCTCGCGGAAAAAAATAGAATCTACGAATTCCAATCTGGCTTCAGAACATCCCACTCCACTGACACATGCCTTCTCTATTTGAACGACCACATCAAACAAGAGGTGGACGCGGGCAAATACTGCGGCATGGTCATGCTGGACCTACAAAAGGCCTTCGACACTGTCAATCACTCCATTCTGATTGACAAGCTAAAAGCAATTGGTTTTGATAGTCTATCAGTGAGCTGGGTGCAATCCTACCTGGAGGCGAGAGAACAGATGATGTAGGTAAACGGTACACTGTCTCCCCCCCCCCTCCCAGTGAGCTGTGGTGTTCCACAAGGAAGCATACTAGGACCGCTACTGTTCCTAATTTATGCAAATTACATGTAATCAGCTTGTGACTGCAATTTGTTCGTGTTCGCGGGCGACTCAGCCCTGCTGGTCTCTGACAAGAACAAGTTACAGATTGAAAAAACCCTCAGCTCGGAACTAGGCAGAATCTGCCCGTGGCTCGCAACAAACTATCATTACACCTGGGTAAAACAGAGTCCATTCTCTTCGGTTCAAATAACAAACTCAGCAAGACCGACGGCTTCTCAGGCTGCGGGTACACTAAAGGAAAACAATAACGTTTCATTTTCACTTTTCAGAACGTTGCGTTATGGCAGTCAGGTTAGACTTTGTTTGTCTCCTGTATGCGCGGGAGGTATTTGTTGCGTGCACAAGCCAGACAGAGAGAGAGCACAGAGCGTGTGTGTGTGCCTCGTTGGTCCTCGCACGTCGCAAGTGTGTGTAAAAGCACAGCAGAGCCCCGATCCTCGTTCAGACAGATAGAGAGAGCACAGCGCGCGTGTGTGCATGTGAACTTCGCAGTAAAGCAAGCGTAGATCACAGTAGGCAGGTCCTCTGTGTTTATGTCCATAGTTCTCCGGAGCATCGCAAAGCGCGCCTTCAGACGTCCGAACGAACACTCGATCACCATGCGTCGGTGTCTAGTGCGCATGGGCGTTGGACGTGAACGGCTCTGTCTCCGGCTCGCGCAAGTTTACATGCCACCGTTCCAAGGGACTTTGAGAGCGAAAACCCCCTTTGAGCGTTGCCGCTAGGAGAACGAAAATGCCAGCTAAAACGCTGTTGCCTTTTAACTTGGACATGCAAATGAAATCATTCAAAAATACAAGGTTGCTGTTTTCCCCCAGTGTAACCATGGCCTCAGTTACAGTGCGACAATATTGTCACAAGGAAAGATGAAATTACATACCTGGGTTCCATCCTAGAGGCAAATCTTTCCTGTGACAAAATGGCATCCAATGTAATCAAAAAAGTCAACCAACGAACTAGATTCTTGTACCGGATCTCCTCTCTTGTAAACAAGAATACCCTGAAGACGCTGGCAGGAGCAGTCATTCAAGGGTACTATGACTATGCTTGCACCTCATGGTACCAAAGCACCTCAAAGGCGCTAAAAACTAAATTACAAACATCACAAAACAAACTGGTCAGACTACTGCTTGACCTTACTCCTAGAACCCACCTCACCCCTGCCCACTTTGACAACCTAGGATGGCTTAGAGTAGACGACAGAGTACAGCAACTTGCAATGGGCATGGTCTACAAGATACACTACACCACTAAAATACCCATGTACATGTCAAAATACTTCCCAAAGGTCAGTGAATACCACGATCACAACACCAGAGGGAGCTCCACAAATCATGTTAAACCCAGATTCGGCTGAAACAAGGGACTAAACACATTTAGCAATTATGCCACATCAATGTGGAACGCCCTACCCACAGCTGTAAAGGAATGTGAATCACTACCCACTTTCAAAACCACTCTCAAAGAGCACCTACGGGAGACTGCAATTCGAAACTGGCCCCTGTAAATGTCCAAACCCAACCCCCTCCAATGTACAGTTTCCCCCCACCCCACCTACCCAACCCCCCCCACCCCACCTACCCAACCTCCTCCAATGTACAGTTTCTTCCCCAAATGTATATGCATACCCCAAACAAATGTATATGCATCAGAGAAAACAGGGGGCAGAGCCACCGAAGGTGTGAAGAGAGAGGAGGCTGTGTTCACTCTTCTTCCTACGGTCCATGTGAGGAGTCCAAGCTGCATCATCCTGTGAAGAGCAGTCTACGGATACTGCCTCAATTATATGTCTTTCACTATGTGACCAATGAAAATACAACTTGTGTCTGGCTTCTTGTCTACCATACGATGATTCAGGCCCTCCTCTTTCATTCAACCTAACGTATAGCCTATTGCCTGCAGCTCTACAGTGATATAAAGCTCATGTGTGGGGAAAAAGCTCCATCCAAACATGTACTGTATGTGAGGTTAGCTGCAGGCTACAACTTTTACTTAGGTAAAGATTGTCTCTACTTTCTCCACCTCCACCACTGCATCCCTCCCTCCCTCCCTCCCTCCATCCCAGCCTGTGGCGGCCTGGGCCTCCCCTCAGGTGCTTGCTCTACAGCTGTCGTTGAGGCCTGCCTGCATGGGTCTTATTATGGTCTGTCCTGTATAACTAGCCAGCTGCTGGCTGAGCGTCTCTCAGCTCTGCACACGCCGGCTGCTAAACAGACTTCACGCACAGACAGCTGTGGCCCAACAGGGTTTCCCCCGGTGTGTTACAAGGCCTGACTTGCCCACCCCCCCCCCCCAGCCGGGCTTAAGCAGAGACCTCTCATGGGGATGTATTTTCCTGCAGCTCCCGATTCTCCAGTCTTTGCTGCAGCTCTAGGGAAATGAATGGCCTATTCATTAGGGCTGGGCGATTGCTGACTCATCCGGGTTAAAGATCTGAATCTTTGCACTGAATCACGAATCACGAGGTCTCCATTAACATTAACCCGGATCCTACGAGTCCTCTGTCTGACTGGCTGGCTGCTGCAGTGCTGCCTGCTACAGTAAGTACACAAGGTGAGTTAGCGCCTGCACGGACGGACTCACTGGAAACACTGCAGACTGGACACTGCAGACTAAAAAGATTTGTTCAATTCATTCAACCAAAAATTATATCCTCAAGCTCAAACTTGTAGGTCAAACAGGCCAAAGTATCACATGGCATTCACTGGTCACTTCAAGACTTAAAGGTGGTGTAAGTGGTATTTTTGTTCAAATGCGTGTTAAATAGGTCTACATTCTAACTAAATGTATTTTCTGTTTACTGAAGAGGGGGGGACTGGGAGACCCATGTTACTGACCAAACACTATATATCAGTGATGGCTGTCGGGAGTGTAGAGATATTATTTTTAATGTAGATAACTTATTTTAACAAGCAAAACAATACCACTTACAGCACATTTTTTTTTTATCCACTTTTTCTCCCATTTTCTATATTTTCTCCCATCCCAATTTCGTATCATCCAATTCAACCCTCCCCTGTCACGAACGCTGTTTCTTGCCTCCCACAAGCCGGCTGCAATGTGGACTAAGTCATACAGAGCACAAGTCCCCTCCGGTACTTGAGGTAACAGCAGTCGCATCTTTTCACCTGCGCAGCTCGATCTCTCAGTGACGAGGAGTAACGTGTGGGAGGCTCACGCTGCCCCCGACACTTCCTGATTCTACTGCGCAGGCGCACCAACCGACCTGTAGGAGTCGCTGTCCACAACGCCCGATCCCCACCCATCAGTTTCCCACCCCCTAATACGGCCAATGTGTATTAGTATGAACGACCAGCTAAACTGAAAGCAATGTGGAGCGCTGGGCTCGAACAGGCGAGCCCAGTGTCTCCGCATTCGTGGCGAGCGCCTTGCCCACTACGCCACGTAGCCGCCCACTTACAGCACCTTTAACACATTGATTGCCACGCAGTATGCCCATCATTATGCCCAGTCTGCCACCGCTGTAAGCCTATGGAGATGTTTACCTTCTTTGCAGGGCTATAACTTTTTAAATATTATAGCTATATCTATTCTATTGTTCCGGATGTGGGAACATTATATTTTTTCATTCATACATTGTTGTGTTAATACCGTCGAGAATATAAGTATGTTTTTAAGCTTTTCTGCTGTAATTCCAAAAACGCTAGTTATAGGCCCTGACACTATGATAGATTATCGATTGGCGTTTCTTTCCTATATGAATGAATGAATTACTTTTATTTATATAGCACCCTTCACAGCACGAATGCACAGGGTGCTTTACACTACAGCTTATATAAAAAACACAACAAAACAAAATAAATGACAACAACAACAACAGACAGCAGTTATGACGACCGGCGCGGCCCTGCGGATTTAGGCCTCAGACAGCAGAAAGTAAACAAACCGATGTACTTTCAAAGAGCTTTATATATCATTTATAGTATTGCTATCTGTCCATTCTCATTGTCACTTGAGTGCATAAACCGTGCCTTCATAATGGCTTAAAGAAAATAAAAATCCATCGGTTGGTTGTCATTTTATAGCGTTGTGAATATAAGGTATAACACACTTTTCGTCTAGGCTTTTTTCCCGGGAGCTAGATAATAGGCTAAACGTTGGCGCCGTTATATCAAACGCCATTTCTGCTGTATATATACGAATGAAATAAAACAAACTGCGTAGCATCCGGACTATTACAGAGCATCTATGGATGAAATGGGGGCGGCGGGGAACGCCGATTACTATTATTGATCCGCAATACAGTGTGCGTTCAATATAGCATTTTCATTGACCAATCACGTTACGTTATAAAACAATGTCCAATCCAGCTGTAATTTGGGGTAATATTATCCTACCGTCAGGCCATGTGATCGCCGGCAGCATTTCCTCACCACTCATCGGATTCTGGTAGATCGATATGCACATTGGCTAATCATAAATCCCACTATTCCACGCTGAAAAAACCGCTCGCCAAACTAATCCAAGATGGAGGATGTTCTGCTGGGATCAAGGAACTATGATCCGCCCACAGAATTGTACTTTTTTCATTTTTTTTTCAATTCACATTGATACTGCAGTGGAGCGATGACGCCCCTAGGCGGGTTTGGCCGGTACTGCATGTTTCGAAAATCAAATATCTGAAAAGATGCTGGTAGTGGATCGGGTACCTAAGAAGCGCTATAAATATGGATATAAAACAATAACAACTCGTCACGTATATATACTCGTGGCTCTGGTCCACATCACGCTTTTTCAAAACACGTATATATACGTGGACGGACGGAACAGTGAAACCAGATAAAAAAGGAGAATAAAATAATTTGGATAAAATCATGAATCACTAATTAAAAAACAAAACTATAGGAACAGTGAGGACAAGAGAAAGTGCCTATGTATGACCAAAGGCCTGTCTGAACAAATGTGTTTTTAGTTGTTTTTTAACACTATGGTCGCCAAAAACGCCGTACCACGTCATTCCCCGCCATGCTCATTCTGCCAAAGACGCCGTACCACGTCTTTGATATCAATATTTCAAAAATCTGTGATCGAAATCATATTTCTCCCCCGGAGACTTGAGATCTACTGTTGATCCCCTCTCAACTCTCCAGCGGTTCAAGAGCGCCATCTGGTGGCCGATCGACGGATCGCCCAGAGCGGAAACAGGAAATGGAAGCTGGTGCTCATTCCAATTCTGTCCGATCACTCGCTAATAGTCCCAGGACTCGAGCTAGACACAAAGGATAGCAATCCGTTACCAATAACTCGATAAACAACATGATTTGGACGTATATACTATTATACAACCTGGAAATGGATCGCATATTTCTACATCCCATAATAGGAATATTTCTGCTCCACGCTCATCGCCCAACGCTATGAGGAAGCTACGGTAAGATTCAGCGTTATTTTTTAACGTGTTCGATATAAACTGCTCTGATGATCATATCACCCAATATAACCATGAATATGAAAAATGGAGGCTCTAATTATTATTATTCATAGAGACTCTCGAGCAATAATAATTATTACAGCCTCCATTTTTCGTGGACGAAAAATATACCAGACTATAGATATCAATTTTCCCGAAATAACGCTACCTGCCTCGACAAAATCCGTGCATTGGTTATCCAGATACATTAATTATCATCTCAGAATAAGTGGCTTTGTACAAGCGTTACAATGTACTATCGCGCGGGGCATTCTGCTGCTGTGAATGGTGGTGCTTGGCCGCGCGTTAACCCTTTCACTGCCACACTACAGAAGGTTCGCCTTATAATGTGACATGATTACTACTATAAAATGAATGTATTGTAAAACAAAACATAATAGAATTCAGATTTGTTTCTCACAATTATTATAATTTTATTAAAATAAAAATAATCTTGATTTTTTTTTTTTTAAGCAATGCACCCCCTGCACCCCCATAAACTCCGCCCATGCTGCTAGAATGACAACAGGACTGAAACAGAGAGGTATAGATGCTGCTAGAATGAGAACAGGACTGAAACAGAGGTATAGAGGCTGCTAGAATGAGAACAGGACTGAAACAGAGGGGTATAGAGGCTGCTAGAATGAGAACATGACTGAAACAGAGAGGTACAGAGGCTGCTAGAATGAGAACAGGACTGAAACAGAGAGGTATAGAGGCTGCTAGAATGAGAACAGGACTGAAACAGAGAGGTATAGATGCTGCTAGAATGAGAACAGGACTGAAACAGAGGTATAGAAGCTGCTAGAATGACAACAGGACTGAAACAGAGAGGTATAGAGGCTGCTAGAATGAGAACAGGACTGAAACAGAGAGGTATAGAGGCTGCTAGAATGAGAACAGGACTGAAATAAAGGGGTATAGAGGCTGCTAGAATGAGAACAGGACTTAAACAGAGAGGTATAGAGGCTGCTAGAATGAGAACAGGACTGAAAAAAAAATAATTATCTAACCCTAACTAACCATACTGTCATGCACTTGTCCTAATAAACTAACCTACACTGTAGCACTCAACACTTTGATGAACATTGTTACTCAGCTGATAGAGTTGTGCCCTTCCTGATGGCTTGTCGTACAGAACTTGTAAGTCGCTTTGGATAAAAGCGTCAGCTAAATGACTAAATGTAAATGTAAATGAAACAGAGAGGTATAGAGGCTGCTAGAATGAGAACAGGACTGACACAGAGAGGTATCGAGGCTGCTAGAATGAGAACAGGACTGAAACAGAGGTATCGAGGCTGCTAGAATGAGAACAGGACTGAAACAGAGAGGTATAGAGGCTGCTAGAATGAGAACAGGACTGAAACAGAGAGGTATCGAGGCTGCTAGAATGAGAACAGGACTGAAACAGAGGTATAGAGGCTGCTAGAATGAGAACAGGACTGAAACAGAGGTATAGAGGCTGCTAGAATGAGAACAGGACTGAAACAGAGAGGTATCGAGGCTGCTAGAATGAGAACAGGACTGAAACAGAGGTATAGAGGCTGCTAGAATGAGAACAGGACTGAAACAGAGGTATAGAGGCTGCTAGAATGAGAACAGGACTGAAACAGAGAGGTATAGAGGCTGCTAGAATGAGAACAGGACTGAAACAGAGGTATAGAGGCTGCTAGAATGAGAACAGGACTGAAACAGAGAGGTATAGAGGCTGCTAGAATGAGAACAGGACTGAAACAGAGAGGTATAGAGGCTGCTAGAATGAAAACAGGACTGAAACAGAGAGGTATAGAGGCTGCTAGAATGAAAACAGGACTGAAACAGAGAGGTATAGAGGCTGCTAGAATGAGAACAGGACTGAAACAGAGAGGCTGCTAGATCGCATAATCGGAGTGTTTATGATAAGTGCTGGCATAAGCCTAGGTCAGATTGATAACCCCATAACTCATTGGTCCGCATCTCAACTTCAAGCAGCGTCCTGCGACGTCTGTGATGTCTAGGACTCAATGCGTCTACAAACTGCAGGGGTTAAACCCAGTCGACCCAAGCCCACACACGTACCCCTCCGTCCTCTCCAGTCATGCGGTTGATTGATTGGAGTTGCGGAGTATTTTTATTCTATTTTGCACTGAGAAGGACTTTTCCTATTCATAGGATATCCATTTAACTTATTCGGTTACACGTATTACCACTGTATGGCTTTACTTGATAATCACAGTTATACAGAACCCACCTTTAGTCCATATGCATAAACATATTTCTCCTTTTACTCCGTCTGGGGAAAGCCACACTCCTAAGGTTTTTTACATCATAAATCAGGCACATTACTGGTAAAGTTACAATGCAAAAAAACATCTCCATGCTTACCAGTCGTCTTTCAGTTTTGGGAAGAATTGAAGCAAGTGTTGTTCCAAAAGAAGATTGTTTTATTTTTTAACAGTATAAGATTACATTAAAGGTTCAGTTTCATTTTTATAAGTACACAGGTTTCAGCTTACAATGTATCAGGATTCAGTCATCTCCACAAAATCTCTCAAAAAAAAGTGTGTCTCTTGAATGGGCAACAGTCATTTTTATATTGATCCTGTATCATATTCCGATTGGTCGAAAAACAGTGATGTCACAGGGATGTCATTTAGCTTAGCAAACCAGGATACAATACGTAGTCAGTATGGACTCTCCTCCTCCTTTTACTTAGCGTTACCTTTAGTTACCTAGTGTTTTTTAAGTAAGAGAAAGTCCCTCCATTTTTCAGAACAAACAAAGGGTTTGCCTGTGGTAACCATGTGGTACCAGGCAGTACCGGGCGAGGCCATCCATAAGATTTCTTATCAAGACTCCTTAGAGGTTATAGCAGAGAATCTTCAGAGATGCCCTCCTCCAGAAAAACAGTTTACACATCATTTAGTATTATTCTTTACTGACAGTTAATTATAAGCATGACATTATGAAAACTTTACTGTAAACATTTAACATTTAATTGTTATATAGTTTTTAAGATTCTCTCTATCGTTTCAAGACTCCCCTTTACTCTAAAATTTCACAACCTCAGCCTTTACTCTCCTCTCATGCTGCATCTCAGGGCCACATTCCTTAGGGTTAACTCCCCACTGCAGGCCTGCTCTCACAGACACCTCCTATGCAGACCAGGCAACCCTCCTTTAAGCTGAACAATCATTTCACTATCTTCCAACCATAGTTCAGTTTTAAAGTCTATAAAAGAATATACTGGTTATATAGGAACGAATCAGGATGTCAATTTCCAAAAGGGTCACTGTTGTTCTGTGGCACTTCACAGTTTATTTTCAGCAAACATTTTAAAAGACATGTTTAGGGGACCTCACAGACCTATATGAACGTGTTGAAAACATGTCTCCTTTAAATTCTGAACTACAGGAGGTGGAGAACAGGATGGTGGAGGGGCCTACAGGAGGTGGTCAGTGGAGTGATGCTGCCTGCTGTCCTCCCTCCTCGCCACCCCCTCCCACCTCCATTAGGGTGTCAGGTCCGTGAAATAGGAGGCCCACAGAGTGCACCTAATCTGGGCTTTCTGCCTCAAATTGATGAATGGCTGTTTGTAGCCTTATAGGAGGTACTGGCTCTCTACTACCAAAGGAAGAAATACAGCGTGGCCGCCAGCCCCCCCCCCCCCCCCCCCACAGCGCTTCAGATATCATACATGTACCCTCACACGCTACATCCCCTAGACCAGGGGTGTCAAACTCATTTTCACAGAGGGCCACATCAGCATTATGGTTGCACTCAAAGGGCCAAAGACTGTATAAATGTTAATGTAATGTAAAATAAATGTAGCTACTAATTTACATATTGTTAAACATGTTGTTTCTGTATTTATTATTTATTCAAGTTATACATATTGCATATGCATTTGCATAGATGTAAAAAATATATGTTAGCTTATGTTATTTTAACAAATAATTTTAGTTTATCAGAACCCCATATTACTCCATTAATCAATGATCAAACCATTCAAGTAAATAACAAAGAAGAAGATCATCAAATACAAGTGTGCTCCTTGGGAAAAAGGTTAGCGTAGAGCAGTGGTTCCCAACCTTTTTCCCCCCAGGGACCCCCAAACATCTCTGATGAAATTCGCGGACCCCCTCCTAATAAGATACCATAAAATATTTTTTTTTTTTCATTTTAATAACAAACTGCTTATACACAGGCATATGCATCACAATTAGACCCACTATGCTTCTTTGACTTGTGCCTTCAATCAACAAATCTCATCTTGCACCATATGCATTTCAAAATGTTTGGCCAATATTCAAATGCTGTATTCATCCTCTCAAATCAGGCCCTAATGGTGAACGGTTTGCATTTATGGAACAAATCAATGCAACAAATTAAACTAAATATGAGACAGGAAATTCCAATCAGTAGCAGAGAGAATCTGTCCTAGCTGGGTTTAATACCTTTTTTTTGTCATTTTAATAACAAACTGCTTATACACAGGCATATGCATCACAATTAGACCCACTATGCTTCTTTAACTTGTGCCTTCAATCAACAAATCTCATCTTGCACCATATGCATTTCAAAATGTTTGGCCAATATTCAAATCCTGTATTCATCCTCTCAAATCAGTCCCTAATGGTGAACGGTTTGCATTTATGGAACAAATCAATGCAACAAATTAAACTAAATATGAGACAGGAAATTCCAATCAGTAGCAGAGAGAATCTGTCCTAGCTGGGTTTAATACCTTTTTTTTGTCATTTTAATAACAAACTGCTTATACACAGGCATATGCATCATAATTAGACCCACTATGCTTCTTTGACTTGTGCCTTCAATCAACAAATCTAATTTTGCACCTTATGTATTTCAAAATGTTGGCCAATATTCAAATCCTGTATTCATCCTCTCAAATCAGGCCCTAATGGTGAACGGTTTGCATTTATGTTGAATGAAGTAAGAATCCACTGCAGTAAAAATATCCTCACCTCAAGTGGTGGTAGTAAGGTTGAATGACATGAGAATGTCCTGCTTCAGATCCTCATTTTCAATATATTGCACATAAACGATGAGCACAGCCTCGTCTGCGACAGTTGTAGTTTCATCAAGTTGTATGGCAAATGGACCCTTTCTAAGCTTTTCTGACAGCTGCTGCTCGCAATCACTTGACATCTTATCAATTCGGTATTTCACTACATTGTTCGAGAGTGGTACTGATTTTAGTTTATCCGCCACCTGTGGGCCGCACAGTTTCTTAACCATTTTGATGCAGGCTGGTTTGATGAGCTGCTCGCCAATATTGTGCGGTTTCTTTGCTTTTGCAATTAAAAGCGAACACTCAAAGGAGGCTTCGGTAGCCTTCTGTAAATCACTGCCACCCCTGCAATGCTACTCTAACATCAACAGGCTTGTTCGTCTTGAGAGACTGTTCTTTCCTCCGAAAAAAGTCTGGATCCTTCCCAACGGTTTCTGGGTGCTTAGACGCCTGATGTCTCTTCAGCTTGCTGGGCTTCAGGCTCGAGTTTGCCAACTTTTCTCCACAAATCACACACTCAGGTCGTTTGTCTGGTCCCTCAGTGAAGCCCATGGTGATGTAATTTTCGCGATTGCTGTAGGTCCTAACTTTTTTTGCAGATGAGCTGCCATCATCTCCTTTTCGTTTGTCACACATTTTCGCCTCTGGCGGCTGACTGCAGACGAGCCGAGAAAGTTAACTAGCGTGCTAGGCTAGCTACAGAAAGTGATACAGTCAACTGATTCGCGTTTTAGCGGCTACCCGGTAGCCTACTGTTAACATTCAAAAATCATGTCTAGATGTTTATTTATTTATCTTTATTTTTTTATTGTAGTGGAGAGACTATTCATGCTTCTGATGATTAAAAAAAAATTAAAAAAAAAAAAAAAAAAAAATCAAATCATCTGTGGTCTGGCGGACCCCAGGTTGGGAATCACTGGCGTAGAGCCCTGTAAAGGTAGAGGTTAGTTGTGTGTTCTGTTGCTTAAAACGGTGATATTTTCCTTCCCACCTCTTGCAGAGACAAGTCGCATTTCTTTCCTCTCTCCCTAGGCCTTCAAGGCCGTTCCTACCGCTGCCTCTACTGCTCCATGGAGCCCGACGCTGCTATGCCCTGCTTCGTGCCGGTGGCCGGACTATACTCAAATCAACTCTAAATGGATCTAATCAGTGGATTGCATATTTTCTTCAAGAAGCAGAATAAGGCTAACCCTCTCTGCCTATTGGGACATCATAATCTGGCTACCAACTTGAAGACGTGGTCATTTTCGGATTATCGAAGTTTTTGGACTGCAATAAGAAGATTTTGGATCTGTTTACCGCGCACAGGATCTACCAAAATGAACTGATAAGACACTTGGACACTTGGACTAATAATGCATTCAGTCATTTGGACGGAGTTGTTAAAACTCACTCCACTCAAATCAATAGAGTTATATTCCACTCTATTCAAATCAAATTTAAAGTGACGTGGCTGGGATAAATTGTGCCAGTCAGCCAAAACAAATTCCTGGTCCAAGGTCGAACCAGAGAGCTGTGGAGTCGAAGGCCCTCTTGGAGATAAGAGTGGCGAGCGGCTCCCACACCCCCAATCCCTACCTCCCCCACCCAGGACTTGGCTTGTGCACTCCCCCCCACCTTCCCCCCCCCTCCAGTCCCACCCCCCCCCCCCTCCTCTGCATTGGCGCTGCACTGTCGGCTGCCTCGTGTGAGGGATCACTCCCCCCCCCCCCCCCTACAGCCCTGTAACAACCCCAACCCACTCCCCCCTCCTTCCGTAAATGGCGCTGCCTATGACGGCTGCCAGTCTGTTTGCGGTGGTGAATATGCATGTTTGTCTCAAGGCTCTGTACCATTATTACTATCTAAAATGTAGAGCTGGGCCGTTAACAGCGTTAACGTGCTGCGTTAACGCTATACTAGTATTGCGCGATAATATAATTGACGCATTAATCTAAAAAAAAATTAAAAATAAAAATGTTTTTTTTTACCTTTTATTTACCCAGGGTAGGTTCGCTGAGCACAGATGCTCTTTTTCAGGAACGCCCTGCTTCACATTCACACAGTTCCATTCACACCTGGGAGCTGCCCAGTACAACCACAGTTGACACCATTGGCCACTGAGCAACTCCACTGGAGCAGTTGATTCAAGCCATGTCACATAGTTCAAGTTTGAAATTATTCTTTCTGTTTTGCTCCTGAGAGTGCTAGATACTGTACTGTACTGGTAATATTATTTATTTGTGTTAACTTCTGAATAAAACAACTTATTAAACACAAGTACATCTTATTGAACATTATTTTGATATTTCATTACCAATTATCATAGCAAAACAGCTTTTTCAAACAGTCTGTAATGCATTTTGGAAACGGGAGATGGGCTCATGGTGTAATGGGCCACCTGGCCTGAGAAACATAAGGAGGAAAGAAAAAGTAAGGACTTACTTCTGGTCATTATTTGGGTAGAACACACATATTTTGAATGCCTTCGGCAGGTTTTTTTTTATTTTTTTTTAGCCATTTTCATCTAGATTAATCTAGATTAAATCCAGGATTGCAGATAGATTAATCTAGATTAAAAAAAATTAATCTATGCCCACCTCTACTAAAATGTAATAATTGTGGAATATTACTGTAATGAGCTGTATGTGTATGATCCAAGCGTCCTATGATCCTCATAGGAGCATAACAGAAAAAAGCATTCCATGTGAAGGTATTCTGTATCTTTGCATGTCAACTAATAAAGAAACTTGAAACTTGAGCCACAACACTGTAGTGTTGGTCTGCAGAAGTGCTCGTGTGTGTAATGGCACCACGGTCTTTTACACCGCTCTCTCTCTATCAAACTTCTGTGTTCTTGTAACATAAAACACGGGTGTCGTGTTCACATATAAACCTTGGCCTTGTTATAAACCCTGTTCACAGACTTCGTCTGTGGCTAGCGTGCGTTGGGTTAGCTTATCCTTTGGATATACGCTGTTCGTTAGCATGCTGGCTACTTAAGGTATCATATGGCTATTGTTGTTATCGTATACGAGGGTTGGGTTTGTGAGGGGGTAACCGAATAAACCCCTCCTTCCCTCATCTGATTGGTTGGGGGGTTTGACCCTCTTTTCATTCGGTCCGGCCACGCTGTTAGGTCAGCTCGGCACGGGGGGGGGGGGAAGGGTTTCTCTGACTCCGCACCTATCATGGGCAGTTGAGTCATGGGATTTCCCCCGTCATAGAATACGTCACTGGGCGCGTTTCTATTGGACGATGACTTCCGTGAGTTCTTTACAGGCCCCATGTGTGGTTCTCTGTTATTGTCAAGTTGTCGTGGCAGAGCGTAGGAACTTGGGTGTTCTGCTACGCTCGATATTTGTGTAATTTGAGCCTTTTGGTCACATGGCTCAATGTTACGTTGACTTTTCAATTTGTGGCTCACGTGGGAAGTCTTTCTGAGGATTCCCGTCTCCCCCTTGTGGAGAGGTTGACGGGGTGTAAAAATAAAAAGATTTGTTCCCTCAGCCGCGTCACATGGGATCCATGTCAGTCTGCTTTTTCTCTTTTATAAAAAAGAGGAAATAAAGCACGACGGCTTCTTGTCGTTCTCCCAGGCGGCTTGGAGGAACAATGTCTGGTGTCTTGTGACTATCCATTGATGTGTTTGGGTCTCGACGTGTACATAGTGCTGGCCCTGGGAATCACGCATGGGCCTGCGCGCCCTGGTTGCTCATCATTAAAACTGCGTTTTTATAGGGCAACTGGGATGGAGTCTGTCTCTTCCGAGTACCAGTGTTGTCTCGACGAATTCTCGTTCATATCTGGGGGATGTTAACCCTTTCTCTGCCACGCTTATATCCATCCTTATACCATCCTCTGCCAGCTCTATTTGTCTATGGAGATGTTCCCCTTCTTTGCAGGGCTATAACTTTTTAAATTGTATTGCTAAATTGACATTACTATGGCCCATTCAACGTCAAGTATCTATCGTTTAGGATGTAGCAACGTTCTACTTTTTCATTCACATATTCATACTAAAATACGGTCTAAAGTATAAATATGTTTTTATCGTTTTCTGCAGCATTCTGCAGAACGTGAGTTATAGCCATACATACATCTATTAGATCATCAAATGTAGTTTGATACCGATTGACGTCAGATAAAAAATTTCAATTGTACAAGGTCCTAAACGTCATGCCTCAACATCTGCTGGTGACCGGAGGGGGGGGGGGGGGGGGGGGGGGGGGGGGTTATAAGTCCGTGGCCCACGTTAAATAATTTATGTAGTATGGGTCATATATTGATCAGAGCAGTTTGTATCGAAAATAATAATCTAACATGCTGAAACTCACCGCAGCTTCCTCTGACCGTTGGGTGATCAGCGTGGAGCAGAAAGATCGCTATTATGGGATGTTGATATATGCGATCCATTTCCAGGTTGTATAATACTATATACGTCCAAATCATGTTGTTTATCGAGTTATTGGCAACGGATCGCTATCCAGTGTATCAAGCTGGAGTCCCGCGAGCGATAGCGAGTGGCCCGACGAAATATCGGTGAGCACCACTTCCGGCCGCTCATTTCCGGTTTTGGCGATTCGCCAATGGGCCACAGATGGCGGTCTTGAACTGTTGGAGAGTTGAGAGGAGATCAACAGCAAGTCTCAAGTCTCCATGGGTGAAATGATTGCCATGACAGATTTTTGAAATATTGATCTCAAAGACGCTGTACGACGTCATTGGCAGATTAAGCATGGCGAGCAATGACGTCTAAAGTCGTCCTTGGCGATTAAAGGGTTGTTAACGGAATAGATCAATAGATAGATTGGGGTGGGCCACTGAGCGCGGTACATAGGGGACCGTCTGGGTGGCGCCCTCTATATTGTTTTACATTTACATTTACATTGTCATTTAGCTGACAATCCAAAGCGATTTACAAGTTCTGTACGACAAGACAGCAAGAAGGGTACAACTCTATCAGCTGAGTAACAATGTTTATCAAAGTGTTGCGTGTTACAGTGTAGGTTAGTTTATTAGGACAAGTGCATGACAGTAAGGTTAGTCAGGGTTAGATATATATTTTTTTTTATTATCATTTCAGATAATGGTTGAAGAAGTGAGTCTTTAGTCGACGGCGAAAGATTGGACGGGATTCGGCTGTCCTAACTGGGATGGGTAGTTCATTCCACCATTGTGGGGCAAGGACTGAGAATAGGCGGCTTCTCTTTGATGACCCTCCGGGAGCTTGGATAGGAGTAGGTCTGAGGCGGCCAGAAGATGCAGAGCGTAGGGGTCTTGAGGGTGTGTAGTTAGAGACCATTGACCGGAGGTAGGCGGGAGCGGTTCCCTTTGCCGCACGGTATGCTAGGTCGAGGGCCTTGAAGCGGATACGTGCAGCAATGGGGAGCCAGTGCAGGTCCCTAAGAAGTGGGGTGACATGGGCCGACTTCGGTAGGTTTGAGATCAGGCGGGCCGCTGCGTTTTGAATGAGTTGAAGAGGCTTGGTGGCAGTGGCCGGGAGGCCAGCTAGCAGTGCATTGCAGTAGTCGAGGCGGGAGATGACTGTTGATTGGAAGAGTAGTTGGGTGGCTTCTTTTGTCAGGAAGGGACGTATCCTTCTGACGTTGCTCAGGAGGAATCTGCAGGTTCTGGTTGTCGCTGCAATGTGAGCAGAGAAGTTCAACTGGTCGTCGAGGACAACACCAAGGTTCTTGGCGGTCGGGGATGCGGTCACAGCTGCATTCTCGACTGTGATGGAGAGGTCGGTCAGGGGGGAGGATTTGGCCGGCAGGTGGAGCAATTCTGTTTTGCTTAGGTTCAGTTTGAGGTGGTTGGTAGTCATCCAGGCGGAGATGTCGGACAGACAGGCCGAGATCCGCTCAGAGACGTGGATATCTGAGGGAGGGAAGGAGAGGAAGAGTTGAGTATCATCGACATAACAATGATATGAGAAGCCATAAGATGTGATAATGTTACCCAGTGATTTAGTGTAGAGGGAGAAGAGAAGGGGTCCTAGGACCGAGCCCTGGGGGTCACCCGTCCGCAGGGGGCGGGTGGCCGACAGAGTCCCTCTCCATGACACTTGGTAGGAGCGGTCGTTGAGGTATGATGTCAGCCATGTCAGGGCAGATCCAGCCACTCCCATTCCTGCGAGGGCCGCGAGGAGGATCTGATGGTCGACTGTGTCGAAGGCTGCAGATAGATCTAGGAGAATCAAGACAGAGGAGAGGCCTTTCGCTTTTGCTAAGTGAAGTGCCTCTGTGACCGCAATGAGGGCCGTTTTCTGTGGAGTGGCCAGTCCGGAAGCCAGACTGATTGGGGTCTAGGAGGTCATTCTGTAAGAAATAAGCAGTAAGTTGGTTGGATACAGCACGTTCAAGTGTTTTAGAAAGGAAGGAGAGAAGAGAGACAGGACGATAGTTGCCTATGCCGGTGGGGTTCCGGGTTGGTTTTTTTATGAGGGGCGTGACTCTGGCTTGTTTTAGGGAGGTGGGGACCACCCCCGAGTTGAGTGAGGAGTTGATGGTTGCAGTTAGGAATGGGAGGATGTCCGGTGCTATGGTCTGGAGGAGTGGAGAGGGTAGCTGGTCCAGATCGACACGCGTACCTACCCCCCTCCTAGTGTCGGGGATGTCGGCGTGATTAGGGCACGGGACTGGTTCTGGTCACGCCGGTCCAGATCAGTTAACCCATTGTCCGCCGGGGTCGCAGATCTGCTGTTCTGGTACCCTGAGGGACTTGTGCTATTTTCAGGGGGAAACATGCCGGGTCGGCCCGGGTGTCACAGGGTTTTGACGTTATGGAGATGTTCGTGGTTGTGTTACTGCGTGTTACCCCTCACTGTTAACACTTTGCATGCCACGCCCCGCGGGTTGAATGCCCACTCACGAGAATTCTCGTATATATATATATATTTTTTGCGATCTGAAATCATATTTCATCAACCAAGTCTACCGTTGGAAATTCAGCTACCTCAGGCGCTCAGATGTGAAAAAAGCGCCCCCTATCGTCTCCCAGGTGGTAATTCACCCTTTTGGATTGAACTCAATGAAAATGAATGAGAAAAAAAAACCCGCACTCCACATTTTACTTCTCACTCACTCAGCCGGCATCTACCAGCTTCATGCTGGACTCTCGGAGCCGCGGGGAATGTGTTTTACTGTATACACAGTGGATCACTAAAAGTAGCGATTTTTTCGAATGGCGGTCAGGAATTGGAATAATCCATTTGGATACCATCTGATCTCAGGTAAGGAATCTATGTTACAAGTCTAAGGATAATCAGACCCGTTTTCACGGATATATAAGCTTTTATGTGATTATGTGATATCGCTGTTTGACTGTGCGCGCCGTCAGGAAATAGGAGAAGCGATTTTCAGCGCGCGCCACGAGCGTGCATGCATACACATATACTATCGATAATCTAGCGTTTATTTGAAAACTATTCATAAATAGGCCGAACAATGACAACGTTCTAGAATATTCCAGTAAAAGGCGATTATCATGGAAACCTTTTCTCCGTGAAAACGAGGCGTTTTCTAAATGCTATGAAACGGAAATTAACCGATAAAAAAAAAAACTGCTTCGACAATGTTTTTTTTTTTTTTAATTATCTTTCTTCCCCTCCTTTTTCCCGATTTTTTCTCCCATCCCACCCTTCCTGGTTGTTGCGTACTTTCCCCTACTGTTGGTCCGGGAGACCGGAGACTGTCACATGCTTTCCTCCGACGCATGTGCAGCCTGGGGCAGGCCAACCTGGCCGCGCAGGTTCTCACCGGGGAGAGTGTAGCGTGTGGGAGGCCACACTATCTCTCCTCAGATCCAACCCTCGCTGAGCAGGCGCCCCGACCGAACTGTAGGGGTCGCTGTCCACAACGCCCAGGACCCACCCTTCAGCTTCCCACCCCCTGATACAGCCAATTGTATCAGTGCGAGAGGACAGCCAAGCTGATAGCAACGCCGGGAGCTGGATTCGAACTGCTTCGACAATGTTGACTGGAAATTCATTGATAATGCGACGAGCAGATTAGACACATAATTTAAAACAGAGATTAGGCGATATTAACGTTAACATTGAAGTGGCCTTGGGCATTCAAGGGGGTAAAAAGGAATTAAGCTTGGGCAGTCAAAGTGTTAAGGCTAAGGGGGCCTGGTCTCTCTCCATTCTTTTCGCCCTTCTCTTCTCCTGTTCAGCGTGGCTGGGAGGGGGCTGTTGAGGTGATTCTTTGGAATTCCTCTGGCATCCCTGTGTACGTCCGGTCCGCCGGGCCCGGTCCGAAGTTGTTTCGTCGACCAGTAGGCCTGGGATAACCCCTTTTTGAAAACTGAAACACTTGTACTGTGGTATAGCCAGTGTATACCCGCAGGTGTGTTTTAGAGCAACCACCTCATGTTGAACCAAGAGGGTGGTTGATTCCCTGGTGTGTTGGAGCGGAGTCAACTCCCGGGTTACCCGTTTGAGTGTGCCCCTGCACGTTCATGACGTCTGCCAATCGTGTCAGCCTTCTCTGCCTCTGCCCCTCTAGAGCGTCAGGTTTTTTTTTGTGGAGGCTTTGACATGGTGCTCAACAATGCCAGCATACGCCCCTTCCGCCGGGGTGCTGTTTTCAGTTGACCCCTTTGGCGCCTGTCTCGTCCGCAGTGCTCCAGGCTCGGGTCAAGTGCCTGCTGCCTGGATTGAGGGATCGGCCTCTTCTGGAGGTCGTCTCCCCGGTGCGCTGCCTGCTCCCGCTGTAGTGTAGCCTCTTGAGTGCTTTGAGTTACAGCCATGCCGCCCTGAGCGCGTCCGATTTCGTTCGATTTCGGAGGCGGTGTAGGTTCAGGCCTGGGTTGTGCTTGGTTGGTGACTGCCTGGATATGCCAGGGGCAGTGAGCCAGGCGGCGTGCTGTTGGGGGGAAGGGCCTGCTCTTGGATGGGCCCTGTCCAAATACGATGGCAATGTGGGGGGCGGTGTCACTAGTGACCGCTTAGTGAGGTCTCGATGCTGTGGCGTCATTGGCCTCTCCGGGCCCCCTTTTTTCCGGGGGGATCCAGTCCCTTCTGGGTCTGGGTCCTCCTTCGCGCTCCGCTGCTACGGCCTTGCCACAGGGTTGTGCTTTGCTCTTGACCCCGTGATTTTGGGGGTGGTAACAAGGTTTGTTCCTTCCGTTCGTTCCCTGGTGGCATGCGGGTTGTGCGTGTGCGTAGTCGTGGGTGCGCCCCACGATCTGCTCACCCTGTGCGTTAAGTTGCTCGAGTTCCTCTTCGCACGCTCGGATCCGTCTCCCTCCCGTCCTCCAATAGGGAGGGTCGTGGTGGCTCGGGTCCTCCCCGGTTCTGATGGTTGTGGGGGGCCTCAGTGAGGTACATTTGTTGGGCGTAAGCTCTAACGTATGGTTATGTATATATTATAACCATAGTTACATGAATGTAGTGACGCTCAGCGCCAAGACGCCACTGCGGCCCTTGATCTTGCCTTGTGGTGAAAGATTGAGAAGGAGGTGAGTGTATGGCCACACCCCTGCTTATATAGGTGGCGGATAGGGGTGTGGCCAGACGGATGTTGGTAGGTAAAGGTACATTTGTGAGTTTTTATTCAGGGCACAAGTACTGGAGTGAAGTATGTGCAATATGGCGCTGAGCGTCACTACATTCATGTAACTATGGTTATATACATAACCGTACATTTTGTTTTCCTCATAAAAGTATTCATTACATGTTGGATGGTAGACAAAAGGGCATGACAGTCAGTCAGCATCAGAGTAGGACAGTACCTCATTCCATTTGATCCCTTTAATTGCATTTTCAAAATTAGTTTGTTAGCTGCTAACGTTATATCCAATGGCATTTCCGTTATACAGATGCTACAGTTAAAACTCAAACTGCATATGATCGGCACGATCCTCAAGCATGCATGCATGAAAGGGGGGGGGGGGGGGGGCGGGGGACGTTGTTTCTTATTATTGATTACCAATAACCGTGTTCGTCTAAGTAGCCACATAGGCCGATCGTATCGTATCATAACAAGGCTCGATCGGGCTGTAATTTACGTGAAAAAGATCTTACCATGAGCCGGTTGGATCCCCCCGAGCATTTCCCCGTTATCGATCGCCATCTGGTAGATAGATATGTCCATTGGCTGATGATAAATCCCCTTATTGCATAGTGAAATCCGCAATCCAAAACGTAATCCAAGCTACATGCTGCACATCCAGAATCCAGCTAACTGAAAACTCCATTGAAAGTCAAAAAAAATAATGCTCTGTTCAGCCACAGGGCACACTGCATTATCGCGATAGCGCCCCTAAGAGGATCTGGCCGGTATTGCACTTTCTCGAATTCAAAGAGTAGGGTAAATCTGCAGTGCAGCTTGGCGACCTTGAATAGGTTATTAACACTTTCCCCGCCAATCACGTTGTACGACGTGTTTCAAGTTCATGCGAATTCTGCCAATCCACGGCGTACGACGTTACTGAGATCATATTTCAGATTTTCGCCATGGTATTCAAATTTCCCTCACGGAGCCTGGTCTGATGCTGTGTAAGCCGGCACAACTCTGCAACGCTTCAATACTGCCCCCTGGTGGATGATCGGCGAGTTGCCAAACCGGAAATGGCCGGTTGGATATCGGTGCGTCTCCTAAATGCGTCCGGCCACTCTCATATCGTTGCAGGACTCTAGCCACACATCGTGGATATGGATCGCTGCCATAACTCAATAATCGACATGATTTGGGCGTGTATTGTTAATATACAAACCGGAAATGGATCGACTCGATCCCCATCAAATAACTGGGATCTTTTTGCTCCAGTCTCATCGCCCAACGGTAAGAGGAGGCTGACGTTACTTTCAGCCTGTTTGTTTATTATTATCCATGCAAACTGCTCGGATCTATATATCACCCATACTACATAAAGCATTTGACGACGATCACGGAATTATAAATGACCCCCCCCCCCCCTCAGTCATAACGTTTAGGATAATGTACAGTTGACATTTTTAATATAGCGTGGATCGGCAACAAACGGCATTTGATAATCTATATATGCATTTATGCCTATATCTCACGTTCTAGGAATTACTGCAGAAAACGATAAAAACATTTATATTCTAGACTGTATTTTCGTATGAATGTGTGAATGAAAAAGTAAAACATTCCTACATCCTGAACGATAGATAATCGATGTTGAATGGGCCATATTAATGTCAATTTAGCAATACAATTTAAAAAGTTATAGCCCTGCAAAGAAGGTGAACCAGACTTACAGTACTGGCAGAGAATGGTATAAGATGCTGAAAGTGCGTGGCAGGGAATGTGTTAAAATGGAATAAAAACCAAAACAACTTGCCACGGATATATCCGTGCTTCTGTCCACAACGGGTGGAATCCAAACACATATATATCCGTTGTTCATCCCCATTGTGTTAACTAACTGTGTCATGTCAAAGGTCTTTGTGATTCGTTTAAGAGCACTTCTGCTGTTTTTGTTTCAATTCTTTTAGAAGTTTGTTTAATAATCTATCATATGCATCAGGGCCTATAACTCGCGTTTTAGGAATTACTGCAGAAAACTTTAAAACACTTATATTCTCGACGGTACTAACACGACAATGTATGAATGAAAAAATATAACGTTCCCACATCCGGAACAATAGATACCCGATGTTGAATGGGCCATAGTAATGTCGATATAGCTGCAAAGAAGGTAAACATCTCCATAGGGTTACAGCACTGGCAGACTGGGCATAAGGATGGGCACAATGCCTGGCAGACAATGTGTTAAGGTCAGAGGCATCCCCCTTATTGAACAGAAGTGAGATCACCCCCTTAGCCATCGACCCTCCCAGTGCCCCTGTGCAGAGGACCTCGGTCAGGACCTCGAGAACCACCGGGCAGAGAATATCACAAAACCTGAGATAAAACTCAGCCGGCAGGCCATTGATGCCCGGAACCTTACGTTTGCCCATTCTACGAAGGGCACCCTCCAATCCGAGAGAGAGAGAGAGAGAGAGAGAGAGAGATAGAGAGAGAGAGAGAGAGAGAGAGAGAGAGAGAGAGAGGGGCCTCCAAAGCCTCAGCCAGGTTGGGCGAAACCCTTTAAGCCACAAGCTGCAAAAAAGCCTCTGCGCGGTCCTCATCCACCACCTGTTCACAGAAGAAAGAGCTGAAGTGGTCTGTTGAGACCCTTACCATCTCCCCTGCTTCTGCTGTCACCTGACCCCGGCTGTCCCTAAGCCCCGTGATCGTCTTCCTTACCTTATCGGCCCTTACACTGCCAAAAAAGGCTACAGAACACGTCTCATCCGTCTCCAAGAAATCCCGACGTGACCGCACCCTAACTTCATAGACCTCCCTAAGCTCGGCTTTAAGGGAGTCACAAGCCCGCTGATCTACATTGCCACCTTGGTTACCCAAGGTGTACTCGAACTCCAGGAGACGTTGAAGACGGTGCACCTCCCTCCCTGCCTTCTTCGTCCTCCTTTTGCTGTACCCAATGGCAAAATGGGCCACCGCAGGAAGACCCTGTCATGGTCCGAAAAAAAGGCAGGGACCACCCGTCCAGACAACAGACCCAAGGACCGTGAAGCGAGGATGTAGTCCAGCCGCCTTGCAACCCCCCGGGAGTTACGCCATGTGGGACCATCCAAACGGGGAGTGACAGCCCTCCCCCGTCCACCAAACCAAAGGAAGCCATGAGCCCTGTGATGCACCTACCACTCATGTCCCCCCTCCCCAACTCACAATTAAAATCACCCCCAATGACCAACAGTCTATTGGTCGCACAATGTGGCACTAACCCCTCAAACAGTTTAACCCTATCTGCAACCCCCTGAGACCCATACACCCCAATAACCCTCAACCTACACTCCCCAATTGTGATATCAGCACCAAAAACTCTCCCCTGAGAAACAACTAAAACTCTCTCTACCCTGACCCCCGGCCCAAACAAAATGCCCACCCCATCAGAATGAACCCCACTCCACTGAATCCACCCCACTCCTTCTGGAAATTATTCACATCCTCCCCACCCTTCAAGTGCACCTCCTGCAAAAAACAAAAAGAGAAACAAAGGGAACCAAGGAAATCGAAAACAGCTGCCCTTTTGACTCTGTCTCTCAAGCCTCTGACGTTAAAAGTTGCAGCAACAAAAGATATATGATAAAATAAATAAAAATAAAAGCATAAACACTCCCAGACCCTTCTAAACCCCAAGGCCCTGGTAGAGCTCTTCAGACTCCTCTGTCCACGAGTAGGGCTCCGCGTTGGGGGAAGCTGGTGGCCTCTCCGAACCCAAAGGGGACAAAGGCTTGGGAAATAATCCATCTCAAACTCCAAACCTTCCCCCATCGATCCCTCTGAGCTGGGAGAAGAACCCCCTCCCCCTTCCCCCAGTCCGCCAGAAACACCCATGCCACCCCGACCAAACTCATCACCCATCCCTTGCCCCCCAGGGCCCTTGGCCTTCCTCCCGCCTCCCTCACCCGAGCGCCCCAGACCCTGTGAGCCCCGGATTTTCCTGGCAGCTAAACTCCCTGGCTGCCAGCACCTGTCACCATCCCCGCCACGCAGGCCCCCTGTCCCGTCTCCTCCTGCTCCGCTGGTGGTGCAGATGCTGACTGCGTCCTCCGCCTCCGTCTCACCTCCTTCTGTCCTTTTTCTCCGCCGCCGGAGCTGACCTCCGAAGCCTGCGCTTGATCCGCCAGCGAGGCCGCCTCCCTTGCCTGGCCCGCTGCCGCTCCTGCCGGAGCCGCCGCCTTCCTCGTCTGGGCCTCTGCCGCCGCCGCTGCTGGAGCCGCTGTCGGGGGCGGACCTCGGGCCGCGCTTTTTCAAAGGGGACAAAGCCACGAGGGTTGGGAAAAGGTCCATTTCCAGACTGTCCACTGAGCTGATGGAAGAAAACCTCTCAGCAGCAGCTGGAGGGTCCCTCTGCTGCTCAGGAGCCACCCTTGCCTGCTTGTACACCTTCCCCATGGCTCTACCGTTGAAACCACGAAGCAGGGTGTACCCATCGCACTCCTCCGTCCAAGAAACCTCCAGAAGCCCGCCTGGAGGCCCCCCTGAACCCACAACATCTGGAAAAGCTGCAAAACGACGATTGTCCTCCCCATAAAAGAAAGTCCAACCGTCCGCGGCAGACGTCCTGCTCACGACCGGTATCCCATCCGAAGCCGCTTTCTTGGGCCCCCCTGCCGCCGTCGACCTCTTCAGTGTTCCCTGGGCTTCCTGGCCGGAGCCTCTGCTGGAGCCGTTGATGGAACCACAGGATCCGCCTTCCTCTGCCTCTTTGCTGGGGCCACCTCGACCTCCACAGGAGCTGCCGGGGGAGCTGGTGTTAAGGGGATGCAGACCAAAGACGTTTGTCTTGTTTACATCAGGGTCCCCCATTTTCAATTCATAGACATTTATGACATACACACCATACATGACAGCTTTTAAGAACACTGACATAACCGCTGAATATCACTGAAATCCAAGTTAATGTATATCTTAGAAGTTCTTTGTTTCGGCGGTTAGGTGGCCGAGCGGAGATTGCGTTCGTCACCAACCCCGGAGCTGTGAGCTGGATTCGCCTGTTCGAGTCCAGCTCACAGCTCCGGGGTTGTCACCAGCTTGGCTGGCCGTCTGCACTAATACAATTGGCTGTATTAGAGGGTGGGAGAAGCTGGCGGGGTGGGTCCGGGTCGTTGTAAACAGCGACTCCTACAGTTCGGTCGGGGCGCCTGCTAAGCGCGGGTAGGACTTGAGGGGGATAGTGTGGTCCTCCCACACGCTACGCCCTCTCGATGAGAATCCGCGCTGCCAGGTGAAAAGAAGCGGTGATTGGCTGGACGTGTGTCGGAGGAAGCACGTGGTAGCCTCCACTCTCCCAGATGATCTGACTGTGGGGGGTAAGTGCGCAGCGACCAGGAAGGGACTGGGAATTGGCATACGACTAACATTGGGATGGGAGAAAATCGGAGGAAAATGGAGGGAAAAAAAAAAAAAAAAGTTCTTTGTTTCATCGTACAAACAGCCAAAGCTGTCATGTATGTTGTGTATGTCATAAATGTCGATATGAATTGAAAATGGGGGACCCTGATGTAAACAAGACAAACGTCTTTCTCTGGTCTGCATCCCCTTAACAATTGTGTGTATTGCGCCAAAGGGAACACAGTTTCTTGAGTCTGGCGTTGTTGTACTTTATCTATTTAATGTTACTTTTGGGAGTAGTGGGGGAGAAATTAATGAATGAATGAAAACTTTATTTAACAGATTGCAGAATGGGTACAATACAGTACGGCGCAATACACACAATTGTTAAGGGGATGCAGACCAGAGAAAGACTTTCGTCTTGTTTACATCAGGGTCCCCCATTTTCAATTCATAGACATTTATGACATACACAACATACATGACATATTAGGGATTAATAAGAACGAGCCGCCTCGGAAGAAGACGGCCGCTGCTGCTGAAACCACCGCCTTGCGTCGCCTCGCTGGCTCTTCCGCTTCACAGCGCGGCAGCGGGCGATAAGGGGGGCGTGCTAGCCGCGGTCACGTGGGCTTAGTGGCCAATCAGAGGAACCCGGAAACCGAACTGCGTTGTATTTGGCATAGACGCGTACCGGCCCAGAAAAGAAGCCACCGCCTGGTCAGACACAAAAGGGTAACTCCTTTCCCTGGAAGAGGAGAGTTGACCTCAGGCCAGCCCGGGGGACTGCCTGTTCGGGGGCGGGTGGGCCCGTCATCCTGACCGAGCCACCTCTCAAAAAACAACAAATAACCTGTTTTGCAATCAGTAGTAAAAACAGAACCCACCAGTGCACGTGGTAACTGCCCTGCCCCCAGACCGCTCACCCACTTGACTTAGCCAAAAGGCAGAGAAGCGATAAACCCCATTATCGGTAGCGGGCACGCCCGGCGCGGCTGATACAGGACGGTGGATGTTACTGTACTAGCATTTATAACACGTTGTCTGTGTTTGCATTAATTGTGTTTGGTTTAAATTCAATGCAATCAAATTCAATTAAATATATTTATATATTACAGTGGCGGCTGCTGACCAAATCTTTTGGTGAAGCAAACATTTTATTTTTAAAACATCCCCCACTGTGTGTGTCAGTGGTGGCTGGTGCGTTCAAAATTTGGGGAGGACGGGAGAGATAAAAAAAAAAAAAAATGAATAAAGAAGTCCGAAATTCAAGCTTTCTTTAACTACGAGGCATTTATTCATCATATTAATTATTTTTATAATATCAAACAGAAGAATGAGTCTGTGCTAACCGAATACAAAAGCCACGTTCGCTGGATTTTGGGGGAAAACAATATCTTTAACCTGTATTGGTCCCCTTGATACCACATTGTTGGGTATGGCTTATGACACTTGGCCATAGTGCAGGGTCTTGTGAGGTCAAACCTTTAGTGGTGGTGGTGATACTGCTGCTTGTAGAGGTGGGTGACACGTCATCTTCATGATGGGCAGGTGTTATGGTCTCACTGAAGGTGGATGTTGACGGACAGGGTTCCTGCAAGTTTCAACAGGTTACATTTAAGACCTTTTTAAGAGCACTTTCAATTCTCCACTTGCACAACCTGAAAGTAGGCACGTCCGGCTGACTTCCGGTTGCGAATGGTACTTCCTGTCCCATCCAAATACATTGGTTTTAGCTACTTTTCTCCCCTTATTTAAACAACTTTGTCGTCACAGAGAGGCAATGAAACGTTTGTATTATTATAGTATAGAATGTATTTAATAAGCAAACGTTTGTCAGCAGGGTTTTTGGGCTGTATTTCATGTAAAAACGTTCACTGTTAGTTTACTTGCTCACACTAATTAAGGCTAATGCTGGCTAACAGAAGCTAGCGCAAGAAACGACGCCGCAAAGTATTGTTTATAGTGAATTTCTTGCCACCTTATAGCATTTGTACATTTGTATGACAGTCTATAATGCTCCCGTGAGGTTTTTCCGGACGTTTTGGTAATGATTTTCACTATAAAATCATATTTCTAAATGACAGGAAGTTGATAAACTGGCCGGAATAGCTTTGAGCTAACGATTTTTGCCGATGCATTCCATTCTAAACGTAACGTTAGTTGTTCAAAACATTACCCGTCTATATAATTTGTTCCTCAACGTTATAGACGGGTCATGTTTTGTAAACTAACGTTATGTTTAGAATGGAATGAATACATGGGTCGGGAAAGATAGCTCAAAGCTAATCCGGAAGGGCAGCTAACAGTAGCTACTGTCTGTAACTGTGATGCATTTTCTGTTTGCAGTCCAATGTTCACCAAAACACACACCCACACACGTTATAATTTGTTCCTCAACGTTATATAGACAGGTCATGTTTTGTAAACTAACGTTATGTTTAGAATGGAATGAATACATGGGTCGGGAAAGATAGTTAGCTCAAAGCTAATCCGGAAGGGCAGCTAACAGTAGCCACTGTCTGTAACTGTGATGCATTTTCTGTTTGCAGTCCAATGTTCACCAAAACACACACCCACACACGTTATAATTTGTTCCTCAACGTTATATAGACAGGTCATGTTTTGTAAACTAACGTTATGTTTAGAATGGAATGAATACATGGGTCGGGAAAGATAGTTAGCTCAAAGCTAATCCGGAAGGGCAGCTAACAGTAGCTACTGTCTGTAACTGTGATGCATTTTCTGTTTGCAGTCCAATGTTCACAAAAACACACACCCACACACTTATAATTTGTTCCTCAACGTTATATAGACAGGTCATGTTTTGTAAACTAACGTTATGTTTAGAATGGAATTGTGACGACCCCCACTCTACCTGCTAAATGGAGAGTCTGACTCACCAGGAAGCATGGTGGAGTGGGTGGCTCGTTAACTGTATGAGACTCACCTGTGCAGAGCAGAGCTGCCTGCACCTCAATATATGTGTCTCTGTCTAATTCCCTCTCTGTCTGCTTTCTCCACTCCCAGGCACAGGATGTACCAACACCCAAGCTGCATCCTTTAACATATTGTAACACTGATACTTACACCAAACACACACCACAGCATATCTCTACTCACTCATCCACACACTGCACTCACCACTGATTCTAATACAAAACATTCCAGTGTTCATGTGCTTATGTTTTTGTGTGGTTAGATAGGTTTAAATAAATCATTCTTTGTTAAATTGTTATCACGTGTGGACTCCCTATTTGTCATAAATTACCTGTTTGTGACAAATTGGGGGCTCAGTCCGTTTGTAGGGCCTTTTTGTAGGAGTTGGTGCATTTGTTTGTATTTGGCCTAGTGTGGTTGAATTTTGGTTGGATTCATGCTAGCATTTGGTATTTGTAGTTTGGTTAGCATTTGGTATTGTGTAATTTGGCTGGCATTTGTGTTTAGGTTCCTATGGGGACAATTTGTTTGGGCTCTGTCTTGAGTACAGGAGGGCTATTTTGGAAGGTAATTAGGCTGCTTAATTTGGCTAGTGTCTGTGACCTGTAGGTTTGCAGCTAGTATTTGTAGCCTGTTGGCTAGTGTTTGTTTGTAGCCTAATTATTTGTATGCCAGTGTTGGGGAGTTAGCACGTGATTTGTTCTTGGGGGTGTTTGTTGTGTGGGATTTGGGAGAGAGTAGCAGTTTGTTTGTGCAGATTTCTTGTAGTAGAGATTTGTTATTTTGTTTTATTGTTTTGTTTTGGTTACAGTTTGTTTGTTTGTTATTGCTTGTGTTGTGGCTTTGGGGTTTGATGCCTTAATAATACAGTCTGTGTGTTTTGGGAACCAAAAATCCCCGGGTAGGCGAAGAGGGCAGGTTTCCAATAGGGGGACTTGTCTTGGTATTTTCTTTTTTAGGCGGCCGCAAAAACGTAGGCAGAGACAGGCACTGGCATTGGCGCTTTTGTCCTCTCGGGAGCACGTCTCTGGCTCAGAGGAGTGGCTGTATAACAGGTACTTTTTCTGCCCAGAGAGTTCTAGTGCATCAGTACCCCCTACAAGGAGTGGCACGAAGATTGAGGTTTTGAGGTAGTTAGTTAGTTAGTTAGGACCTGTAGTTAGTCAGGGTGGGGAGGTTCATTGGATCAGACTGTCTTATTATTGGTGTTCACGCTTCATGGTCCCGACATAGGTTTGGTTTGTTTGTAGCCACTGGTACAGTACATTATGGCCTCTGTTGTGGAGGAATTTGCGCAGTCACCATCAGTAGAACTGATTGATCAGTGTACTAAGGAGCAGTTGTTAGCGATTGCTGAGAATTATGATATTGAGATACCTGTTAGACTGTCAAAGGTGGCAGTCAAGGCCACTTTAAAGGCAGAGTTGGTGGAGAAAGGTGTTCTCAAGCCAGCTGGGGTACCGCTTCTCAGTTTTGCAGGCAGAGGTCAATACAAAGGTGCAGCTTGGTAAGCACAGACAGGAGTTGGCTTTGGAGGAACTTAAGCAAAAGACTGAGCTTGCCAAAGTAGAGGTGCAAGCTCAGGTGCAGAATAGAAAGCTAGATTTGGTCAGGGAAGGAAAGTGGCTCGGTTCTGATGTTACTGATGGTACTGGGGATCCGTCTCAGGGGGGTAAATTTGACGTTTTAGGGGGGTTCGAGCTGGAGCATATGTGTGTAGGGTTTTAGATAATAGGTATTAGGGGTATATCCTGTATAAGGCATTGGTATAATTGGTAATTTCGTTGGATATACACTGTATACGGTAAAATATTATTATAGACTTTTTTTTGTTTTCTGTTTCTGTACTTGCATGTCATTTTAACCACCTTAATTGTTAGTTTCATTATGCATTGTGTGTTGAGTACTGACTTTTAATAATTTTTGTTTTGCAATTAAAAAATAAAAAATCCAATTCCACAGAGCATATTTGGATACACTCGCTACACTCTATGACTTTGAGAAGATGATGACAGACCTGGGCTATCCAGTAACCAGCAACCAACTCAACATTGCATTGCTGAAAGGGCCTCCCATTCAAGTACCGGAACTGATCAACTACATGGAGTTCAAGCTGATGTACAAAAGAGTCATGCAAGAGATCTACCGAGGTGAAACGATACTTCCTGGGTAGAAGAGGCAGATGGGACCCCTGCCGTTCCTACTAAAGAGTTTTTATGTCTCCTGACTACGGGTGTAAATGAGCTCTTCTTCTTTATCAAATCAAATAAAATACATTTAAAATACAAAAAAAAAAGAATAATAATAATTTGACGTTTTACGTGAACTGCGTTTGCTTCCTCAGTTTAATGAAAAGGACCCTGATGTTTTTTTTTTTCATTTCGCCCAGGAAGCGTACTCTGCATTGAGTCCCACGGACTGTAAGGTTTATGTGCGGGTGAAATCGGCAGTGCTTGGGGCGGCGGTATGAGAGCAGACGGGTAACACACGTGCGAAAGAGCTCCTGGTCAAATGAGTGAAAAAACGGATAAAAAAAGACCCGAAAAGTAATTAAAAAGGAAAATGCTCACGAGAAGTAAGGAAGAGACAACGATTGTGAAGGAAATAGAAATGGAGAACATACGAGAAGGAGAGAATCCGAAGAAACAGAATCCCCGGAGCGAAGCCGAGAAAAGCCAGGCGAAAGAAGGGGGAGGTACCGCTGAGGCAGACACGGTAATGCCAGGATGGGCCGTGAACATGCAGGCCGGGATACTGGAGAACATAACAGCGGCGATAAAACTGAACACGGACACGATAAGGAATGATATTGGGAAGCTACGGGAGGAATTGAGGAAGGAACAGGAGGACTTCAGAGGTGAAATGAATACAGAAATCAAAAGGGTGGAGGAGAAGATGGCGGAACAGAACAGAAACGTGACCGAGTTACAGACTAGGACGGCTCACGCGGAGGAATGGAACACGGAGATACACGAGGTATTAACATGTGTGATTCAGAAACAAGAACAGATGGAGACAAAGATGTCGGACATGGAGGGGAGGTCACGGAGAAATAACATCAGAATATGGGGACTGAAAGAAGGAGTCGAAGGGGAATCGGTGACCCTATATGTGGAAAAACTTATCAAAGAACAAATGAAGGAAACGGGACTGGAAAAAATGGAGATACAGAGGGCCCACAGGGCGTTGGCTCCGAGACCACAACCGGACAGACCTCCGAGGGCGGTGATTATTAACTTTCTGAGATTCGAGGTTAAGGAATTGGTACTCAGAACCGCGTGGACCAAGAAGATTGAAATCGAAGGGAAAAGACTATCATTTGATCACGACTACTCGACAGCGGTAGCGATAACACGCAGGTCCTACGCGGGACTGAAGAAAACCCTGAAAGAAAACGGAATGAGATTCCAGTCACCCATGACCTCGCTAAGGATTCACTGGGGGGAAGGAGCGGCGATGTACGCGACGGCACGAGAAGCGGAGCGAGAGATGAGACGGCGAGGGATGAGGATGGCGGAGGACGGAGAAGGAAGGAGGCGGGAGGAACAGACGCGGAGCCTGCAGCAGAGATTGGAAGGAGCCCGCAGGTGGATCAGAGTGGAAGACCGAAACCGGAGGGAGGAGAGAGGAGAAGGCGGAGGTGAAACGTGACGGAGCAAGGACGGAGACGGATGAGGAGGCCAGACGGAGAGGAGGCGGGAGGAGACGAACGGATGAGTACACGCACAAGAGATTGAAAAAACTATTCAAATAGAGACAAAGTATAGAAACTGAAATAACATATGCATAAGCACACATTCCCAGGTAGAGGCAGGATATAGAAATGAACGTAACGTATACATGGACACATAATACACAAGCTGATGGAGGAAATAAATGGAAATATAACTAGGTTTGATAGGCGAGACACAGACCATACTGAAACAGATACATAGAAACACGCTGTGAGTAACACAGTTGGGAGGGATTAAGGGGATAAATGGACATCACATAGAAAATAGAGGAGAGGAAAAGAAAATAATAAGGGGTACACGGGAGACACCGCACACGGATATGGGAGGAAGGAGGGACAATGAAACATATGAGTCACATTGAGAGGGAACAAGAAAAGAGGGTCTTTGATCAAAAGGAAGGACAGAGCGCTTTTGACCAGGAGCTCGAAAGCAAAAAAAAAAACAGTAAGAAAGCTGGACAAATATGACGAGCGATTGGGGGCAAGGGTTTCAAACCCCCAAGCCGTCAGGAGGGGGCCCCTCGCTAGGAGGGCAATTACCCCTCACCCACCAGCAGGGGACAGGGGGGGACACAGGGACCCCCCGAACGCCTTGGGAGCACTTTATGTAAAGTTTATGTTTTTTATTTATGTTAATCATTATATGTATTCGGTGAAGAGAGCGGAGGCTCCAACCGGAGGGGGGAATGAGTGTGACATGGGGGGGACTGACAGACGAAAGAAGAAGAAAGATGACAAGGGTTAAAGGTATAAAAATGATGTCGTTAAACGTTAATGGAATGAATAATGCGATAAAAAGGGGCAAAGTGATGTTGAAATGTAAAAAAAGTGAGATGGAAGTGATTTTTCTGCAGGAGACACATTTGGTAGCACAGGGTCATGAGAAACTGAAGAGATTTGGATATGAAAATGCATACTATAGTTCCTTTGAACAAAACCCGAGGAGAGGAGTAATCACGTTAATCAAAAACACAGTCAAATTTGAATTGATCAAGGAAGTAAGAGACAAGGAGGGAAGGTTTGTTTTGGTGAAGGGGAAAATGGAGGGCCAAATGGTTACGTTAGTAAATGTTTATGCACCCCCAGAGAGTGAGAGGGATTTATATGAGACCATTTTTGACATGATAGTGATGGAACTAGAAGGGATATTGATATGTACGGGAGATTTTAACGTAGTACTGAATCACGACCTAGACACCACGAGTACTAGAAAAGGACGGGCGCCCATCAGTAGGTATATGAATATTCAGATGACGGAAATGGGAATTACAGACGTTTGGAGGGAGATGCACGCCATGGACAGGGAATACACACATTACTCACACCCACACGTGACGTATGCGAGAATAGACTACTTTCTGATGACGACGGGGGACAGTTACAGGGCACGGGAGAGCAGTATAGGAGTGGCGGACATATCGGATCACAGTGCCATATATCTGACAGTAGATCTAGAAGGGAGACGGAGGAACACGATTTGGAGACTAAATGTAGGAATATTAAATAACAAAGGGGTGGTGAGTCAGATCAAGGAGGAGATAGCCAGATATAAGGAAGAAAATGACAACGGGGCGGTAGACCCGAACATTCTATGGGACACACTGAAGGTAGTGATAAGGGGGAAATTGATGGAAAAAACAGCAATGCTGAAGAAGGCCAGAACGGAGACATATCACAATCTGATAGGGAAGCTAAAGAAGCTAGAGGGGAGACACCAGATATCAAAAGAACAGGAAACGCTCGGAGAAATCAAAGAAGTAAAGGCCAGGATAAATAGGGAATTATTGACGGAAATATAAAAGAAAGCGAGGTTCATGAAACAAACGTACTATGAAGGGGGACCAAAAGCGACCAGACTGTTGGCTAGGAGAATTAGAACGCAACAGAAGTTGAACACGATACACACAATAAGGGATACAAAGACTAATGAAATATTGAGGGACCCAGCTGAAATAGAGAGGACATTTAGAGAATACTATGAGAAATTATACACACAGCCAAAAGCAGCGGGAGAAGAGGAAATAGAAACATATCTGGAGAAGCTAGAGTTACCATCGATAGGGAAAGAACAGAATGAAGAGTTAAATAAAATAATTACGGAACAAGAACTGGAAGATGCAATTAGTAGAGCTAAAAACAACAAGTCTCCGGGGAGCGACGGATTCCCATCGGAATTCTACAAGACATTTAGAACTGAATTAGCACCCATGTTAGGGGCGGCGTTCAGACACACGATGGAAGAGGGGAAAATGCCCCCCTCGTGGAAGGAAGCCATAATCACCACGATACCGAAGGAAGGGAAGGATAGGGAATTATGTAGTAGTTTCAGACCTGTGTCCATACTCAACGTAGATTACAAGATGTATACATCGATAATATCAAAAAGATTTGAGACGTTTATGCCAGACATTATAGATGAAGATCAAACTGGATTTATTAAAGGGAGACAGACACAGGACAACGTGAGAAAGACATTACACATAGTAGAGGAGATACAAAAACAAGGGGGTAGCGCGGTACTGATTAGCCTAGATGCAGAAAAAGCGTTCGACAGTGTGAGCTGGACATTTTTATATAAAACATTGATGAGGTTCGGACTGAACGGGAGGGCGATGAAGATGATCAAGGCGCTATATCAAGAGCCGACAGCGAGGGTTAAGGTGAATGGCAGCTTGACGTATAGAATCAGATTAGAGAGGGCTACCAGACAGGGATGTTGTCTCTCACCGACGCTCTTCGCCGTTTTCATAGAACCACTGGCACAACTGATCAGGCAGACCGAGGACATCAAGGGAGTAAGGATAAAGGGAACGGAATATAAACTAGGCTTATTTGCAGACGACGTGATAGTATACATGAGGCAACCAGAAAAGAGCTTCCCGGCACTGATGGATCTACTGAAGGAATATGGTCACTACTCAGGATACAAACTAAACGTGACAAAGACACAGACCTTAGCATGGAACTACTCTCCAACGACGGAAATTAGAGAACAGTACGGGATAAAATGGGACATGGACAAGATTAAATACTTAGGGGTGAACATCACGAGAGGGGTGGAGAAACTGTTTGAGGCGAATTATACACAGATAAATCAGAACATCAAGAGAGACCTAGAGAGATGGACAGTAATGCCCTTGGACTTCAATTCAAGAATAGAGGTCATTAAAATGAACATACTATCAAGGTTACTGTACCTATTCCAGTCACTACCGATACAAATACCACAGAATCAATTCAGGGAGTGGGACAGACTGAGGGACAGACTGATATCGAGATTCATATGGGCGGGGAGAAGACCACGGGTCAGATATAAAACACTACAACTACCAAAGGAAGAGGGAGGGATGGCAGTACCCAGCCTACAAGATTATTACTATGCAGCACAACTGAGAGCAGTGACGTGCTGGTGTAACGACAGATATGAGGCAAGATGGAAAGACATTGAAAAAGAAGGGGAGGGATACAAGGTACAAGCTCTGGTGGGGGATAGGGAACTATTTAAAGAAAAAGAGGGACTATTAGATCCAATCACCAAATACACCTTGACCATATGGAACAGAGTAGTAAAAACACACAAATTGGAGAAGCAGTCAGGGGTCCTGAGATGGGTAGCACATGACAAGAGATTCAAACCAGGGAGGTTAGACCATGGATTCAGAAGGTGGGAGAGGGGGGGGGGGGGCAACAGCAATATGCAAAATGATAGAGAAGGGAGAAATGCAGACACTACAAAAATTAAAGGAGAAATTTGGACTAGAAAACAGGGGCCACTTCAGATATCTACAGGTTAGAGACTACTACAACAAAGAAATAAGGGGGGGCCAAAGACGAGGAACAGAATGGAATAATAAAGATGATAGTATGGGCATACAAAGGGGGGGCAAGGAAGAGTAATATCAGCAATATACCGGGCTATAATGACCAGCAAGGGACACACGACCGATTACATAAGGGAGAAATGGGAGAGAGAGCTAGAGATAGAAATAACAGGGAAGGAATGGGGGAACATATGCGAGGTACAACATTCAACAACAGGATCGAGAATATGGAAAGAATTTGGATGGAAAAACATAATCAGATTCTTTATAACCCCAGAGCTGAAGGGAAAATATACACCAACACAAAAAGCATGCTGGAGGATGTGTGGGAAGGAGGGGGCAAATCACACGCACATATTCTGGGGATGTCAGAAGCTGAAGGGGTATTGGGAGGAGATAGGGGAAGCAATGATCAGAATATTAGGATACGGGATACCACAAACAGGACTGGTGCTTTACTTAGGAGACCTGACACACGAGGGAATACAAGGGGGGGACAAATATTTAATAAAGATAATGTTGATAGCGGCCAGAAAAGCAATAACGAGACTGTGGTATAAGGAAGACCCACCGACAATAGCAAAATGGGTAGGAATAGTGGAAGAAATACAGGATATGGAAAGGATAACACACATGCTGAGGTTACAGGAAGAGAAATTTGGGGAAAGATGGGGAAAATGGGAGGATTATAAAAGGAACGAGAACGACATCACAGAGGAAGAACCAAATGCAACACAAGAGAGCGAAGGGTAAAGGAGGAAAGATGTTCAAGCAGGGTCTATGAACCCATGTCACACACCTGTACTTTAGTTAATATTATCTATTTTGTTTTTGGGATATTACAAGTGCTGAATGCTTTTATACCTTATTATTTATGTCTGTTTAACGGTGTGCTATTAAATATTCAGGGATGTGGTTTGTGTATGGGTGAAACAAAAGGCAAAGTGAAAGTTAATAAACAAGAGGAAAAAAAAAGAAAGGACGAAGGAGAAGGGAAGAAAGAAACTCAAGGAGGGTCTCTGGACCCAGATCACACATACAAACCTTAGTCAGCATTTATTGTCTTTGAGTAGGAATTACCTGTTTATGCCTGTTTAAGGGAGATACACAATCAGCCTTTGTATCAAATACCTAGAAAACAACAGTAGGGGAACCAGACAACTAACCATGTGATACCCATGTAAATATTTATGTGCACTGTTTTTTCTTTTTGTTTTTATTGTGATACTAGTCTCTTCATTTTTTATTATTTATTTTTTGTAAGTGCTGTCTGTCTAAATAAATGTTAATAAAAAATTTAAGTTTAAAAAAAAAAAAAATCGGCAGTGCTTAAGGTGTACGAACTTGTACCTGAGGCGTACGGACAGCGGTTCCGTACGTGGAAGAAGAGGGACAAACAGTCTCATCTTGAATTTTCACTGGATTTAAGTACCCAGTTTACCCGTTGGTGTGTAGCGTCTGGTGTCGATACCTTTGACCAACTCTCTGATCTGCTGGTGTTAGAACAGTTTAAAAACTCTGTTCCTGTAGGGCGGCTAGGTGGTGTAGTGGTCTAAGGCACTCGCCACCAGTGTGGAGACGCTAGGATTCGCGTGTTCGAATCCAGCTCTCCACATTGTTTTTCAGTTTGGCTGGTCGTCCGCAGTAATACACATTGGCCGTATTACGGGGAGGGAAAAACTGAAGGGTGGGGATCGAACGTTGTGAACAA
Source organism: Notolepis coatsorum (assembly GCF_963971535.1). Lineage (NCBI taxonomy): Eukaryota > Metazoa > Chordata > Actinopteri > Aulopiformes > Paralepididae > Notolepis > Notolepis coatsorum. The sequence goes on from NC_140166.1 coordinate 125,706,503, forward strand.
GCGACTCCTACAAGTCGGTTGGTGCGCCTGCGCAGTAGAATCAGGAAGTGTCGGGGGCAGCGTGAGCCTCCCACGCGTTACTCCTCGACACTGAGAGGTCGAGCTGCGCAGGTGAAAAGATGCGACTGCTGTTACCTCAAGTACCGGAGGGGACTTGTGCTATGTATGACTTAGTCCTCACTGCAGCCGGCTTGTGGGAGGCAAGAAACAGCGTTCGTGACAGGGGAGGGTTGAATTGGATGATACGAAATTGGGATGGGAGAAAAATATAGAAAAATGGGAGAAAAAGTGGATCAAAAAAAAAAAAACTCTGTTCCTGTAAATGTGGCAATTTACATTACACAGCAGGGTGCGGTGACGCCGGGGGAGGCTGCAGCATTGGCAGATGAGTATGTGTTGATTCACAAGGGTAACTTCGGTGGTTTAGCTATAGAAAAGGCTCATAGCAGAGAGACTTTTTCTCCTCGTCCAAAGTTTGGATCGGAGAGGAGGGGTGATTGTGACACACGGTATAGACTTGCATGTCATTTTAGCCACCTTAATTGTTAGTTTCATTATGCATTGTGTGTTGAGTACTGACTTTTAATATTTTTTGTTTTGCAATAATAAAAAAAAAAAAAAAAAATCAATTCCACAGAGCATATTTGGATACACTCGCTACACTCGATGACTTTGAGCAGATGATGACAGACCTGGGCTATCCATTAACCAGCAACCAACTCAACATTGCATTGCTGAAAGGGCCTCCCATTCAAGTACCGGAACTGATCAACTACATGGAGTTCAAGCTGATGTACAAAAGAGTCATGCAAGAGATCTACCGAGGTGAAACGATACTTCCTGGGTAGAAGAGGCAGATGGGACCCCTGCCGTTCCTACTAAAGAGTTTTTATGTCTCCTGACTACGGGTGTAAATGAGCTCTTCTTCTTTATCAAATCAAATCCATTTAAAAAATAAATAAAAATAAAAATAATAATAATTTGACGTTTTACGTGAACTGCGTTTGCTTCCTCAGTTTAATGAAAAGGACCCCGATGTTTTTTTTTCATTTCGCCCAGGAAGCGTACTCTGCATTGAGTCCCACGGACTGTAAGGTTTATGTGCGGGTGAAATCGGCAGTGCTTAAGGTGTACGAACTTGTACCTGAGGCGTACGGACAGCGGTTCCGTATGTGGAAGAAGAGGGACAAACAGTCTCATCTTGAATTTTCACTGGATTTAAGTACCCAGTTTACCCGTTGGTGTGTAGCGTCTGGTGTCGATACCTTTGACCAACTCTCTGATCTGCTGGTGTTAGAACAGTTTAAAAACTCTGTTCCTGTAAATGTGGCAATTTACATTACACAGCAGGGTGCGGTGACGCCGGGGGAGGCAGCAGCATTGGCAGATGAGTATGTGTTGATTCACAAGGTAACTTCGGTGGTTTAGCTATAGAAAAGGCTCATAGCAGAGAGACTTTTTCTCCTCGTCCAAAGTTTGGATCGGAGAGGAGGGGTGATTGTGACACACGGTATAGACAGCCACCTGCATCTGACACACGGTATAGACAGCCACCGGCGTCTGACACACGGTATAGACAGCCACCGGCGTCTGTCAAAACATGTAACTACTGTAAACGTTCTGGACATTGGAAGGATGAGTGCCCACTTCTTGGCTCGAGGGGTGGGTTTAAAGCGCAAGTAAAACCTGCTCTGCTGGCCAATTCCCTCACCCAAAGGATGGTGTCACCATCGGTACCGTCTGCTAAGACCATAGGACAGACGTGCCTGGAAGAGTATGGTGCGTTTCTTTCTGATGGTTTTGTGTCTTTACAGGGCAGTGACGTTAGGGTGCCGGTCAAGATACTGCGGGACACTGGCTCAATCGATTCGTTTGTGCGTGAGTCGGTGTTGCCTTTTTCAATTTATTCTGACACAGGGGATGTTATCTTGATTCGAGGGATGGGGGTGTCTGTGTTCCCTGTTCCTGTGCATAACATTTCTCTTGTTTCAGGTTTGGGGAATGGTGATGTGCAGATAGGTGTGCGTGCTGAGTTGCCTGTTGATGGAGTGGACATCATTTTGGGTAACAATCTGGCCGGGGTACGAGTGTGGGCCGATGGGCCTCTCCCTAATGTAGTCACCCAAAAGTCACCTAGTCCAACTTTGTTAGACACTTCATCTGATGTCATTGTGTATCCAGCCTGTGTGGTTACGCGTGCCATGACAGCGGCGGGTGACACACCGGGTGTTACCCAGGCGACAGGTGTTGAATCGGTTCATGTGGGTTTGATTCTGCCTGAGCAACTCCAGTCCATGTCGAGGGCTGATTTGGTTGCAGAACAGGTTAATGATCCAGCTTTGCGAGAACTGTTTGAGAAGGCCGTGCCGTTTGAAGACATAGGTAGCTCGGCGCAGGGATACTGTCTTCATGACGGTTTATTGTTTCGGAAGTGGATACCGCATGGGGATGCTTTCGTGGGTGACCCCATTTTTCAGTTTGTGGTACCATGCAAATTTCGTCCGTTGGTGTTGCAGACCTGTCATGACAATGTGGCAGGGCATCAGGGAGTGAGGAAAATGTATGACCGTGCGCTGAGACACTGTTTCTGGCCCCGTTTAAAACGTGATATATCCGCATATATCAAAACGTGTCACACGTGTCAGTTAACTGGGAAACCGAGTCAGACCATCACACCGGCCCCGCTCTCTCCTATTCCTGCTGTTGATCAGCCATTTGAACATTTGATTATTGACTGTGTTGGGCCATTGCCGCGTTCCAAACAGGGACATTTGTATTTGCTTACGGTAATGTAAGCGTTTCCGCTTAGGTCAATAACGACAAAGTCTGTTGTTAAGGCGCTGACGCAGTTCATTTCTGTGTTCGGGGTACCCAGAATCATTCAGAGTGATCAAGGTTCCAATTTCACCTCACACATGTTTGCGGCAGTTCTCAATTCCACAGAGCATATTTGGATACACTCGCTACACTCGATGACTTTGAGCAGATGATGACAGACCTGGGCTATCCAGTAACCAGCAACCAACTCAACATTGCATTGCTGAAAGGGCCTCCCATTCAAGTACCGGAACTGATCAACTACATGGAGTTCAAGCTGATGTACAAAAGAGTCATGCAAGAGATCTACCGAGGTGAAACGATACTTCCTGGGTAGAAGAGGCAGATGGGACCCCTGCCGTTCCTACTAAAGAGTTTTTATGTCTCCTGACTACGGGTGTAAATGAGCTCTTCTTCTTTATCAAATCAAATAAAATACATTTCAAATACAAAAAAAATGAAAAGGACCCCGATGTTTTTTTTTCATTTCGCCCAGGAAGCGTACTCTGCATTGAGTCCCACGGACTGTAAGGTTTATTAGATGGGAGGCCGAGTCAGTCTAAAGTGAACTTGATTGATCCATGTTGGCAGACTACACAATTCTTTGTGTGTAATATCTAGTTATTATGTTGAGTCAAAATACGTTTGTTGGCCAGCCGTCTGTTGGTCATCGGTGTTCGTAATCTTACATTTAAATTAAATGTTTTCTCATGCATATCTTTGGACACCTCTAGCTGATAAACCAATCAGGATACAGAAACGGGATTTCTGGACCCCAAAATTGTCAACATGAACAACGGAGAATGCATCTGACTGGAACGCTAGCTGATTATACACAACATGAGACAGTAAATACTATTGTAATAAAACTTTCAAAACTATGTTCAATTTGTGTATTGTTTTGTTACTATATAAGATTGTATTTCGCACTGTATTAACCATAACGACGTCACAGATGAGCTTTAGATGGTTAACGTGATATTAACGCTATCTATCCGACGGTCCGACCTATACTATTGTAATAAAACGTTCAAAACTATGTTCAACTTGTGTTTTGTTTCTTACTATAAGATTGTATTTCGCAAGCCATACCGACGTCAGGTGAGCTTGCTATCCATTAGATGGATAACGTGATATTAACGTTAGATCTAACCGACCACAATTTGATTCGAAATGTATTACATACCTCACTTTGTTGGTCTCTCTCTGGTCTGCATCCCCTTAACAATTGTGTGTATTGAGCTGTACTGTATTGTACCCATTCTGCAATCTGTTAACCGTTTTCAATCAATGTCAGACGTCTATAAAAAAAACGATTGAATTGCTCAGAATTTAAAATGATGTCCCCAATAGAACATAATAATATTAATATTATTCCCCAGTATGACACAATAAACACAGAATGAATGCTACCAAAGAGAATGCTATATGCAATTTGTGTATAAAGTGTGTATTAATCCTGTAACATGAGTCAAGGTCAGATCTAGCCTGGCATAGAGAACAGAATGTTGATTTTTTGATGTTCAAGTTTCTTTATTAGTTGTCATACAGAAGTACAGAATACTTTTATATAAAATGCTTCTTTCTGTTTTGCTCCAGAGATTGTGCTAGATAAAAATAGAAGTCAAGTACGTAGACAAGTGTTCAATACATACAATGTACAATGCAGAGTAGAAAAGTAACTGAGTTACAATACAATATACTATACAGTACAATGCAGAAATGGGATGAGGTACAATTTACAGTAAGGTGTAATGAGGTATGGGTTGTAGTGCATATTCTTTGCCAATAAATATAGTGTGTTTAGGTGTTCTAAAGTGGGTGCTGCAGTGAGTTGTTTGTTTAAAGTGAGTGTGTGCGTGTGGATGTGTGCGCTGTGAGTGCATTTGATGGTTGTTACATAGTGTTATTGTCATTTGTATGTGTGTAATGTGTAACTAGTACAGTGAGAAGGCATTTGGCGATTTCTTTAAACAACGTCTCCTAACAGATGAGGTGGACTTCCATGCTCCTGTAAAAAAGATGAAACTCAAAACCTTCAAGGACACAACAACATCAAGTGTTACCAAGGTGAGAGGCAAGGAGATGGCCCTGAAAGCAGACCGAGACCTCTTCGCCAAGCTTATAGTGGTGGGAACAGTCAGGAAGATTGACATCAGGGAAATGTTAGTCTACAGTCTGGGACCCTTCCCTGCAGCCATAGCGAACATGGATGGCTCTATGGTGAAAACTGATAAAGCCAAGTTAATGCACTTTCTCGAGGGATCAGTAAATCCACCCGCCACAGTTGAAGTCCCTGATGGCACAGGGGTGGAGGTGTTACCACTACAAACACTGTTCTCAATACAGGAGGAAGCAGACACCCGACTATTGCTTCACTGTGCTCATGCCTCTCAATACAGTTCCCATGTGGTGATCAGCAGTCCAGAGATTTCTTCGAGCCCCAGTCGCAATCCTGGAACTTGTATACTGCTCCTGCAAAAAAAACACAATGCATGAAGGGGCGATGCACATGCAAATCAAACAACCTACCATGTACAGACATGTGTCTGTGTTTGGACTGTCAGAACACTGTATCTTCTTTTTTTCATATATTTTATTTCTTTTTTGGAAGGCACAGGTACAGGCATACAATGCACATTGTTGGTTCCAGCTATCTATTGTTTGATAGTTTGCACCATTTAATCTAGCTGTAGAAAGCTCCATTGTTACAACATCAGCTAATAACTGTTTCCAGTGATTAAAGGGCAGAGAATGTGGAGCTTGCCATCAAAGTGCCAATTTTTTTTATCAGCAGTACTTCCTGCCAAGCTAAAGAATCATCATCATTAAGGAGCAGTAATTTGGGACAACAGGGAATATGTTTTTGTAATACATGTTACTGTTAAAATAAATAACATGTTATTTTCACACTTGTTATTGTGTTATAAATGTTGATTGATTGATTGATTGAAAACGTTATTAACAGATTGCAGAATGGGTACAGTACAGTACAGCTCAATACACACAATTGTTAAGGGGATGCAGACCAGAGAAAGACGTTTGTCTTGTTTACATCAGGGCCCCCCATTTGTAATTCATAGTGACAACAGCATCTAAAACAATATATTTATATGTATATTTATATATTGGAAGAGTATATTTATGAGACAGTATATTTTGTACATGTAACGGTTGTGACAACGTCAAATTTTTAACGTCACAGGCAACAACAAAGACCGCTATTACCATAGTGTAACACACAGCAAGAATGTGAAACAAGTTACTATTATTAGTATTGGGTTAGAGTTGTTTGATTTACACTATCGTAATGTTAGATTGCTATCTGAGAAAGTTAAAATGCTAACGTTAGTAACGTTAGTCTTTGTGAGCTGGCTACAATATTTTCCAATGTGTAATCGGACGTCAAAACGGACAACATATAAACTGCTGATGACTCATAACTTCCTATCACGTTTGAATAATGCAGAGCTATCCAGTATTGTGAACAGACGAGTAGCAATATTTACTTCCTGGTTCCAGGGCTTGAAGAATGTCATTGGGAGAAATCAAGTCACCTGACGTTGTAACGCGTTTTGATTGGTTCCGCAGCAACGCCCCTTTTCACAAACGTAGGTAGTTTTTATCTTATCAACACATTAATTTCATAAAGATATGACCCAACAACCGTTGCCAACAAACGGAAATGTGTTATTATAGTATATTATGTAGTTCATATTACAATAACATATAGTCTGTTTAACCAGATCAATCATTTCATTAACGGAAGCCTCTAGAGACCTTCGGCCTCCCATCTATATGTGCGGGTGAAATCGGCAGTGCTTAAGGTGTACGAACTTGTACCTGAGGCGTACGGACAGCGGTTCCGTATGTGGAAGAAGAGGGACAAACAGTCTCATCTTGAATTTTCACTGGATTTAAGTACCCAGTTTACCCGTTGGTGTGTAGCGTCTGGTGTCGATACCTTTGACCAACTCTCTGATCTGCTGGTGTTAGAACAGTTTAAAAACTCTGTTCCTGTAAATGTGGCAATTTACATTACACAGCAGGGTGCGGTGACGCCGGGGGAGGCTGCAGCATTGGCAGATGAGTATGTGTTGATTCACAAGGGTAACTTCGGTGGTTTAGCTATAGAAAAGGCTCATAGCAGAGAGACTTTTTCTCCTCGTCCAAAGTTTGGATCGGAGAGGAGGGGTGATTGTGACACACGGTATAGACAGCCACCTGCATCTGACACACGGTATAGACAGCCACCGGCGTCTGTCAAAACATGTAACTACTGTAAACGTTCTGGACATTGGAAGGATGAGTGCCCACTTCTTGGCTCGAGGGGTGGGTTTAAAGCGCAAGTAAAACCTGCTCTGCTGGCCAATTCCCTCACCCAAAGGATGGTGTCACCATCGGTACCGTCTGCTAAGACCATAGGACAGATGTGCCTGGAAGAGTATGGTGCGTTTCTTTCTGATGGTTTTGTGTCTTTACAGGGCAGTGACGTTAGGGTGCCGGTCAAGATACTGCGGGACACTGGCTCAATCGATTCGTTTGTGCGTGAGTCGGTGTTGCCTTTTTCAATTGATTCTGACACAGGGGATGTTATCTTGATTCGAGGGATGGCGATGTCTGTGTTCCCTGTTCCTGTGCATAACATTTCTCTTGTTTCAGGTTTGGGGAATGGTGATGTGCAGATAGGTGTGCGTGCTGAGTTGCCTGTTGATGGAGTGGACATCATTTTGGGTAACAATCTGGCCAGGGTACGAGTGTGGGCCGATGGGCCGATGGGCCTCTCCCTAATGTAGTCACCCAAAAGTCACCTAGTCCAACTTTGTTAGACACTTCATCTGATGTCATTGTGTATCCAGCCTGTGTGGTTACGCGTGCCATGACAGCGGCGGGTGACACACCGGGTGTTACCCAGGCGACAGGTGTTGAATCGGTTCATGTGGGTTTGATTCTGCCTGAGCAACTCCAGTCCATGTCGAGGGCTGATTTGGTTGCAGAACAGGTTAATGATCCAGCTTTGCAAGAACTGTTTGAGAAGGCCGTGCCGTTTGAAGACATAGGTAGCTCGGCGCAGGGATACTGTCTTCATGACGGTTTATTGTTTCGGAAGTGGATACCGCATGGGGATGCTTTCGTGGGTGACCCCATTTTTCCGTTTGTGGTACCATGCAAATTTCGTCCGTTGGTGTTGCAGACCTGTCATGACAATGTGGCAGGGTATCAGGGAGTGAGGAAAACGTATGACCGTGCGCTGAGACACTGTTTTTGGCCCCGTTTAAAACGTGATATATCCGCATATATCAAAACGTGTCACACGTGTCAGTTAACTGGGAAACCGAGTCAGACCATCACACCGGCCCCGCTCTCTCCTATTCCTGCTGTTGATCAGCCATTTGAACATTTGATTATTGACTGTGTTGGGCCATTGCCGCGTTCCAAACAGGGACATTTGTATTTGCTTACGGTAATGTAAGCGTTTCCGCTTAGGTCAATAACGACAAAGTCTGTTGTTAAGGCGCTGACGCAGTTTATTTCTGTGTTCGGGGTACCCAGAATCATTCAGAGTGATCAAGGTTCCAATTTCACCTCACACGTTTGCGGCAGTTCTCCGGCAACTGCACATCAGGCACAACAAAGCGTCAGCGTATCATGCCCAGTCTCAGGGAGCGTTAGAGCGTTTTCATCAGACGTTGAAGTCGTTGCTGCGCTCCTATTGTGTGGAGTTAGGGGGTGACTGGGAGGAGGGCCTGCCCTGGCTTCTATTGGCCTCCAGGGAGGTAGTCCAGGAGAGCACGGGGTTTAGCCCTAATGACCTGGTTTTTGGTCACAAAGTCTGTGGTCCCATGGCTGTGTTGAAAGACAGCTGGGACATGACAGAACTCCCTTGGAAATTGGTTGATTATGTCAATGGTTTCAGACGCAGGTTGTTTTTGTCTGTTGAGTGTGCGAAGGAGAAGTTGGTTGAGGTCTCAGGGAAAGATGAAGTCCCTTTATGATCGTCGCACTGAGCTTAGGCAGTTTAAGGCTGGCGATCAAGTTTTGCTTTTACAGCCGGTAGTAACGTCTCCCTTTCAGGCAAAGTTCACGGGCCCTTACACTGTTGTGCGGCGGGTGTCTGACCTGAATTATGTTATTGCCAAAGGCAGGAGGGCAAATAGGGTGTGTCATGTGAACCTTTTAAAACCCTACTACTCTGGCCGTGCTGAAAGGGGGGTGAATGATGGGGAGAATAATGGGGAGACTGAGACGGTTTCTCTTTGTACCACTACAGTGGACAGGTCCACCTCTCCAGTAGCCGGCCCTGAGGAAGGAGTAAACCCGGATGTGGTGTTGCAGGGGCGGTTGAAAAATTCAGTCATTGGGGAGGTTGGATGTGATTTTGGCAGATTTGGATGACTCGAAGCGTGTTGAGTTAATAGCTCTGATTAACCGTTATCCTGCTTTATTTTCAGATGTACCCTCACGCACACATCTAATTGAACATGATGTGGATGTGGGAGAGGCAGCCCCAATAAAGCAGCGCTTCTATCGTGTCTCACCCGAGAAACGCAAGCATTTGGACAATGAGGTTCAGTATATGTTGGACAACCAAATTGCCGAATCATGTTCGTCAAGTTGGGCGTCGCCTTGCCTGTTGGTCGGTAAACCCGACGGAAGCTATAGACCATGTACTGACTTTCGTAAAGTGAACAACATTACCAAACCAGATGTGTTTCCTCTTCCCCGCATGGAAGACTGTGTAGATCAGGTGGGATCGGCTACTTACGTGAGTAGGTTTGACCTTTTAAAAGGTTATTGGCAAGTCCCGCTGTCTAAGCGTGGCCAGGAGGTTTGCGCTTTTATCACTCCCTCTGGGTTGTACAAATATTTAGTCATGCCGTTTGGTCTTCGAAACGCCCCGCTACTTTCCAGCGCCTTATGAACAAAGTAGTGGCTGGTCTGGATGGGTGTGCCGTCTACCTGGATGATGTGGTGATCTACAGCGACACATGGTCTGAACACCTTCAGCGTATCCGGGCACTGTTCAAAAAATTGGTCTGGGCACGGTTGACTATTAACTTGGCCGAATGTGAATTTGCAAGAGCCACTGTCACCTATTTAGGAAAGGTGGTCGGTCAGGGCAGCGTACGCATGGTTCAGGATAAAGTTGTGGCTATTGTAAATTATCCCCCTCCAGCGACAAAAAAGGATTTGATGCGTTTTCTGGGTTTAGTGGGCTATTATCGGAGTTTTTGTCGCAACTTCTCATCCGTAGTCGAGCCGTTGACTAACTTGTTGAGGAAGGACTCCAAGTATGTCTGGTCAGGCAGATGCCAAGTGGCATTTGAAAATGTGAAGGCCCTATTGTGCTCTGAACCTGTGTTAACTGCTCCACGTTTAAATGACTCCTTTTCATTACAGGTGGATGCCTCCAACGTGGGGGCAGGGGCAGTCCTCCTGCAGGCGGATGTGCATGGGGTGGATAAATCGGTGGCCTTCTTCTCGAGGAAATTTAACACCTACCAACTTAACTACTCAGTTATCGAGAAGGAGGCGTTATCACTGATTTGGGCACTCCAACATTTTGACGTGTATCTGGGGTCAGGGGTGACTCCCCTGGTGGCGTACACGGATCATAATCCTTTGACCTTTTTAAAGTCCCTCCAAAATCCCAACCAGAGGTTGATGAGGTGGGCTTTGTTTTTACAGCCCTATTCTTTGGACATTCGTCACATTAAAGGGTCTCAGAATGTGATTGCGGACGCATTGTCCTGCATACCCTAAGTTGGTCCCATGAGGATACCTTGTTTTGCCTCTCTCTATCTGTTCCCCAATCCCTACTGTCTCCTGCTCTCTTAAATAGCTTCTTAGGGCCCTATGTTGCTGAGAGGGGGGGGCAGGATGGTGAGGGGAATGGGTGAAGGGTAAAACAATGTTTATTTTTTATTTGAATAAAGGGGACAAAATATTGTGTTACTTGAGTTTATGTATGGATTTAGTTTGGTTAGTCACTTGTATATAAAAATGTAATTTGTTAATGGGGAAGAACCCTTTTCTTTAGGGGGAGGGTGTGACGACCCCCACTCTACCTGCTAAATGGAGAGTCTGACTCGCCAGGAAGCATGGTGGAGTGGGTGGCTCGTTAACTGTATGAGACTCACCTGTGCAGAGCAGAGCTGCCTGCACCTCAATATATGTGTCTCTGTCTAATTCCCTCTCTGTCTGCTTTCTCCACTCCCAGGCACAGGTTGTACCAACACCCAAGCTGCATCCTTTAACATATTGTAACACTGATACTTACACCAAACACACACCACAGCATATCTACTCACTCATCCACACACTGCACTCACCACTGATTCTAATACAAAACATTCCAGTGTTCATGTGCTTATGTTTTTGTGTGGTTAGATAGGTTTAAATAAATCACTTTGTTAAATTGTTATCACGTGTGGACTCCCTATCAAAATGAATACATGGGTCGGGAAAGATAGTTAGCTCAAAGCTAATCCGGCCTGTTTAACCACTAGCTTCTGTTAGCTAATGAAGGCTAATGCTGGCTGAGCAAGGAAACTAACAGTAAACGTTTTTACATGAAATACAGCCCAAAAACCCTGCTGACAAACGTTTGCTTATTAAATACATTCTATACTATAATAATACAAACGTTTCATTGCCTCTCTGTGACGACAAAGTTGTTTAAATAAGGGGAGAAAAGTAGCTAAAACCAATGTATTTGGATGGGACAGGAAGTACCATTCGCAACCGGAAGTCAGCCGGAAGTGCCTACTTTCAGGTTGTGCAAGTGGAGAATAGAATCTAATATGTTGCCATACCAGCAAAGAACTATTAAGGAAAATGACTGAAGTAATTCCATATGTATTGGTCTGATAGGCTATTACTACCATACTGCTTACTTTGCAGCCTGGACAATCCCCCCCCCCCCCCAAACACATTTAAACATGATACAGAGAAGTCATCGCAACATAGAAGTCATTTCCATCTACCATCTCTCATTAAACACTGTGTAAAGTTAGCTTGGTGTATTGAATCTACCATCTCTCATTAAACACTGTGTTAGTTAGCTTGGTGTATTGAATCCACTATCTCGCATTAACACTTTGGATGCCACGGACGACATAACACCTGTTAGCAGTCTGCCCCCTGAATGCCCAGCACGTCAATTAGCGCGATCTGAATTTATATTTCATCAACCGAGTCTACCGTTGGGAAACCAGCCCCATCAGTAGCTCAGATGTGAAAAAAGCGCCCCCTATCGTCTCCCAGATGGCAATGCACCCTTTTGGAATGGACTCAATGAACATGGATGAAAAAAAAAAACTCCGGAATCCACATTTTACTTCTCACGCATGTAACCGGAGATGATCCCAGTCATTGTGGAGCCTCAGCACAGCGTGGAATGTGTTTACAGTACGTAGCATTGGATCAATAAAAGGATAGATTTTTGGAATGGCGATCAGGAATTGGAATAATCTTTTTGGATACCATCTGATCTCAGGTAAGGAATCTATTTTACCAGTCTTAGGATAATCAGACATGTTTGCACGGAGATATAAGCTTTTCCCCTATGTGTGATATGGCTGTTTGGCTGTGCGAGCGATCAGGAACTAAGATAATCGATTTTCAGCTTGCGGCACCAGCGTGCATACGTACACATATACTATCGATAATCTAGCGTTTATTTGAAAACGATTCATAAATAGGCCGAAAAATTACAACGTTCTAGAATATTCCAGTACAGGGCGTTTATCACGGAATCTTTTTATTTTCCTTGAAAACGAGGGCTTTTCAAAATGCTATCAAACGGAAATGAACCGATAAAAAAACAATCCGCTTCGACAATGTTTACTGGAAAATGAGTCATTGATAAGCGACGGGCAGATTAGACGCCATAATTTAAAACATAGATTAGGCGATATTAACGCTAACATTGAAGTGGATGGTGGGCATTCAAACACTAAATCTTGCGCCCCCTGATGGGCACTGAAAGTGTTAAACACTCAACTGTTTACAGTAAGTTAGCTTGTGTATTCAATCTACTGTACCATCTCTTATTAAACAATGTGTTACAGTTATCATTAAACACTCAACTGTGTACAGTAAGTTAGCTTGGTGTATTGAATCTACCATATCTCATTAAACACTGTTACAGTTAGCTTGGTGTATTGAATCTACTATCTCTCATTAAACAGTGTTACAGTTAGCTTGGTGTATTGAATCTACTATCTCTCATTAAACACTGTTACAGTTAGCTTGGTGTATTGGATCTACCATCTCTCATTAAACACTGTGTTACAGTTAGCTTGATGTATTGAATCAACTATCTCTCATTAAACACTCAACTGTGTACAGTAAGTTAGCTTGGTGTTTTGAATCTACCATCTCTCATTAAACACTGTTACAGTTAGCTTGGTGTATTGAATCCACTCTCTCATTAAACACTCAACTGTGTACAATAAGTTAGCTTGGTGTATTGAATCTGCCATATCTCATTAAACACTGTGTTACAGTTAGCTTGGTGTATTGGATCTACCATCTCTCATTAAACACTGTTACAGTTAGCTTGATGTATTGAATCCACTATCTCTCATTAAACACTCAACTAGGGCTGGGCGATTCGTGCTAAAATGTGAATCACGATTTTCTCACGATTCTTATTTATTCAATAAAATCATTTATAAAGTAAAAAAAAAAAAATGTAATAACTTTTTTTATTTTTTTAATAACTAACTGATAGTTAGAAAATGTAAGAAAGAGTACTATAATAATGTATTAGAAAAAAATATAAATATCATAAAGGGAACATGGAATATATTAAACTCAATTATAAGAAATAAATCAACTAGTTCTGGCTTTCCAGATGAATTTATAGATGAGGGAAAGTCAGTAAGTAAGAAAAATGAGGTGGCAGAAGGATTCAACAGATTCTTTGTTAACACTTTCGCGGCCACTGGGATGAGTCTAATTAACACTTTAATCGCCATGGGTTAAATTCTTAATATACCATCCTCCGCCAGCTCTATTTGTCTATGGAGAAGTTCCCCTTCTTTGCAGGGCTATAACTTTTTTAATTCTATTGCTACATTGCCATTCAATGTCCTATATGTATTGTTCAGGGTGTAGCAACGTTAAACTTTTTCATTCACATATTCATACTAAAATATGGTCTAAAGCAGTGTTTCTCAACTGGTGGGTCGCGAGATATTTTTTTTTTTTTACTTTTTTTTCACTACCTATCTTTGTGAAAGTGGCTTCTCAGCTCTGGTCCAGCTGAAGACAAAGCGGAGGAACAGATTGGACATTGAGCATGACCTCACAGTTGCTTTGTCTATAATCACCCCAGACTTTGAGACTCTTGTCAGGAGCAAACATCATCCCCAGTTATCCCATTAGTCCCCTGCATGTTAAGCTAAGAATTCTGCTAAGAAGGATATATTATTTATTATTATTATTATTTTATTTCATTGTGTTTTTAGCCCTTAGTTGCACTTTTGTTGCAACCCCAGTTATCCCATTAGTTCCCCCAAACATAGGTCTGTTATGTTAAAGGGGAACTCCACTTTTTTTGGAAATTAGCTTATTTAACATCTTCCCTGGAGTTAGACAAGAAGATGCATACCTTTTTTGTCTCTGTGCGTGCATTTTAGCTTTGGGAATAGACGCTCCGTTAGCATAGCTTAGCTTCATCACTGGAAGTGAGGCAGGACAGTAGCCTTACAGTGCCTTACAGTGTATTGCAAGGTCTGACATTGACCAAACTTGATATGCATGACCTTGGTGGGCTCTAGGTCAACTCCTGAAAAGGGGGTCAATGTCAGACTTTGCAATCAAAAGTTAGGGGGCTAATAACCCTTGCCATAATTTCAGTGCACCCCCTAACTTTTGATTGCAAGGTCTGACATTGACCCCCTTTTTAGGAGTTGACCTAGAGCCCACCAAGGTCATGCATATCAAGTTTGGTCAATGTCAGACCTTGCAATACACTGTAAGGCACTGTAAGGCTACTGTCCTGCCTCACTTCCAGTGATGAAGCTAAGCTATGCTAACGGAGCGTCTATTCCCAAAGCTAAAATGCACGCACAGAGACAAAAAAGGTATGCATCTTCTTGTCTAACTCCAGGGAAGATGTTAAATAAGCTAATTTCCAAAAAAAGTGGAGTTCCCCTTTAAGCTAAGACATCTGCTAAGAAGCATATTATTTATTATTATTTTATTTCATTGGGTTTTTAGCCCTAGTTGCACTTTTATTGCAATCCCAGTTATCCCATTAGTTCCCCCAAACGTAGGTCTGTTATGTTAAGCTAAGAAGTCTGCTAAGAAGCATAATTATTTATTATTATTATTTAATTTCATTGGGTTTTTAGCCCTAGTTGCACTTTTGTTGCAACCCCAGTTATCCCATTAGTTCCCCCAAACTTAGGTCTGTTATGTTAAGCTAAGAAATCTGCTAAGAAGCATATTATTTATTATTATTTTATTTCATTGGGTTTTTAGCCCTAGTTGCACTTTTGTTGCAACCCCAGTTATCCCATTAGTTCCCCCAAACTTAGGTCTGTTATGTTAAGCTAAGAAATCTGCTAAGAAGCATATATTATTTATTATTCTTTTATTTCATTGGGTTTTTAGCAATAGTTGCACTTTTGTTGCACTTTTTTGTGTTTATTTCATGTTTTGAAAGATTGCGTATTACTGCACATTTTTTTTTTTTTACATAAATCATAGTGGTTCAAAATTTTGGGTCGCGACTTAATGACTAAGGAAAATGTTGGGTCCCGAGGCTAGACCAGTTGAGAACCACTGGTCTAAAGTATAAGTATGTTTTTATCGTTTTCTGCAGCTTTCTTCAGAACGTGATTTATAGCCCTAAATGCATTATATTGATGATCAAATACAGTTTGGTAGGAATCTGTGCGAGATAAATAGTTTCAACTGGACGTACTTCTAGAAGTTTCTACGCATCATCTGATGTTGACCGGATGGGCGGGGGATCGTTTATAATTCCGTGGGCAGCGTTAGATGATTCATCCAGAGTGGGTCATATGTTCATCACATCACAACATCAGATAGTATAGAATACGTTAGAAAATAACGCTGAATCTTACCGTGGCTTCCTCGCGCCGCTGGCAGATGAGCGTGGAACAGATTTTTTTCTTTTATGGGATGTAGAAATGCCCGATCCATTTCCAGGTTGTATAATAGTATATACGTCCAAATAACGTTGTTTATTGAGTTAGGGCGAGTGATCTATTATCCAGTGTTTCAAGATGGAGTCGCGGGAGCTATAGCGAGTGGCCGGACCACATTTGGATGGTACCGATCGGCCACCAGATGGCGTTCTTGAACCGCTAGAGAGTTGAGAGGAGATCAGCACTGTGTCTCAGGGCTCCGGAAAGGAAATATTATTTCGATGACAGATTTTTGAAATATTGACATCAAAGACGAGTTACGGCGTCTTCGGCAGGTTGAGCATGGCTCGGAATGACGTGAAAACTCGTTTTCGGCGACCATAGTGTTAACACTTTGACTGCCATGAAACGTGTTTTGACGTCATTGCTGGCCATGCTCAAGTTGCCGGGGGACGCTGTACAGCGTCCTTATATCAATATTTCAAAAATCTGCGATCGGATTCATATGTCCCCTCCGCTGGCCTGAGATCCACCAGCAGGACCCACTGAGCTCTCTGGCGGTTCAGGAGCGCCATCTGGTGGCCGATCGGCGCAATCGCTTTAACAGGAAGTGGCATAGAAGTTGTGCTACGTCCGTAGTACTTCCGGGTGCTCGCTATAGGTCCCGCAACTCTGGCTCGTCACGCTACACAGTGATCGATTGCCAATAACTTGATAAACAACATGATTTGGACGTATATACCATTATACAAGCTGGAGATGGACCGGGTAAATTTACATCCCATAATGATAAGATTTCAACTCTACGATGATCGCCCAACGGCGCGCGGAGACTGGGGTGAGTTTCAGCGTGTAACGTTACTGTCTTCGATACTAACTGCTATTATCAACATTTGACCCACATTAGATGATTGGTATAACGCTGCCCACGGAATTATAAACGGCCCCTAGCCCATCCGGTCAACATCAGATGACGTGTAGTAACTTCTAGAAGTACGTCTAGTTGTAATTTTTTATATCGCGCTGATTGCCATAAAACTGTATTGCATCATCAATATAATGTATTTGGGGCTATAGATCACGTTCTGGAGAAAGCTGCAGAAAGAGATGAAAACATACTTATTAGACCATACTTTACTATGAATATGTGAATGAAAAAGTTTAACGTTGCTACACAATGAACAATACATATAGGACTTTGAATGGGCCCTAATAATGGCAATGTAGCAATAGAATTTAAAAAGTTATAGCCCTGCAAAGAAGGGGACTTTCTCCATAGACAAATAGCGCTGGCAATCTATGGTATATCATGAATTTAACCTTAGGCAACCAAAGTGTTAATCTCAAGAGGACCGTGAAATGTAAATAGACGTGGGGCTGTTTGTAGAGCTAAATCTATACTTTATAGTATTGCTATCTGTCCATTTTCATTGTGAATTGAGACCATAAACCATCCCTTCAAAATGGCTTAAAGAAAAAAAAATCAATACGTTCTCATTTTATAGCGCCGTGAATATAAGGATTATACCGGATTTGGTCTAGTATATTTCCTGGAAGCCGAGCTAATGGGCTAATAGCTAATAACGTTAAATCCAATGGCATTTTGTGTATGCATGAAAGGGGGGGGGGGGGGGGGCGGGGGACGTCGTTTCTGATTATCGATTACCAATAACCGCGTTAGCCTCATTAGCCTCATAGGCCGAACGCCTGGATGGCTATCAAAACAAGGTCCGATCGGGATGTACTTTACGTGAAAAAGATCTTACCGTGGTCCGGTGGGATCCCCCCGAGCATTTCCCCGTTATCGATCGCCATCTGGTAGATCGATATGTCCATTGGCTGATGATAAATCCCCTTATTGCATGGTGAAATCTGCGATGCAAAACGTAATCCAAGCTACATGCTGCACATCTAGAATCCTGCCAACTGAAATCTCCATTGAAAGTAAAAAAAAAAAAAAACTGATCCGTTCAGCCACAGGGCACACTGCATTATCGCGATAGCGCCCCTAAGAGGATCTGGCCGGTATTGCACCTTCTCGAATTCATAGAGTAGGGTAAATCTGCAGTGCCGCTCGGTGACCTTGAATAGGTTATTAACACTTTGAGCGCCACGTCACGACTTTTCTCGGGTTTACGATAGTTACGTTGAAAGCCACGTCATGGCTTTTTTCTCTGATTTATTTGAATTTTTTTAGCGATCTGAAATCATATTGCATCACGCGAGTCTACCCTAGCCTACCCAGGGGCCGCCGGCGATCAGATGTGAAAAAAGTGCCCCCTATCGTCTCCCAGATGGTAAATCACCCTTCTGGAATGGACTCAATGAAAATGGATGGGAAAAAAAAAAATTCCAGTCCACATTTTCCAGTCCACTGATGCAGCCGAGTTCATTCTGGATCCTCTGAGCCGCGGCAAGCATGGGTTATACTGTACACACGTTGGATCAATATACTTATCGATTTTTTCGAATGGTGATCAGGAATTGGAATATACCATTTGGATACCATCTGATGTCAGGTAAGGAATCTATGTTATCAGTGTTAGGATAATCAGACTCGTTTTCGAGGAGATATAAGCTTTTTTGTGATATGTGCTCTAGCTGTTTCACTGTAAAATCCATGAGGAAATGAAAGCAGCTATTATCAGCGCGCGGCTCGAACGTGCGTGCGTGCACGTATACTATTGATCATCAAGCGTTTATTTGAAAACGATTCATAAATAGGCCGACAAATATCAACGTTCTGGAATATTCCAGTAAAAGGCGATTATCACAGAATGGGCTGTTTTTCACCTGAAAACGGGTGCTTTTCAAAATGCTCTCAAACGGAAATGAAGCGATAAAAAACCAATCTGCCTTGACAACACTGACTGGAAAATGATTATTTGATAAGCGACGGGCAGATTAGACACATAGCCATAATTTAAAACATAGATTAGGCGATATTAACGTTAACATTGTGAGTGGACCGTGGCATTCAAGGGGGTAAAAAGGAAAACACGGCGTGGCACTCAAAGTGTTAATATGGAATAAAAGCAATAACAACTTGCCACGGATTTATCCGTGCTTCTGTCCACAACGGGTGGAATCGAAACACGGATATATACGTTGTTCGTCTCCATTGTGTTAATGTGGGGCCCAAACTGGCGGAGGAGATAACCCCGCCACAAGGGGGAGGTGTTTCTAATTATTTTGAAGAACGAAACCCAAGTACTATCTTCTTGAGAAAAACGGATAAAAATGAAATTATTGATACTGTGATTTTTTTTTTTTATAATTTTTTTATTATTATTATTCACATGAAACAAAACACATTAAACACAATCACAATACATAGAACTTCACAAGAAAATAACAAAAACAATAATACAGAATAACAATTTATACAGACAAAGAGAAAAGAAAACAGAGTTCAACCTTCTAATTTCTAAATCCAAGGGGTACTATCTAATAAATGGTCTTTCCCAGTGTTCAGCCCCGATTCCCGGCCGTGTGACTTTATATTAATAAAACGTACATCTCCAATTCACCACAAGGACCATTTTTTGAGAACACGACCCGAAAACAGAGCAATGACCTTCATGAAAAAACAAAAACCTGTAGAGGTGTTCCATAGACTCACAGAGACCGTGTAAAAGTGGCCAAACAGTGAAGAAATAGTTAAATAGCTGCCCCCCCATAATATCCCCAGCTAAACTCAAGATGACAAGACAAAAGACAAGACAGACAAAACATTTCCTCCTCCCCCTCCCAAGAGACCGCCGGACTCACCCGAACACGCACCTCAACCCCGCTCAGCCGCACACGGCGGTCCTGACCTTTTCGGCTGCTGCAAACCACAGGTCAATACCTGCCTGTCCCACCCCAATCACCCGCGCCATGGATATCTCCAGATAAATCACATCCAATAGTGTTAGGGACCAGTTAATCACTGTAAGCTTCTCAGGCTCCTTCCATCTCATTGCTATTAGCTTCTTCGCTGCTGTGACACCCGCTAGGGCAACCCTTTTTAGTTGAACGGACGCAGGTAGTGTCGTTATATCGTTCAGGAGTAGCGTAACAGCTGTGAATGGGATAGTTAAGCCACACAGATCTGAAAGTTTGTCCGTTATTGACCTCCAGAAGCGGGCCACTGGTGGGCAATCCCAATACATATGCATATAAGTGCCAGTGGCCTTTTGAGAGCACAAAGTGCACCGAGAGTCGGTTATCAGTCCCATAGCAAATAGCTTCCTAGGTGTAAGATAGGTCCTATGAATATAATTAAAATTAATTTGCTGGTGATTGGGGTTGTGGGAAGACAATGCCACATTTGCCCAAACATCATCCCAGTCAAACTCGGGGTCCAACTCCGGGATATCCACACGCCAGATTGTATCCAATGATAGATTTTTATACGTGGATTGAATTAAGAGCGTATAAAAGTCTGAGACAAACCCTCTGGAGGTCGTCCTGTCCACTATGAGCCTGAGGAAGGGGTGTGGGTGCAAAGCTTGAGCCCACGGCACGCCATGCGCCCTCAGTGCTGACCTTCGCCGGGAAGATCATAAAATTCTCTTAAGTCCTGAAACGCACGGAGGCCGTTCTTATCATAAATATCCTCCAGAGTATGCACCCCCCTCCTTTGCCATTGAGGAATATTAACCGGCTTGTGCCCAACAAGTAATTGCTGGTTATTAAAAATTGGAGAGTCCAGGTCCCATGGACATTTAACCCCACACGACCTCTGTACATTACGCCACGTTTGGATCACGTGAGCTATGATCGGTCCATACCTCAGCCGGCATTTCGAAATAGAGACAGTGGAGTACACCACATCCTGCAATCTTAGCGGTGAGACCGCCGCCGCTTCTAAGGAGCGCCAAGATACAGCATCTACAGGGTCTAGCCAGCACATCAGAGGTCTCAGTGAGAAGGACCAGAAATAAAGCTTAAAATCAGGGATTGCGAGGCCCCCATCTTGTTTCCTACGTTGAGTAGTAGCTCTTTTGATTCACGGGCGTTTGTTATTCCAGATAAACTTAGATACCATCGATTGTACCTTGCGCCAGTGGTCTATTGGAGGGGGCAGGGGGAGCATTGAGCTAACAAAATGTATCCTAGGCAGAACGTTCATTTTGATTATGGAAGCTCGGGCTTGTAAGGAGTTAGGAAGGGACGACCATCTGTCTAGATCCTGGCGTATTTTATCATAAGTACCCGTGAAGTTGTACTTAGTAGTTTGACTCAGCGTGGGGAATATCTCTATACCTAAGTATTTAAAATGTTCCACTATGGGGATATCAGCTGGTAGTCGCACCGCCTTGGCCAGCTCATTAAGAGGTAGGCAGGCTGATTTGTTCCAGTTAATCTTAAAGCCTGACAATTTACCAAAGTCGTCGATTATTTCCAATAATTTTGTGGCCGACCGGGAAGGGTCATCCATAAAAATCAGTAGGTCATCCGCATAGAGAGCAATTTTGTGTGGTGTACAGTGTTGTGCTAGTTACTGAAAAATAGTAACTCAGTTACTTTACTAGTTACTTCATTTCAAAGTAACTTCGTTACTGTACTAGTTACTTACACCCAAAAGTAATGAGTTACTGTGAAAAGTAACTATTTAGTTATTTAAAAAAAAATTAAAAATAAAAAAGATTGCTCCCGAGTCCCATGCCCCAGATAGTACTCAAAATCGGTTGATCAACTTGACAAGTTTCCATTCACATCACCGAACTCTGCTAAGCAATGTGGTCTAGATCAGTGGTTCCCAAAGTCGGGGTCGCGACCCAAAGGTGGGCCGCGAGCAGCCACGGATGGGCCGCGAGATGATTTAAATTTTTTTTTTTTTTTTTTTTTATTATTATTATTTTTTATTTTTTTTGTCAGGCCCCTGAACTTAGAAGCAGGCCAGGACAGTGTTTCTAGTTGTATTCTAAAATTCTTTTCTATTGTATTCTAAAATGTGACTATATGGTTTTATATTAACTTAATAAATAAACAAAAACGAAAAATCTACTTATTTCAACGAACATTTCAAACTAAATAACAGATTATGCACATAAAACGCTGAAAACAACCGAAGCAACAATAGTATTTTAATGAGGCTATTATTATTATCATTATTATTTTGCAACAAGTTAGCCCTCTCATAAATAGCACATATAAATGAATAACTAACTTGAACTAACTTAATAGGATTGAAGTGATATTTGGCTTAAAAAATCGGTCGCCTGGCAAAAAAAAAAGAAAAAAAAAAGCCAGACGATGTGCCTTGGGCCGTGGCTCTCTGACGCCTTATTTTCTGGGCCCCGGCCTGAAAAGTTTGGGAACCCCTGGTCTAGATACAAACACAAATCTGACACAAACAAATGTTGTCCCGAGTCGATATAATAAGAAGTGCGCCGGTTGAAGGAACAGCCTTGATGTCGCCGGAGCGTTTCATTATAACCATTATAATTCAAGGGTACTACGACTATGCGTGCACCTCATGGTACGAAAGCACCTCAAAGGCGCTTAAAACAAAATTACAAACATCACAAAACAAACTGGAACTGGTCAGACTACTACTTGACCTGAACCCCAGAACCCACCTCACCCCTGCCCACTTTGACAACCTAGGATGGCTTAGAGTAGACGACAGAGTACAGCAACTTGCAATGGGCCTGGTCTACAAGATACACTATACGACCAGGGTACCCATGTACATGTCAAAATACTTCCCAAAGGTCAGTGAATACCACAACCACTACACCAGAGGAAGCTCAACAAATCATGTAAAACCCAGATTCGGCTCAAACAAGGGACTAAACACGTTTCGCAATTATGCCACAACAATGTGGAACGCCCTACCCAAAGCTAGGGGTAACAGTACTGTATATTTGAATACCGTTTATGTCACAAATGTATCAGTACTAAATACCTATATGTCCCTATGCCATAAATGTCATGTATGTT
Organism: Notolepis coatsorum; assembly: GCF_963971535.1. Lineage (NCBI taxonomy): Eukaryota > Metazoa > Chordata > Actinopteri > Aulopiformes > Paralepididae > Notolepis > Notolepis coatsorum. Next base: position 125,729,380 of record NC_140166.1, read on the forward strand.
GTGTATGTCATAAATGTCTATATGAATTGAAAATGGGGGACCCTGATGGAAACAAGACAAACGTCTTTCTCAGGTCTGCATCCCCTTAACAATTGTATGTATTGAGCCGTACTGTATTGTACCCATTCTGCAATCTGTTAAATAAAGTTTTCATTCATTCATTCATTCACCATCTTGCAAGTTGCAACGTTGTTTAAGATATCAATCAAAGCATTGCAACGTTAGAATAGTTAGGATATCAATTGTGCATGAAAGGACTATATTTATATTGTTTGATTAGTATTATGAGATTCCCTGGCAGATTTCGTACAGTCAAAATCCGTTGATCAACTTGAGTTTCAGTGAACACATTGCACTCACCAAAGTCTGCGGTGGTCGAGATGTAGTAACGTTACGTTGTCCAGTTGACTCCAGCAGCGCCTCAAACATGTTCTTTATCTCGTTTCCATGTTGTATATTAATTATCTCTCCAAGTAGTTGCTAAATGGTTTGTTAGTTTGTTACTGCGTTCTTTTTATGTAGATTCATAGCGAGCGTTTGTTTTGTTTACAATAGAGAGGGTCTATTTCTTTCCGTAGCCGCATTTCTGGTTTGCGCATTTCTGATTGGCCAGTGGCCAGACTCGCCTCGTATCATTCTACGCGGGTGGGGATGAGGATAATAATAATAATAATAATAATAATAATAATCACTACCGCTCGCTATCAATCTACGCCGTATATAACGCAAATAACGCAGTGACGAACCATTCAGTAACGTAAGTAGCGTTACTGAATTTCAAAAGTAATGCGTTAGAGTACTAGTTGCGGCAAAAAGTAACTTCGTTTCTGTAACGCGTTACTTTGTAACGCGTTAGTCCCAACACTGGTGGTGTATTATTGATCATTATGGGGACGATGTCCTCTGATTGCCTAATAAATTGGGCCAATGGTTAGAGGGAAAGCGCGAATAGTCCCGGGCTCAGAGGACAACCCTGTCTAGAAGATCTGGAGACTGGGAAAAGTGTGGAACAGTTTTTGCCTGTCAGTATCATTGCCGACGGCGAGGCATACAGGACTTTAATCATATGAATAAAATTCTTTCCCAGACCCATGACCTCAAGTACCTTCCACAGGTATGACCATTCTAGTCTGTCAAACGCCTTCATGGCATCCAAAGACAGAACAGTGGACGGAGCTGTATTGTCTTTACTGTTATCGACTACATGCAACAGCCTCTAAGATTATCTGCAGCCAGGCGCCCCGGGATAAAACCAGTTTGATCGCAGTGTACCAATACCGTCATAAATCTCTGCAGGCGGCAGGCCAGCACCTTGGCAAACACTTTTAAATCGGCCCCGAGAAGACTCAAGGGCCTATAGCTACCACAATCATTGGGATCTTTGTCCTTCTTGAGAAGTAAAGAAATCAGTGCCATGTTGACATCTCTTGAGAACTCCCCGTTTGATAGCGTAATTGATCATATCGAGCATCAATGGGCCCAGTTGGTCCCAGAAAGCTAAATACACCTCGGGTGGAATACCATCCCAGCCTGGTGCCTTACCCCTCTGCATTTCAGCGATCGTCTCCCTTAGTTCCATAAGGGTGATCGGTTTCCCCAGTTCCTTAGCCTCTTCCTCAGAAATGTGGGGTATCTCAAGCCCGCCAATGAACGATTCAAATTTAGAGTCGTCGAGATTAACCTCTGAGCTATATTACTGTGAGTAAAACTCTTTAAAAGTGTCGTTGATCTTTTTCGAATCAGTAGTGATTGTACCCTGTCGCGTCTTGATCGAGGGGATATCCGAGAAATGATCATTCGAGCGTATTTTCATTGCCAATAGATGGCTAGGCCTGGAGCCGTGAAAGTAGTAATTTTGCCTTGTCCTATGTATCAAGAACTCAGACTGTTGTTTAAGTATGGAGTTTATTTCCTTCTTGACTATCTTACGTTGTGTGTTTAGTCGTTCACTATAGTTAGTTTGCAAAGATGCGTATAGATCCGCATATAATGTTTCCAGTCCTTCTAGTTTTTTTGATCGGGATTTACGTAAGTTGGAGGAGAAAAGTGTGACATGACCCCTGATAAATCCTTTCAGTGCGTTCCATAGGACCCTGGGGTCATCGACCGTGCCAACATTGATCTGCAAGAATTCAGCTAGTTTACTCCTGAACTCAGAGCAGAAATCATCGTTCTTTAATAAGGTTGAGTTAAAACGCCACCTGGGAGCTCTCGTGGAGAGCCTGCCAAAGGTTGCCACAAGGAAAATCCCCTTGTGGTCCGAGAGAGAGAGAGGGGATGCGAATGCATAGTCTATTCGAGAGAAGGTTTTGTGTCTGGCAGACAGGTGAGAGTAATCCTTGAGGGTGGGATTGGATAAGCGCCATAGGTCTGCGAGCCCAGTCTCCTGGGCCCACATCCTGAGGGCCTTAGAGGACCGTTTTTGGTCGCTTGTTTCAGAGGATCCGGACCTATCCATCTCCGCATCCCAGCACGCATTAAAATCGCCACCCACAATGAGAGCGTATCCAGTAAGTTCCAACATATTCTTCGTGATTGTATTATAGAACGCTGAATCAAATGTGTTAGGGGCATACAATGCTATTATTGCCATCTTCCTATGAGAGAACTCAACTTTTGCTATAGTAATCCTTCCCTCCGTGTCCGACCACACATCCAGGACTTTGATATCAAGGTTACGTCTTGTAACTATGACGACTCCTTTCGTCTTATCATCGGCTGAGGATGAGGAGATAACATGATATTGTCGATTTGCTAGCCTTGACGCGTGAATATTAAAGGCAACCCAACTTGTGTTCAGCTTTTCGTTCAGCGTTTCTCTGATTGGCCACACGGCCAATCAATCAATCCACTAGCACACGCCCTTGCGGCGCGGCAGAAGCGCTGGTCGAACCAGCAGTGTTCTGTTGTGTGACTGTACTACAGCGGTGTTCTGTTGTGTGACTGTACTAAACTCTTCCACCACATGACCGACATTTGACATACAGTACACCTATCTATGTTGGGATTATGTTTGGTCATGACAAAACAATAAAAATCGCTACTGTTAGTAATGCTGCCACCACCCACTTCAATGACAGAGCTCTCATATTTGCGAATGCATAAACTATATCTTAAATTATGGCGATGTGTCTAATATGGCTGTCGCGAAGTCATTGATAAGCGACAGCCATATTAGACACATAGCCATAATTTAAGATATAGTTTATGCATTCGCAAAATATGAGAGCGCGCCGCTGTCATTGAAGGGCTTCCTACAACAGAGCATCGCCGCTGCTGCTGCTGAAGCTGTATCAAGCCGGCGGCGGCGCACGAAAGCCGGGGATAAACCACCGCGTCGCCCCGCTGGCGCTTCAGGCTCAGCAGCCTCCACGGGCGAAATAACATATAACGTTACAGTTCCACACTGATGTACAGTGAGTGTCTAATATGGCTGTCGCGAAGTCATGCCTCTCCCTCTGACAATATCATAATGATGTGTTTTCTATATTATATCCACAATCATTGATCTAAAAAATTGTATGGGCTTTGATTAAACATGTAACCTACACCTACTGTAACTTACTGTACCTCTGCTTCCTACAGCACAGCAGGTAATGGCGTTAATCAATGGAACGCGAAACATAATAACGTTACGCTTTCTAGTTCAGCGCATTTCATAACTGTATGGGCTTTGTTTATACACGAGTGAATCTGGTAGTTGGTTGTTAAAAACGCGAAACATAATAACGTTACGCTTTCTAGTTCAGCGCATTTCATAGCGCTCCACTGCTACCGCAGCCCAACACAAGTGCGTTGGAACAGCAGCCACAAGTTGGTTGCCCGCGCTGCCGCTCGCGCGCGCTCCTTGGATTTCATTTGGGACGTGGGACGACTGCGCTTGCCTGCGCGTGGGGGCGGGGCCAATCAGAGAAAAGCTGAACACAAGTTGGTTGCCTTTAATATTCACGCAGCCTTGACACATCACCCACCAATAAATGCGTCTCACTAAGGAGAGCAATGTCAATATATCTTCTCTTCAATAACCAAAGGACACTGGCACGCTTGTGTGGGGCGTTAAGACCTCCTGCGTTCCAAATTAAAATATTCAATTTAGCCATGGTCGAGTTTGTCTAAATGCGTAGAGAACATACCAGTGTACAGAGGCGCTGATCCAGGCGGGCCCAGACGGTCAGTCCCAGGAGTTCAGAGGAGGAACAATTACACACATATAAGACAACAGTACATAAAACACATAAAAATCCCACCCCAGTTACAACCCCCCCTCCTTCTACTCTAAACCCTAACCCACCCGTCCTATTATAAGTCCTCCTATACCCACTCTCCAATACCCTCCCTATGCCCCATGCACTAAGGATGGTCATCTTCCTATCATTTCCCACTGGAGTCATGGATTCAATAAGACGCTCCCCACTCCGACCCCCCTCTAGATAAACCCCTGATTAAACCCCCACTAGTCCAATAAACACAATTAATAATAATAATAAAAATAAAATTCCAATAAAGATATCGGTCGAAAACCACCTGAGCCTTGGCCCTAACATGAGATAACCATAATGGAAAAAATAGCCATTATTATATAATAACTCAACATCACCCCTGCAACCATCTATTTCCGAGTCTGCGCATCAACGTCGCAATGTTATAGCACAAATGGATAAAGGAAAATTCAAAACAAAATTAAATTAAAGCATACCAGCATATAGTCTAAGGCAGGATCGGATCACAGGTAAATTGTGCAGACAGATGTCATTTAAACAACGACAATAAAAGAAAGGGAAAAAAGGGGGATTATGGTCAAAGTGCACACCTGTAAACAGCCCCTCTGAACAGGCACAACGGTTGGAATGACATAACCTATGTAAGAATATAATTAAACACATTCATTAACCCGGGGATGGTAATGCAATACCTGACACAACCTGTTATCATATATTGTTTCAATAAAGATATCGGTCGAAAACCACCGTGAGCCTTGGCCCTAACATGATAACTATAATGGAAAAAATAGTCATTATTATATAATAACTCAACATAACCTTTGTAAGAATAGAATTAAACACATTCATTAACCCGGGGATGGTAATAAACAATACTTGACACAACCTGTTATCATATATTGTTTATATATATATTCAACCGATCTTCTCCTACCGGAGCCCAAAGCTCAAAACAGCCTGGATATAAAAATAAAAGCATACAAGAAGTTAGTTAGGGACCCGATCACCGTTGAATTGTGCGAACCGATGACACTTAAACAGCAACAACAACCAAAGTGCGTAAATATTAACGGGTCTCGAATGTATCAGCGCAGACGTTAGACGCAGCCCGCCCGAGGCTAGCGCGTAAGCTAGTGATGAATCCGGATAGCACGTTAGTCTATTATGTACATTGTTCAGCTAGCTCGTTAGCTTCCAAAGAGGCGATACACAAGTACGACCATGAGGTCAGGTTTAGCAAGTAACAGAAGTCATTGGGAAGCCCCGCTAGTTGGATGGGCAGTTAGCAGTTAGCATGTCTGGGCATGACTGCAAGTGTTTGTGAATAGCCGGCCCTAACAATGTATTCCGGCCCACATCGCCAAGTCACTCACCCGATATAGTTATCAAGCTACAGTCTCGGGTATCCCCTCGAGTTATTCCTTAGCTTTAGCCAACGACCAAAATGAACGCCGACCATCGACCTTATCCAACACAGATAATTTCGCGGGAGCGAATAGCGTGGGCCTCAGGCCTAGTTTCCATAGCTTGGACAGGACCACTTTGTATTCGCCTCTCTGTGCTTGAACCTCCGGTGTAAAGTCTTCGAAAATGGCCACTTTGTGATCGCCAAGCCTTAGATTACCCCTTCTGGCCCGAGCCGACCGCATGATGAGTTCCCTCTGCTGAAGCCTGTTCAGCTTGACGATGATGGGCCTCGGCTCCTTGTTCACACCAGGAGTGGACCTGCCCGCTCTGTAGGCCGACTCACAGACGGGAGGGGAGGAGAGGACGTCATTCCCCAGTATTTTTTGCAGCAATTCCGGCATGGTCTCAGAGAGACGGCCTTCGACGTTGCCCTCCGGTACTCCAACAATCCTGATGTTGTAGCGTCTCTCCCGGGACTGCATTTCCACAATTACCGACCGTAGTTTGGTAACTTTAGCCTGCCTAGCCAGCAGGGAGGACTCTATATCCACCATCTTCTCGCCCTGTAATGATACCTCCGTCGATAGCGCAGCTAGTTCGATAGCATTAGCCGAGGAGACAGCGTGCAGCGACTCCATCTTGTCTATCAGCGGGACGACCGCCAACCTTATTTCTTCTGATATCTCTCGATAAAGGTTATCACAAAAATCCGCCAGAACTTTCTTTTGTGCTTCAGCGAAGCGTGTCTCAGATTCTGCATGGAGCTTGGTCATGACCAAGAGCACAGCTTCGCTTATCTCACCGACACCGGGCGATGGTGCGGCCAGGCCCGGTGGTGGTTTGCTGGCTGGAGCGCTCATGGATCTGGTTTCCACCACAGACATTGCAGAAAGTCGAAAAAAGTCAACTACAGTATTTGAAACACGACGACTCAACAAGCAGACAAAAAACAAATAAAAATAAAATAAGGACTAATGGGGAGAAACGTATATTCTGCACGGTAGAAGGGAGCTCACGTGAAACACGTCTACTCCATGATCGCTCAGCTCCGCCCCCCCCCCCCATTTACATTGTTTAACTGTGCTGTTTGATATGTTGTTTTGTGTTGGGTAATTTTACATGATCTTTACATTTCTTGCTGCAGCGGCCTCTCGAGCCTCTCGACACGCTTCTCCTGGGGCTTCAGGCCAGGACCAGCAACATGAAGTAATCGCCAGGAGACGGTGCAGGCCCAACATTTTGACTGGAGGAAGACTCCTTATGTAATATTTGTGGGAGAAGAAGCGGAAGACCATGGTGGGCCGAGGCGGGAATTTTTAAGGTATTTTTGGTGAAATTAGTTGTTGACAAATTAGTTAATTAATCTCTTGCTAACGCCCAATCCAAGTCCGAAGATATAGTCTACCACTAACCCTTAGGGGTCACGCTGGAGCTTTGAACCCGTCGGCGGACAACAAAATAATTAGAATCCCTCTTAAATGCTCAAAAAGGACATATTTTCAGAAATCGATAAAAATAGAAAAATGGCCATTTCTAGTGCTTTGACATGTAAGGTATACGTCCCCCAACTTGCTAAACCTAATACGACTTGTAAATACGTTTAATTCTTGCTAGATGGTATGATTGTAATAATCTCCATTTGCGATAAGAACTACATCGCGTCACGAAACGCACATACATGGACGCGCGCACACACAAACAGCGCATAGGTGTTAATCACTGAGTGATCTAATATGCATATTCTTCAGCGCGAGAGGGGGGGGGGTTGTGTTTCTCACTGTCTGTCGTTGATAATATAATCTGAAGAGGTCCTGCATTATTATTATTATTATCATTCTCGAGAATACACGGGACCCAACGGAACGTTAATTTATGTATTAAAAGTAGTCTTTGCTTTTCATCCTTGCCCGTGTATATACCCACGTCACGCTAAAACAACATAAACTACTGTATGGCAGAGACAGAGTGCATGTGTGTACGAGTTATGAGTTATCTCGCAGTTCATTCAAGCGCGCATCACGGTGATGACAGCTCTCTAGAGTAGAAAGGTGCGCTCACAGGGGCGTAGCTGGAGATTCTGGGCCCCATGAAATAATCAATTTGTGGGCCCCCAATCTATAAAAAAATGTGGGGCATATGCTGGGCCCTTGGAATCATCCTAACCCCCCCCCCCCCAGCTACTCCCCTGCACACACACACACTCTCTCTCTCTCTCAAACAGAGAAATCAAAAGAAATCAGTACATTACAGAAGGAATTTCTTGTACAGTCTTGTACAGTGGGTGACAATATTGTCACAAGGAAAGATGAAATTACATACCTAGGTTTCATGTCTATCTATATCTCCCTCTCTCTCCCTCCATCTCTCCTCTGTATCTCCCTCTTTCTTTCTCTTCCTCTATATCCCTCTCTCCCCCTCTATCTCTTCTTTCTTTCTTTCTTTCTCTCTCTTTCTATTATATTACTATTATATCTATCTAAATATCTAAACCTCTGTCTATCTAGTGTGTGTATGCATGGCATCAAATCAAAGTGTGTGTTGCTGTAGGCCTGCCTGTATTGATCAGTCACACTATACCCCCATTCAGCCGTAATTGTTCCCTGCTGGGCCTTTGTTTCATGGTGTGAATTAGTCATTGACATTGACATCACATTGCATTCTGGGAAGGAGTGTAGTTCCCTTATCATTAGCTGAATTCACTGAATTCTCTTCAGAGGCTCCTGCTGCAAATTGGTAATGACTGTACCAGAATGTTTGATAGGACATTGATTGAAAACTATCGTCTCAAATTTGACAATTGATGGCTTATTTTGAAGGTATGAATCTGTAATTTTACATTATGTAACAAAAAAAAATTCTGAGAAGGTGGAGCTAGAAACTCTAGACCTCAGGGGGTTATTTAACTGGCAACGTATCTGTCGGAAACCATGATATCAAAGTTCACATTTTGTTATTGATTCTTTCAATAGATTAATGATGCTGCAGCTCCAGACCTGTGGGATATTTGAAGGGAGCCCGGGAGAGAGCAAACGGCCCTCGAACAGGGGAAATACAGGCTGGCAGGGCAGCTGATGGCCTGGTCCATCCTCCATGGGGGACCAGGCCTCAGTTGCCTCAACAGGACTGTGTATGAGCTCATGTGTGGGCAACCCCCATCGGTGGCTCTGGACTGGGAGAAGCTGCCTGACCCTCATGTGAGGAGCAACATCCAGAAGGTAGCTTTTATTTTATATTACGGGATAATGTATATAATATACTGTATATTTTGCCATGTCAGAGAAATATCCAAGTGACATGATATAATTTTTTAGCTATATCACAAACGGTGTATACATTCAGCTAATTTAATGTTACTGTTCTAGCACAAGTTTATATGGAAATGTTGACATATATTATTAGTTACTGTAGATTATTACTGTAAGCATTTTGAGTGCTACATATGTTCTACCTAGAGTTTTCTGTCTGTCTGTGTTTGATGAACTACCTATACTGCATATACTGTATCTCTGGACCAATGCCCCATGGTGACAATCACCAGTCCCTATTCCCAACTCCACGTCCTATTTATTAATTGTCATTCGTTGTTGTTTAGATCAAGGACGGTGACACTGATGATGGCTTTGAGGCCATAAAAACGGAGTTGGGAGACTGGCTCTACGAGTGTGGCCTCACCTTCATCTTCAGTGCCGGACGGCAGGACATCCAACGGATCGTCCGCTGTGTAGTAAATCATTTTGCTTACTTGAGGTAAGCCGACTCCTTAACATTTTATCGATGCTGGTTCGGGTGAAATTGGCACACATTCAAATGTTTTGTACGTTTTGTGTTATTTTCTAACTGATCATTTTAAAAATAGCGCTCGGTTGCCCCTGACAGCGGTCAATTATTTCTCCATAATTCACCATTGCTACGGGCAATAATGACCGCTGTTAGGGGCAACAGATCGCTATTGACCAATCACAATCAAGCATTTTGATCGCAGTCACGAAAGCTAAGCTTTACAGCTGCACTGCATCAGGTGCAATCAGTCCACACACCTGCCGGCGAGGAGCAACAGAACAACTGCGTCTGCATTTGATCTCGTCTCGTCGATGGTGTAAAATGAATTGTATATTGTTAGTAAGTTAGCCCTGTAATAAGCGGGATAATGTATAGCTACGAGGTCATTGTCGCAAAATAATTGACCTTCAGTGTCGGTCAATTATTTAGCGACAATGACCTCGTAGCTATACATTATCCCTTACATAATCCACACCTACGGGGTTAAAGGCACCGCTGTAGGTGAGGGTAATTCCCCGATAACCCAGTCTGCTAATTACAGGTTGTCTCCACAGTAGTTGCACAGGGGAGAAAGAGCACCTGTGTACAAGCTAGGTAGATCTTGCCCATTCTATACATTTAAAATATATGCATCATGTTTTTGTTTTGTAGGGTGTTGAGCATGGTGTCGGAGTTCACCAAGGGCCTGGACGACATCGGCCGGTTTTGGCAGTGCTGCCTCAGACAGCTGTCTGTCATCAACCGATGACACGGGTGACGTTCAGGGGCCTCACAACCATCCACTACAGCCAGGAAGGCAGCAACGCGCGGGAGGAGGAGACCATCTATAATTGGGAGCATTTTATCACCATGGTGGATGGTACGTTTTTTTTTTTACATTTGATAAAAACAAGGACTAGGCAAGCCAGACCAAATCTGATCCATCATCCACAGTTGAGCACCAGGTTGAGCAATTGATTTGACCCTGGTGGCCGAAGACCGAAACTGCATGAATTTTCAACAATGTGGACAGACCGGAGTCAGTAAGTGAGGGATATTCACTCTTCTAGGCTGGTCTCCTACAGTGTCGGGAAAAATAAATGTCACCTTGCAAAGTAAACGGACAAAATGGCGGATAGAGTTGTTCACTCAATGTACATTTGCAATAGGATGGTTCTGAAACATTATTTCTATGCTTTTTTTCCTACAGAACGGGAGACGGAGATCACATTTTCAGACCTGCTGGTCTTCATTACGGGCGCAGACGCTGTTCCCGCCCTCGGGTTTCAAGCCAAAGTGGGTATCAAGTTCTACAGCAATGAGCCGGGCATCCGCAGACTGCCCTACTCATCCACATGTGCACTCGAACTCTACCTGCCGAGAGGAGTTGGTGACGAGAATGACATGGAGGCACTGATGTCCACGGCTGTGAGGAGCGAGATTGGTTTTGGGAAAGTGTAATTTTGTGTGCTAGTCTTTTTATTATCCACTTTTTCTCCTTATTTTCTATTTTTCTCCCATCCCAATTTCGTATTTCCAATTCTCCTCCCCCGTCTTTTTTTTTATCTTTTCCCCCCTCCATTTTTCCTCCAATTTTCTCCCATCCCAATGTTAGTCGTTATGCCAATTCCCAATCCCCCTTCCTGGTCGCTGCGCACTTACCCCCTACAGTCGGTCTGGGAGAGTGGAGGCTATCACGTGCTTCCTCCGACACACGTCCAGCCAATCAACCGCTTCTTTTCACCTGGCAGCGCGGATTCTCACTGAGAGGGCGTAGCGTGTGGAAGGGGGTGGGAATCACCACTTTCATCACGATACGATACGATATCGATTCTTTGGACAACGATACGATATTTTCCGATATCACAAAGTCTGCCACGATACGATACAATTCGATTCAGGTGCCTGCGATCGATATGAGACGATATTATATGCCCATTTAACACAATCAGTAACATTTAAATCAACAAAAAAAAGGCAATGGAAATAACATGACATTTTTATTTTTGATCTCTTCCAGACATTTAAATGAAAAACAATCTATTGTTTTTAATACAAATAGACCTCCTGATCACTGTTTTTGGTTCGTTTTTCTTTTTTTTTTCCGATATTAATATCCTATCCTCCGCATGGTATCAGACAGGCGCGGCCTGTCTCTCTCTCTCTCTCTCTCTCTCTCTCTCGATAACAATATTGACGGCATATCGGTTATCGCCCAAATGACATTTAACACATTCCCTGCCACGCTTATATCCATCAATGTTTGATCACTGCCACCAGTCTAAGCCTATGGAGATGTTTACCTTCTTTGCAGGGCTATAACTTTTTTAATTGTATTGCTAAATTGACATTACTATGGCCCATTCAACATCGATTATCTATCGTTCAGGATGTAGGAACATTTAACTTTTTCATTCATAGAGTCATACGAAAATACCGTTTTTATCGTTTTCTGCAGTAATTCCTAGAACGTGCGATATAGACATAAACGCATATATAGTAGGGGTGGGAATCACCAGTTTCATCACGATACGATATCGATTCTTTGGACAACGATACGATATTTGCCGATATCACAAAGTCTCCCCCACGATACGATTCGATTCAGGTGCCTGCAATCGATATGAGACGATATTATGTGCCCATTTAACACAATCAGTCACATTTAGATCAACTAAAAAAAGGCTACGGAAATATCAATTGACGTTTTTATTTTTGAGCTCTTCCAGACATTTAAATGAAAAAAATGAATAAAATCTTTTGTTTTTAATACAAATAGACCTCCTGTTCACTGTAAAGTGCCACGTTTTTATATATTGAGCTTTAAAGTTTAAGTAAAATGTTTTGGAACTCACAACACGCAAGCTAAAACCCCTTCCTCTCCCAAACCGTTCCTACAATTGTTTTATGTTGCATGATGATCATCAATACATTTATTATGTATTCATGTATTCATGTTTAAATATCAACATTATCTGTCCATCCTCAGTAAATAATATCAATATAATAATACTCCTGACTTCATTTGGTCTTTTCAAACGCGCACACACAGACACACACACAGAATGCCCCCGCGCCCCTCCTCCTTCCCCTCTCCTCTCTCTCTCCTGTTCTCTCACGGTTAGCAGCTAACCTAACGTTAATTTAGATCTGCCCACGCGACGTGGGCATAAAGGAATGGCGACGATGCAAAGCATGTTTAGATGCATTTGACCCGTTGCGGGGGGAAAACTGCACAGACTTATATCGCAAAATAGATGCTCTGACTGTAGCCCTGCTCTGCTGTACAGAGCTACACAGAGTTTGACAATACTGGGCGCGGGCGGATATGACGTTGCCGTCGCCGGATTTTCAAAATAAAAGTATCGCAATATGAATCTATCTTTTTACGTTGCATCGATCCTATTTGATTATTGATAATAGATCGATATATCGTCCCACCCCTAATATATAGATGATCAAATGCCGTTTGTTGGCGATACACGCTATATTAAACATTTCAACTGTACATGATCCTAAACGTTATGACTTATCATGCGGGGATGAACGGGGGGGGGGTCGTTTATAATTCCGTGATCGTCAGTAAATGCTTTATGTAGTATGGGTGATATATTGATCAGAGCAGTTTGCATGGATAATAATAAACAAATGCGCTGAAAATGACGTCAGCGTCCTCTTACCGTTCGACGATGAGACTGGAGGAAAAAGATCACACTTATTTGACGGCGATCTCCTAAATCCATTTCCGGTTTGTATAATCATAATAAACGCCCAAATCGTATCGATTATTGCGTTATGGCAGCGATCGCTACACACGGACGTGTGTCTACAGTCCCGCAACAATATGCGAGTGCCGGACGCATTTGCCAGATGCACCGGAGATCTCCAGAGATCCACTTCCGGTTGCAACTCGCCGATCATCCACCAGGCAGAAGTATGGAAGTGTTGCAGAGTTGTGCAGGCTCCCACTGCATCAGACCAGGCTCCGTGAGGGAATTATGGCGAAAAAATTAAATATGATCTCAATAACGTCGTACGCCGTGGAATGGCAGAATTCGCATGAACTTGAAACACGTCGTAAGCCGTTTACGGCGGTGGATGTGTTAACACTTTGATCGCCATGGTTAAATTCATAATTTACCATCCCTAGCCAGCTCTATTTGTCTATGGAGAAGTTCCCCTTCTTTGCAGGGCTATAACTTTTTAAATTGTATTGCTAAATTGACATTATTATGGCCCATTCAATGTCCTATATATATTGTTCAGGGTGTAGCAACGTTATACTTTTTCATTCACATATTCATACTAAAATACGGTCTAAAGTATAAGTATGTTTTTATCGTTTTCTGCAGTTTTCTCCAGAACTTGATTTATAGCCCCAAATGCATTATATTGATGATGAAATACAGTTTGATAGCGATCGGTGCCAGATAAAAAATGTCAGGGGGTACTTCTAGACGTTACTACGTATCATCTGATGTTGACCGGATGGGCGGGGGGTCGTTTATAATTCCGTGGGCAACGTTATATCATTCATCTAGGGTGGGTCATATGATCATCAGATCAGTTAGTATAGAAGACGTTAGAAAATAACGTTGAAACTCACTGTACCTTCCTCGCGGCGTTGGGCGATCAGCTTGGAGTAGACATTTTGCTATTATGGGATGTTGATCTAGATCAGGGGTTCTCAACCTTTCTGCTGCCAAGGCACCCGTGTCCAATAAAATATTCCAGGGCACCCCTACTCAGCGTGCCTCTCCGCGGACCTATATATTGTATGCATAGCGTGGGTGGTGATGATGATGATAGAAACCGCTGTGGCGCATACAGTTGAATGCTGGTATTACACTCATTGAGGGACACAAAGAAGTCAAGTCCGATGGGATTTGGGAATCTCAAATACAAATCGGGATTGGAATAAAAAATGCATTTATATTAAACAATACAGAATATACAGCACTTCTTGGGGTCTGTAGAGTAAGCACTTATTCCCTCCCCCCTGAACATTTATGGAGATGTATGGGCCTTTTAAGTCAGTGATAAAAGTGTCTTTCAAGGATAAGTGAGCTCCTGCACTGATTATTATAGTTCAATATTCAATATTTGCTCACCAAAACCACCCAAAAAGCATAAAAAGGGGGCCTGTTAGGGATTTCCTATCCCTGGCCGCGAGTTCTTAATTGATTTAGTCTAGGTGGTTGCTAGCCACTCACGAGATTTTTCTGATTTTTTTTTTTTTTTTTTTTGTAGCGATCTGAAAAATTATTGCATCACCCGAGGGGCGCCGGCGATCACTGTGGAAGAAAGCGCCCCCTGTCGTCTCCCAGATGACATAAGTGATTTTGGAATGGACTCAATGAAAATGAATGGGGAAAAAAATCCGGTACTCCACATTTTCCAGTCCACTGATCCAGCCGGGGTTACCACAGTTCATTCTGGAACATCAGAGCCCCGCTGATCATGGAGTTCTACTGTATCGCGTATCGATTTTTTCCAATGGTGATCAGGAATTGGAATATACCAGTTGGATACCATCTGATGTCAGGTAAGGACTCTATGTTATCAGTGTTAGGCTGTGTTAGCTGTTTAATTCCCCAGGGGCGAGTCCAGGTGAGGGGAGGTCACGAGCGTCCAGGTGAGGGGAGGTCACGAGCGCCCAGCCACACCCACCAGGTTAGTGTCCCGGGCAATGTAGGTTCCCCAGTCTTCACCTCAACCCACCTACCAAGCCACACACCCTTTGCCCACAGACCCACTTTTTCACCTTCGGCCATATAACACACATCGCCCAGCAGGTGGGACAATCGATATAAGCTCAGCTGAGGGGAGAGAGCCAGGCGAATGAAGGCAGTCAATACCCAATAGCCAGCCGCGCGTCAGACGTGAGGGAGCCTCCGGTGTACAGAGGAGATGGGTCTGACAAGCTCTCAGTACATGAATGAGAGGAACTTATGGACACCTACTTGAGGAAGAAGGGTATAGGGTTGAGTGAGCAGCATCAGGAGATGTTGTCCAGATTGAAGGGGCAGATCAGAGACCTGGAGGAGAAGCTGTGCGAAGATAACGAGAAGGACACGGCGGTGCTGATGTCAGAGCTGTCGGCCATGCAGGAGAACACCCAGCAGCTGGCGAACAGCCTCAGTGCAACCAGGACCAAACTGCACCTCTTCTCCACCCTGGAATCAGGAACAACCTGAACCTCTTAGACGCCACCACCAGCGGTGAGTCCACAGACTCCCTGCACGTCCAGCTGCGCAACCGGTTCCGAGAGCTGGAGAAGGAGGTTAAGAAGCTCAGCATGGACCTGGAGTGGAATGAGGGGCAGATCAGAGACCTGGAGGAGGAGCTGTGCGAAGATAAAGAGAAGGACACGGCGGTGCTTGTTACAAAGAACAGGCGGTTCCTGATGACGATCACTATTATTACCGCTATGGCTGTAAGGAGTTCTACCTTCACGAGTGTGACGTCCATGGTCCTCCTGTCTTTTACCCTAAAGTGGATGTGGTTCCAGGAGAGCGAGACAGAGCCAAGAAAACACTCCCTCCAGACTTCCAGTTGAAGAAGTCTGGCATACCAGAGGCTGGTCTTGGAGTGTTTTACTGTGGCAAGACAGAGCTTCCTGTAGGAACTCACTTTGGGCCATATGAAGGGGACAAGGTAGAGGAGGAGGAGGCTGCCCAGAGTGGCTACTCCTGGATGATATACAAGGACAAAAAGAGTGACGAGTACATCGATACCAAGAGAGAGACTCATTCTAACTGGATGAGGTATGTGAACAGAACCTAGTAGCATTTCAGCACCGTGGACAGATTCTCTACCGTTGTTGCTGTTCTGTCTCTCCAGGAGAGGAGCTGCTGGTCTGGTATGGAGATGAGTACGCCGCACATCCGGGCATCACATCTGGGCATCATCTTTGATGAAATTTGGGACAATAAGAGTTCTACTAAAGGAGTGAAGACCCAGTCTCCAGTCTTTCCATGTCCTGAGTGTCAGTACTGCTACACCGCTGAGGTCTTCCTCCACAAACACATGAAGAGGATTCATCCAGCTGCTGAGAAGTGGACAGATCCGCACAGAGAGGCTCCTCCCCTCCACAGCCTCTCAACCAGGCACTTCCTTGGGACCCTGTCTGCCCAAGTTAAGTGTTTGTTTGATCCTGTTTGGAGCACCAGATATGTGGGGTTTACAATATAGGACAATACAATACAACCATGACTAGGATTCTGACTAGTTTACCAGTATAACAACATTTTCAGCTTACTTGACTATCTGAAATATTCTGATCATAATCACCGGCAGTTATCTGGTCCAGGTACATCATCTGTGGCTTTGTTTCTCTACATGGAACACTGTCAGCTGGCTACTTTTACTATGTGTGTCCACTAGTCTCTTTCAGAGAGCTAACGTAAATACTCTAATAGTGACCTGTATTCAATTAAAAACCGACTCTCTATTAACACATTGGCGGCCATTTGGATGAGTCTAAAATCACTGTAGACGGCCAGCATATGTAAACAGACTTGCACAGTCCGTGGGGCTGTTTGTAGAGCTAAATCTATACTTTATAAATGCCCAATACGAGCCGGTCCCCTAGCATCTCATCCCGTAGCCCACGGTACTCTCTTGCAGCCGGGTGATGAAACTGTCAATCGGCTCATCTGTCTCCTGCTTGCAGCAGCCGAAAATGTACCTCTCGTATATAACGTTTTTCCGCAGGCTTAAAATAGTCCTCCAAAGCGTCCAGAATGGCACCTGGGTCCTTTTTCTGGTCAGCAGTCAGTGTAAGATTGTGCATGTAAATATGCCGACACTCACTGCCCATTATTCTCCTCAGCGTGGAGGCTTGTATCTCCGCGGATTTCTCCGTCAGACCTGTTGCTAGCGAAAAGTCATCAAACTCGGCTCGGAACATTTCCCAGTTTTTGCAAGAATCTCCGGACATCTGCATGCCCTCCGGAGCGGGGATATTTCCGAAAGCAGCCACAATTACTTTACTTTCTAGCGTGTTAACACTATGGCGTCCGTTCACGAGTATATACGTGTTTTGATTCCATGCGTTGTGGTCCAGAGCCACGAGTATATAACGCTTATTAGGTCCCCGATCCACTAGCAGGATCTTTCCACATATTTGATTTTCGAAACATGCAGTACCGGCCAGATCCGCTTTGGGGCGCCATCGCTCCACTGCAGTATCATTGATGGGATTAAAAAAAAAATGCTTTTACAGTCCTGTGGGCGGATCATAGAGCCTTGATTCCAAACAAAGCCCCTCCATCTTTGATCAGCTTGCCGAACGTTTTTTTCAGCGTGGAATAATGGGATTTATGATTAGCCAATGTGCATATTGATCTACCAGAATCCGATGACTGGTGAGGAAATGCTGCCGGCGATCACATGGCCTGACGGTAGGATAATATTACCCCAAATTACAGCTGGATTGGACATTCTTTTATAACCTAACGTGATAGACTACTGACATTGGCTACCGGAACGCACACTCTATTGCTAATCAATAATACTGATCGGCGTTCCCCGCCGCCCCCATTTCATCCATAGATGCGCTGTAATAGTCCGGATGCTACGCAGTTTGTTTTATTTCATTCGTATATATACAGCAGAAATGGCGTTTGATATAACGGCGCCAACGTTTAGCCTTTTTTGCAGCCTCCTGCAGAAAAGCCTAGACGAAAAGCGTGATATACCTTATATTCACGACGCTATAAAATGACAACCAACCGATGGATTTTTATTTTCTTTAAGCCATTATGAAGGCACGGTTTATGCACTCAAGTGACAATGAGAATGGACAGATAGCAATACTATAAATGATATATAAAGCTCTTAGAAAGTACATCGGTTTGTTTACAATCCTCTGTCCTCTGAGGCCTAAATCGCCGCGGGGCTCCGGTCGCCATAGTGTTAAGCTACCCTGCTTCTGACACCATGTTTCAGTATGTTTCTTTATTGTTATGCTCTCAGTAATGCATACAGCTGCTAGCCCCTAGCTCGCGCTAATCCTTCTACCAGTCAGGGCCATATACGAAGATGCACCATCCGGTAGTCTTCAAACCTAGATGACAGTTCCTACATATTACCAGCAGGATAACATCACCATAACAGCGCGCAGCACGTAACAGAACAACAACAGAGCAAGCATGGCTACCGGTACTAAACAGAGACGAAAGTTTGACGTTAAGTTTAAAGAGGACGTTTTGAGGTATGCGGCGGAGAATTCGGGAGAGAAAGCCGCAAAGCACTTTAACATTGATTCCAGACAAATCCGATATTGGAAAAAAGAAAGGAAAGAGCTGAAAGCAGCTGACGGTAAAAGAGCACGCATAACTGGAGGAGGGAGAAAAAAAGTGAGCGAGGAGATGGAGACACTACTTTCCGAGTGGATTTATGCATTGCGCGACAAACACAACCGTGTGTCGCGCAAAATGTTACAAAGAAAATAAATGGAAATCTACCCAACAGTGAGTGATGGAGGCAAGGCGTTTGTGGCCAGTAAAGGGGTCATTCTACGAAAGCTTGCCATTTTCACTTTTTAATGTTTGATTTGAAAAGTATTGTTTTAAAAGTTTTGGATACATTTTTTTTATTAAGTGGATTCTTATCTCTCAGACAAATGTACCGTGCCATCTCAGGCTATTATATTTTTTATTGTTTTCACATTTAAACAACATGCATATTTGTTTTTCGTCAGCCCTGTTACTACATATCAATTACTGTTTGAAAAGGTTATAAATACATATTTAGAATAATTATGATATCATATGAAAGATAAAAGCCCCTTGTTACAATAGTGTGTTTGTAGAGTTAGAATATTGACGAGTTAACTTTTTCCCCGATGAATAAGTATGCCCATTCACAATGGACCCTTTCACAGCATCTTTGATTTAAGAAAAAGTTATGAAAACAAAATAATAATATCCCAATTTCTTTAAAGGGGAACTATTTTACTATTTCTTTCACTATTTGGGCACTTTTACACAATTCCTGTGTAAAAAAAAGTTTATGGAACACATATGTAAGGTTTATTTAAAAAATATATATATTTTTGTTTCTTTCTAATCAAGTACTCAAAAACAGCATTTGTCTACCTCAACATTTTAAGACGTTTTGAGGCTTGGCCACGCCCATACTCTGAATGCGATTTGAGTGACAGGGAGAGAGAGAGAGACCCCCACCTGTAGCTCCGCCCATACGTGTGCGAAAGTGAACTCGTAAACAAACATGGCGCAAGCATATGTTTTTGATCCGGAGAGTGACTGCGACTACGAGGAGGACGAGATTGAGCGAGGGCTTCAAGTTGTTTCTGAGTGGTGGGTAATGTATAGATAGATAGATAGATAGATAGATCTTTATTTTGTCATTGTTGGTACAACGAAATTTGTTAGGAACATCACCACTGGCATACAACATAAGATATAACGTGCAAAATAATAATGTCAATAATAATAGTAATATAGTAATAAAGTAATAAAGTATCAGTGTCCCAATGTCCCAATATATAGCATACCATCATTGTCCCAAGTGCATTTAGTGCTTGTGCAAATAAATTAATAAATATAAATATTTCAGTCCAGTGAGTTGATGGAAGGAGGGGGGGGGGGGGGGGGGGTTGACTTGCAAAGGATGAAGTATTGTATAGTGCAGCAATGCAAGTCCGGTTCACAGTTATTGTTGTAATGTGGGAGTGGGAGTTATGTCACCGGGGGTGGGATGCGGGGGGGGGCACGTTGATGTTCGTCGTTGAGCAGCCTGACAGCCCGTGGGTAGAGGCTGTTGGTCAGTCTGCTGGTTCCGGACTGGATGGATCTGTACCTTCGACCAGAGGGCAGCAGTTGAAAGAGATGGTTTGCTGGGTGGTACTGGTCTAGTAAGATGTTATTTATACGCCGTAGGCAGCGGGAGGTAAAGACTGTGGAGATATCTGGGAGGCTAGCTCCAGTGATCCTCCTCGCAGTATACTGTCTAACAACAGTCAGTAACAGTAACGTTAGTTAGTAGTCATTTATGACGTTATAGCGAGGTATAACGTTAGTTTTCTTTGGGTAAATTAGGTAGCATGCCCAACGAAAAGAGAAGCATAATGTTATATATTGCATCCACGTCTTACAAGTACAGTAGGAATTGTGTTGAATCTGTTCACTTTACAGTATATGCACTTTTGTTTATGCACTGCAGGTGTGTCTGTGGCAACTGTGCTCTAATGCCTACCGCGGTGGAGAATATTTGTTGCCTGGAAATACCTCAAGTATTGATTGATTGATTGAAAACTTTAGATTGCAGAATGGGTACAGTACAGTACAGCTCAATTACATAAGGGGATGCAGACCAGAGAAAGACTTTCGTCTTGTTTACATCAGGGTCCCCCATTTTCAATTCATCATAACATAAATGACATACAGGTAGACAGTACTGTTGCATCTAGACATTTATGACATACCAGATCTACAAATATACAGTACTGTTTATGAGTAACATAAACTGGCTAACAGTTACAGAAAACATGCATCTGGCTAATGTCACATTCTTTAGATTGACCTTGAAGGATGAGGACAGGGTTTAGGGTGAATAAATGGACTAACTGTTAGGGATCGGAATCGAAAACCGGTTCCGGTTGGGAACCGGTTCCTAATTGGCCGATGCCTGGAACCGTGTGGCTCCCGTGACTTTCGATTCCCTTATCGCTGCCAGGTTTTTCCTAGTTGCGCAATAATGTTAGCGTTAGCATGTAGCCATGGCAGACTCTATTTGATTCATTAATGGCTCGAAATTGCCTGGGTTTTGGTAATATGCTCCCGAAATGCTCCCGCTGTTTGGCTACTTCTATGTGCAGTGAAAACTACTTGAATGCTTTAGAACCTAGTCATTGATTTAGTTTAGCGTGAGCTAAAATTTGCCGCGGAGCTATCGCTAGCTAACGTGAGCTAACGCTATTTAATCA
Source organism: Notolepis coatsorum (assembly GCF_963971535.1). NCBI lineage: Eukaryota > Metazoa > Chordata > Actinopteri > Aulopiformes > Paralepididae > Notolepis > Notolepis coatsorum. The sequence goes on from NC_140166.1 coordinate 125,750,719, forward strand.
AGCTCACAAAGAGAGATAAACAGCTGACAGCGGATAGTACAGGTACAAATACAATAAAACAGCGGGGGGGGGGGGGGGGGGACTGTTGTGTAAACCTTGTACTCTTTAGTTCATATATAATAAGAGCCGGAGTGTCTGTTTACTAAGTCTCTACTCTGAGTCTGTCAGACAGGAAGTACCATGGTGCAACATACAAATGTGTCCGTGTAGCAACACAAGCCAATACCTTACAGGACAGGGGCCCGGGGAGGGAGCTCTGTGTGTGTATGTGAGAATCTCAAATACATTATTTTATTTAAGTGTAGGCTATAGTTAATGTTTTATTTTTTACAGTTTTTGTATTTTTCTGACATGGTAAATGGCTGCTTTTTTATATAGCGCTTTTATCCAAAGCGCTTTACAATTTGTTCCTTACATTTTACCCAATCACTCACACAACGACGGCGGAGGCAACCATGCAAGGTGCCAACCTGCTCATCGGGAGCAGTTAGGGGTTAAGTGTCTTGCTCAAGGACACATCGACACGCTGCCCGGGAGGAGCGGGAATCTAACCGGGAACCTCCGGATTGCCAGACGACTGCTCTACCTCCCGAGCCACTGTCGCCCCTGACATGGGGGCTCAACAATAAATGACGATCAGAAATGTCAAGTTGCATGTTGTTATTCTAACCAGCTTAGTTCTGTTGCATTTCCAATTTATTTATTTAAATTATAAATTGATCAGGTATGGATAAGAGAATCGATAAAGAATCGATAATGCAATCGTATCGATAAAATCCTATCAATTCCCATCCCTACTAACTGTGTTGTTTTATATAGGTCAGGAGAAGATGTGACCAAGCACCGGAACCCCCTTTGTGCATGGTAGACCACCCAGGTTTGGAACCGGTCTGCCTAAACCCATATTCGCTGCAAATGGCAAACAACATCTACAGGGCAGATTATGGGCGTCTGCCAATCCGGGGCGTAAACAAGTATGTATAATGTAATAACAGTACAGCTGTATAATGTATTTGAATACTGTGTTGTGCATGAAGGAATGTCACTGTGTTGTACAGCACAAAACACAATTTATTTTACATTATAATACCAGCGAATATTACTTGTACATCATACAATTGTGTAATTGTAAATGAACAAAGGCAGTTGTGCAAATAGTGACAATACTTTTCAGAAGGCCGACATTTCTATATTACATTTTTCTCTTCAAACTCTCACAATACTGAATTTTGGGCTTTAAGCCATAATCATCCAAATTAAAACAAATAAAGGCTTGAAATATTTCACTTTGTATGTAATGAATCAATAATCGAGTTTTGCTCGAATTACTGAAATAAAATAACTTTTCCACGATATTCAAATTTATTGAATATATACCGTATATATAAAAATCTTGGGGTTAGACAGACACATCATTGGGCAATACATGGTTGCTCAGTCCTCTGTTCCACTGCGTGCAGAGAATATAATTTTTTCCCCTTTGACGGTGAATAACAGTACACCATGCTAAAATTGACCAGACGTGAAAAATTGCCACGGAGCTCATTCAGCACTTGGGTCTTCCTGTTTCAAACCACCACCCACTACTGCAGTGCACTTGCCACCTGCTCCCCCTAGCATGCCACCTGCTCAGCTTACTCCTGCTGTAGCCACCACCCCCCCAGACCTTCAGGCTCTTGTGGAGCACTGACAGATGTGAATGAATGGGAAGGATACGAAACTTGGTTCCTTGAAATGGCCAGCAGACCTCTTGGTTTTATTTTATTTATGTATGAGTAGTAGGATATTAGTCTAAATGATTAGCTTTCCTATATGTTACATGTATCATAACTACTTATTAACTCCTGGACCCATGCTAATGCAATCTTGTTTTTATATAGTGGATGACTCCAGTGTGCAATTTTTCAGGCCGGTGCAAAAAAAAGACACAAAAATTGTGATAAATAGTGATTGGAGCCCAAACGCTCTTAATGCCCCTGGGCTAAATGAGGATATTGACTTCATGTGTTATCTTTGATTTCTATCCTATATGTTTATTGCCATTGTATTGTGTGTATTCTTTGTACCTTACATAGGCTACATAGGCTATTATATTTTTCTGTATATTGCTTACTGATTATTTATCTATGCTTATACTTATAGCCTGTTTGATATATATTTTTTATTTTTCTACACTGTCACTGATTGATGGCTCCGCCCTTGCATGTGCCTTCCAATCATCACTCGGTTCAATCATTTGGTGTTTATTGCTTGATTGTTTCACCTGACACTCACCTGTGGGTATGTAAGGGGGTGATGTGTTTGTACATTTTACTCTAATCCTGATGAAGACCGCTATGCTCGAAACATGTTGATTCGATTTTAAATGACTTAGCCACCTTTAATAAAGGCCTTTTAACCATCTTCCCTCTGGATTTTACATCTTTTTGAGTGCCTGGATCGACTCTCTTCTCTGAACTCTGCATTCCCGGTGATCCAAGAGCACCTTAACCTATATTGAACTGAGCTAACCAAGTTCTCCCTTTTGAGCACCTGGTTGTTGTTTTTTTCCTGCTTGCTAAATAAATTGCATTTGTTTTTATGTTACATGACACATCAGGAATCTAAATTATGAAATGTTTTATTGTTCATTATTTTTTTATTAAAATTGACAGAGGAGTTTTGGTCGAGGGACACAAAATGGCAAGCTTTAGTATAATGACCCAAAGGTTGGCTAGAGAAGTTTCTACACCGCAATGGCCTGTTGCTGAGACGACGCACCACTATGGCACAGAAAGATCCGGATAAACTCACTGAGAAACTAGTTTCATTTGTAAGTAAGTAAGCCTACTTCAGAATTGTTTATACCAGTATTGTGATTGCACTATTTTACTCAGGTAAAGTTACTTGATTTCACTTTGAAAACGTTGAAATGACCAGTGACCACCTGTAATTGCACTGTTTACTATTTCATACAGTACTTGATTTCAATAAATGAACCCCAAATATAGGCCTCTCTCTTATACATGCCTCCTTTCAATAAAAGCCTGGTACCCGCTACAGTTGAAACAAATACAAGCCCGGGTCACTATTAGAGGAATTACGGTATTTATTTCCTGTTGTTTTAAGATGTTACCCCCAATTGCCCCTAGCAATTGAAACTGTATGGGTGGAAATTCTATTTGAAGGGCTAAATCTGTTCTAGTCGGCACAATTTACTGACCGCCAGAACAAAATGGCTTTTATGATATGCTGGATGTGTGCTTAGCTGGAGCTGAGGATGCAGAAAAGATTCTTATTGGGGATTGGAACACGGATATGCAACAAAAAGATGCACCCGTCTTCAAATCCTTCAGTAGGTTTTGTGATCTGCATGGACTCAGCCAGCTGATCACCCAACCCACACGTGTATGTAAATCAAGTCAGACTACCATTGACCTCATCCTGACCTCTGACCTGACCGCATCGACGGGGCACCGGTTGAGAGAGTGAACAGTTTCAAGTACCTCGGAGCCCACATATCCGAGGACTTGACATGGACCACACACATTGACAGTGTTGTGAAGAAGGCACGACAACGCCTCTACTTCCTCAGGCGCCTACGGAAGTTCCAAGTCAGTCAGAAGATCCTTAGGAACTTCTACTCATGTACAATAGAGAGCATCCTGACCGGCAACATCACCTCCTGGTTTGGGAATAGCACTGCACAAGACCGTAGCAGACTACAAAGAGTGACACGTTCAGCCGAACGCACAATTGGAGGGGGGCTTCCCACCCTCCAGAACATTTACAACAAGCGGTGCAAGGGGAAGGCTAAGAGAATTATTAAGGACTCGAGCCACCCGAACAACTGCCTCTTTGAACTGCTGCGGTCAGGCAAGCGATACCGGAGTCTTAAGGCGAGCACAGAAAGACTCAGAAGAAGCTTCTATCCCCAGGCCATCAGGCTGCTAAACGAACAATAATCACTACGCAACAACCATCAAATGCACACGGCACACACACGCACACACTCACTCAAACAAACAAACAACACACTGCAGCACCCACTCTCCACACTTTAGATCACACAAACACACTTACACTTTATATTTATTGATAAAGGATTTGCACTACAACTCGTACACCTACTGTGAATTGTACCTAAATTGCACCTCGTCCCATTTCTCCATTTCTGCCTTGCACTATATAGTATTGTATATTAGTACACTGCACAGTATTGTATATTGTATGGTAACTACGTCTATTCTGCATCGAACATTGTACATATGTCTAAACTGAACACTGTGACCTCATTTTTTTTTACTTCTAATTTTACTATGTTATTTTATTTCATACTTATCTTGTCTTGCACAGTCTCTGAAGCGCAACAGTAAGAAGCATTTTGTATAAAAGTATTCTGTACTTCTGTATGACAACTATTAAAGAAACTTGAAACTTAACCCCGTCAGCATGCTAGGTCTGACGGCGCAGTTGGACAAAGATTTTAAACTGTACAGAGCGGTGTTGCATTCTCAGGAACTACCAGGTTCACACACTGCCGATATGATCCGTTTGGCTTTTGTAGCTATGCTTCATAAATGGAACATAACGAAAGAGATGGTCCATGTTGTCCTAAGAGACAACGCAAGTAACATGTCAAAGGCTATGGGGGATTACAATGTTGATAGCCTGGGCTGCATGGCCCACACCTTACAGCTGGCTGTGAACGAGGCTGTGCTGAGCCAAAGAGCTGTGATTGACTGTGTTGCCATCGGTCGGAAGATTGTTGGACACTTTAAGCACTCTCTAGTAGCGACCACCCGCCAGAAGGGGTTAATGGTGGTCCTGCAAATAACAAAATCACGACTCCAACAAGACGTGGCCACACGTTGGAACAGTACATTCTACATGCTCCAGATTCTGGTGAAGCAGAAGCAAGCTATCGCAGCTTATGCTGTAGAATACAAGTTGCCAGCAACACTCAACGCCGACCAATGGACTCTGGTTCAAAACATCTTGACCATCCTCGATCCGTGTGAACAGCTGACTAGAAATATTAGCAAAGCTACAGCCACTACTGCAGACGTAATCCCCTCCATCCAAGCCCTAACACGCCTGCTAAAACAAACCGTCCCAACAGACCACGGAGTGAAAACTATGAAGAAGACCCTGTTAAAAGCAGTCCAAAGGCGTTTTGGTGACATCGAGGAAAAGCCCATATATTATATCTCCACGATATTGGACCCGAGGTACAAGGACCGCTACTTCAGCCTTGCATCAAAACGTCAAGCTACAGAAATGCTGAGGGAACAGCTGCACAAAATAGAGACAGACACCCCCGGCCCCCAGTCAGATGAGCCACCGGCAAAGAGGACCAGGGAAGATGACAACAACAACAACTCGCTCTTGGGAATGTTTGAGGCAATCATGGAAGAAAACACAGATGCTGCAACTGAACAGGACGACAGCAGAGTGGATGCGGACATAAGTGTATATTTTATTTTAATGTTTTATGAACACTGTATAACTTGTGTTATGGAACCGGTAGAACGTCATCGTAATTAGATCCCGTTCTTCTGTGCTTTTGTTTTTACTGTTTGCTTTTGTTTTTACTGTTAGCTCCGGTCCTATCTGTTGGAGCCCACGCTTCCCATGAGCCGTTGCCCGCTGGAATACTGTTACGAGTGCCTGGCCCAACTTGCTCGTAAATTTCTGTCAGCGCCTTGCACTAGCGTCGACTCTGAGCGTTTGTTTTCTGCTGCTGGACACGTGATGACCGAGCAAAGGAACCGACTCGCATGCGAGAAGGCAGAGATGCTAATCTTCATTAAAAAAAATTGATGTGTATCTCCCACTGATCCGACCAGAATTTAAAAAACAGTAGAAGAGTTACCAAAAAAATAACAATACAGGGTCAAACATGAATCTCTGTCTCGCTCTCTCTCCCCCCCCCCTCTCTCCCTCTCTCTCTTTGAGAAAAAAAATTAAAACAATTGAAAGTTTGAAACCTCAATGCTTTAGTCGTTTAATGGGAAAAAAAGGGTTCACTCAGTCATTTATATTGATTATTATTTATAAGTAATATTAACCCTTTGTTCTGTAAAATGACTGTTTGTTACTGTGAGGAATGCACTTTTTCAGTTTGTTTGTATACTTTACATAGAGACATATCTGACTGCCAGTATTTCATTTGAATCCCTAGAGGCCTTTATTTTATTTTTACATCACTGAGTGATGAACCTCACTATGGCAATTGGCAAATGTTTACATTTTGCAGTGTTATGTTTACAAGTTATTGACGGATTGTGAATTTTCTGATTCAAATTATATTTATTTTGAAAAATAAATATAGTCACTTTATCAGTCAAAACTGTTGTCTTGGCTTTGTTTTGTTCATAGTAGTAACGCTCATGTCATGATAAATCTGGTTAGGTCAAAACTACGGGAATATACATTTAAAAAAAAAATTATAATACAATAAATATCGGTTATCGATATCGGCTTGAGGAGCACAAAGTTATCGGTATCGGTGTCAAAAAATCATTATCGTGCATCCCTAATATGCTGTACCCGCAAAAAGCTAAAACAGTCACATCTAGAGACCTCAAAACCTACTCTAGCGAGGCCTTTAACCTAGAACTGGAGAGCCTGGACTGGTCAGATGAGCTCAGTGGTACACTGGTTGAAGAAACATGGCTTGGTTTCAAAACCAAATTTTCAACAATACTAAACGACATGGCCCCCCTAAGAACCACCAGGGTAAAAAATCGCGCTGAGCCGTGGATGCACTCCGAAATACTGACCGCTATGAAAACCAGAGACAAAAAAAATTCTCTGAGTTTCGTAAAAGTCAGTCAAAGCTTACCAAAAGCTCGAGCAGTGAACTCCAAGTCCACATGACTGAACTCAAACTGGAAAGAAACAGACTAAGAAATGATGTAAACTCCATGATCAGAACTGCAAAAAAGAATTCATCAATGACAAAACTGAGGAAAACTAAAATAAACCCTGTGAACTTTGGAAATTACTCAATAATCAACTACGCTGCTGTAAAAAAAAACTTAAAACCAGATTTTCAAACATAAAGACGGACAACACGCTCATCACAGCGTGCTGGATGTAGCCAATTACTTAAACATTTTCTTCACAAACATAGCCACAACACTGGTAAATAAACTACCCTCCCACACAGGGCATTTTGGGGTAGAACACATCATAGCCTACTACAATAACCTAGGGGTCCACAAAGACGACTTCAAACTAGAAATGGTAACAACAGCTGAGGTACTAAAAAAACTGAGCGCCTCCAAACTAACAAGGCCACGACAATATCCCCTCCAAATTCATGGAAAAAATAGTATACGAACAGTCCGTGTCCAGTCCTTTCGATTAGCCCCACCGTTCATTGTAAACAATGATGCATGTAGTTACTGTGTGTTGTTGTAGCCACCGGTTCATTTGCAATTTTTTATAATCCAACATAATGTGTAAAGAAACAACATATTCCAGTTAACGGTATCTTTTTTTAATGATTCATTACGGCGAAATCAATACTTCCATTTGTATAAATTGCGTTAAGCGGAGCTGAGTATTCCTGCCTGGCTGAAGGGCTTGTCGCGGCTCATGCGCACGCGCGCGCTCGGCCAATCAGAGCGCAAAACGGGAACGCGGAAACACAACTGCGTTGCGGAAAGCATACACGCTACCCAGACAGGATAAGCAATCAAGCCTGAATGCAATCGAACTGACTTCTGGCCTATCACTGCAAGGCTTTGTCAGTCATGTGATCACAACAACCCAGCTAGCCGGGCTCCGGTAATTAGTCAGTTAGTTCTGTGTTCCATGTTGCAATAAACGTTCAACAAAACGGTATCTTATTACCGCTTTCCTCCCGACGACAAAGAGAAGGTGGCTGAAGCCTGAAGTTGATACAGTAAGTTTGATCTCAATGATAAACAGTAAGTTTGATCTCAATGATAAACAATGAACAGGTAGGCTAACGGCAGGCTAGGCTAACATTAGGTACTACTACTAGTTAGGTAACGTTAGCTAGAATAAAAAATCAAGAATCCAAATCGAAAGTCTTATATAAGGTTATGAAATGAACAAGAATGTGATAAAATATGTAATAAAAACGGAGCTCAACGCATTAAGGCTGAGCCCCGAACGTTCGAACGTTCGTTCGTTAAGCTGACATTCGGACTTTAATTAATGGGTTCGAACGTTCGGTGAAAAAAAATAAAGCAGGCGCAACGACGGTGAGGCGATGTGAAGCGGCGCGTCCCCCGAGTGAGATCGCTCGGCTCAACCAGTATGGTCTCTGCCGGGCTGTTGCTGGATACTCAACCAGAGCTCTAGTCTCAACCAATGCAATAGAACAATTTTGATTGAATGACAGGCGATCCTGCCAATTACGTCACACCGCTTGCACCCGCCTCTGCTGTTACCACCAATCGGCAAGCGTTTATTATTATTTTTACTTCCGGCAATGCCGCCATTGATCTGCTTGAGAGAAGCATTAACGTAGCGTTAGCTCCCCGCCGAGGAAGTAAAAGTCGTAACAACTTTCCATAGGTCAACCTGCGGAAGGATCATTAATGAATAGTATTGAATACCAGCCTTTTTCGGCCACGGAGCGCGAGCTTCATGGCGGGAGGTGGTTGCGTTGGAAACAACTCTGGCCGAGGCGGCAGGCGTGTTGGGAGCCCGGCGGGACCCCCGCGCCGGTGTCTCTCTGCCGTCCCCCGTTCAGAGGCGCGCGCTTCTCTCCTTCCCGTCGACCAAGAGTGAATACCTGTTATTGAACGTGTAACACTAACTATATAACGTGAATGCCACAAAACGAATGCATTTGTTTATCTAGCCCCTTACGTGACTGCAGTGTGCAAGGAAGGGCTATTGTTTATCATAAGTAGGAACTTTATGCAGTACTCAGTAGCTTGTTTATTTTCTTCTGAGTGCTTTGTTTAATTACATGTTTACATGAACAGCCACGACTGTAAACAACATGTTTTTTCACCAATAGATTATGCAATGCCGCCCTCCGTAGGATCTATAATAATAAAAAAAAAAAATTTATATAAAAAAAAAAAGTAATAAAAAAAAATTTTATTACAAAATTTACAAAAAACGAACGTTCGTTCGATAAACCCTGGCGAACGTTCGAACCCTAAAAACAGGGTTCGGGCTCAGCCTTACAACGCATACATTTGATCTAGAAAGTTTGTTGTCCGCTAACTGTTATACAAAGATAGCCGGTGGTCTCGTGACGACCAGAATACAAAACATTACCTGTTGTTATTGTTAAGTCGCTATCTTGTGATAGTAACATGGTCGTGGTGTGAATTACCTCTAAATTCAAGTATTTTTGGATGACACAACACAGTAATAAGAAGGATGGCAAGTGTATGATGGCATGTACAATAATGCTGTATATACCATATGTATATTTATTCTTAATGTACTGTATAAATATCCACATGTGTCTGTACATAACTGCATATAATCCTTTTACATATCTGTAGATACTACTATATCTATATCTGTACATATCCCTTACACCGGAAACATCACTGCCTGGTATGGAAACAGCACGGCACAGGACAAGAAGGCCCTACAGAGAGTGGTGCGCTCAGCCGAGCGTACCACGGGTATTGCGCTACCTCCCCTGCAGGTTCTATACAACAAGAGGTGCAAATCCAGAGCCTGCAGAATAATGAAAGACCCCCACCACCCCAATAACAGCCTGTTCCAGCTGCTGAGGTCAGGCAGACGCCTGCGAACCCCAGCTACTAGGACAGAGAGGCTTAGGCTCAGCTTCTTCCCCCAGGCCATCAGAGCCTTGAACAATGAACATTGAGTGCCACAGAACACTGAACTATCCACACACGAGCACACACACGACACGCACGCTGTGCACGCTCGCACACTAGCAGCCACTTTAACACGAGCGGGCACACACTCACCGCACACAAGAGGAAAGGCCACTTTAAATTAGTATAACAGGAACAGTGTATTGCACTACTAAAGCTACCTAGCATGTCCTATATTACCTGTTACCTGTTTATTGCACAATGTTGTTTTTTTATTGGATTCTATTATATGTTGTACCACTGTTTTTTTATTGGATTCTATTATATGTTGTACCACTGTATTGCACATCGTCGTGGGCAAGACCACCCGCATTTCATTGTATACTTGTATGCCGTGACAATTAAAACTCTTGACTTGACTTTACCTACTCTTACTAGTTACACTGCTGGCCAGTATGACTACCATAATGTCTTTATACCTGTATCAATGTACATAATAATACTACAACTCTGTACATCTGATTAGCATTATTACTCCGTAGTACTGATTTATATATTTTAAACAATATAATGAATTTGTTTTGTTTTATTTGTCACATAAGGTACATGTACATTACAGTGAAACACTTGGTTCTGTATGAGATACTCGTTATTGCCCGCCAATCAATAACGCCAACAACGAGTTTACTCGTTTTTATGATTGTTATTTCCTTTATTCGCTATTGGCATTCATAATTCATCCAGCAAGGCTGTGGGAGCCTCTGGACTCTGTCTGATATTGCATCGCCTCAATACCGCCGCCTGGTGGATTTCGGGCGAGTTGCACTCCACTCTAAACCGGATGTGGCGCTCTGTGCATCGGGGAAAATTTTCCGGGCAGAGCTATCTTGTTATGTGGATCCAGACAAACACTTGAGTGCATTGGATCGCTTTCGAGACGCAAGAATCAATATGCTTTCTGCGTTTATTGCGTCGTACAAACATAAAATGGATCTACCAGATCGAAATCAAATAATTGGAATAATTTTTCTCCAGAATCATCGGCCACCGGTAAGAGGAATCTAAGGTTAATTCCAGCTTGATTGTCCATTAATTTCATTGCAATCAATCTGATCAACGTATGATGTCGTACTAAAGAAAGCCGTTACTGACAATCAAGGAATCATAAATGACCCCCCCCCCCTTTCCTTCACGCATGATGGAGCATAATGTATACCGATCATATGCATTTACATTTTTTAATATAGCGTGTATAGGAACGAAACGCCAATCGATTATGTATAATATGCGTCAGGGCCTATAACTCACGTTATAGGAATTACTGCTCTACACTCAAAAAACATACTTATATTCACGACGGTATTAACACAACAATGTATGAATGGAAAAATGTAACGTTCCCACATCCGGAACAATAGATACCCGATGTTGAATGGGCCATAGTAATGTCGATATACCTATAATATTTTAAAAGTTATAGCCCTGCAAAGAAGGTGAGCGACTCCATAGGCTTACAGCACTGGCAGAGAGTGGTATAAGATGGGCAAACTGCATGGCAGACAATGTGTTAAATACTCCGGCGAGCCAAGCGGTCACCATCATACATCTGCGAGGCTGCCGCTGCCGCTGCCCCCCCCCCCCTCTCCATATGCAATGCTGGAGAACGTGGCACGGACCTCCACAAGCAGTATTTGGAATGGCGATCAGATAATTTGATAATCTTTTTAGCATTTTTTGGGATTACTAAGAATCACCAAAACTATACTCATGGCGTTCTATATAGAAGGTAAACAGCGACCCCTGGCCGTGAATGTGTTAACATTGGAATTGATTGAGAGGGTGGGGAAAAACACGAGAATAAAATAAATAAAAATAAAAATGGTAGGAAACACAACACCAGTATAAAATAACTGGGTAAAAATCCCAAAATAACCACCACTGCCTAGCAGTTGTAAACAAGAAAAACTAGCAGTTGTAAACAAGAAAAACAAGAGAGAGAGAGAGAAAACCCTAGTAGCATGAGCTTGGGACACTGTTGAGGGGAAAACATGAAATGGACAAGCATCCGAACACAGTCAACCAAACCTACTTCAAGGCACTGCACACCTGACACCAATCAGGTGGCAATCAGCCCACACACCTGCCATGCCGCATGGCAATTAACTGCAGAGGCCAGTGATTGGCAGCTGTCCCTCACAGAAAGACGAAATAGACAGCCATCCCTCACAGAAAGACGAAATAAAGCCAAAGCACCTTAGAATAAAATAAAATAAAAACCCACATAAACCGTGATCCATCAGAATAGTACAGAATAGTAGCCACAGCGTGGAAAATATAACAAAGGAATGGCAACTTGTAGCGCTTCTACACAATGTTACAACAAAGTGTTTTACCAAGAGGCCTCACTTCCTTTTCTATTTTAGGCAGATAGATTTTTCTTCTATAGATATTTCAATGCGGGGGACCGGAAATAACCCATTATTGGTATTTTATTCAAATTCAAAAGGGGTAGGTAGTACCGAAATACCAATTCTATGAACTGGATTACATTTTGCAACAAATACGATGGAAACTAATAGTATACCTACAAAAATAAAGTAAAACGCTATCCCCGCCGAGGCGGGATACACAAGCATGTAAATCACAGGTTTCTCCGCAACAACAGGTAAACCGCATAAATCGGTAGCCTATTCACAGTGCAATCAGAATTGAAAATGTAAACAAACTAATCTGTATAATAGGCATCAAAACTAAATATTTGTTTTCTAGTCGCCTATAAAACCACCAACTCTTAGCTATAGGCTACTTTTTATTTACACAGAACGTCCAATAATGAGGCATAAAACTAAACCCGTGCAAGCTTGCACACTATACTGTATGGGTAAAACTTGAAACTGAACCATCCCTATAGGGAGGTGTAGTGGTTATGTCATTGCCGTTTTTCGTGTTCCACCCTCTGTCCAACGCAATGTATTTCCCGTCCAATAATGAGGCATAAAACTAAACCGGTGCAAGCTTGCCCATTGCCCATTTCTAAATCGTCTCGTTTAAAACAAATAAAGCATTAACATTTGCATGGTGTACATTTCTGTGCTTATTCATCCACAATCTATAGCTCAACATGAATCTATTCGCAATTAATCGTAAAAAATTAAATCGTCAAATTTTATTTCAACCAAAAATGCTTAAACAATAATGTTAGTGATAGAAGGGAACTCATTTCGTGCAAAAATGGAAAGCTTTTCAATTTCCATGCGGCAGAATTGTTACAATAGCCGATAATCCATTTTTCCAATGATAAATCCCTATACGGTTGGAACAACCAGTGACATCAGACTACACCGCCCTATTGCATTCGAATGTTTATAATGAGTTCTGCACTTCCCTTTGAGACTAATTTAAATTAAACTAAATGCCATTTGATTGGATTTACACGTCATTTGTTAATTTACACAAATGTCAATTCCATATAAAAGTGATTGACAGAGCTTTTTTTTTTTTAAACTTTGACCAGTCAGCTGGTTCTTTTTAGCGTTTATCGCTTTTTCTTCGCATTCATACTTGGTCAAGTTCGACCGACAGAAGCAGGCTGAAAGGGTTCAGATGGGGGGAAAGACACTCTGGGAAAGGCACGGCTGCCGTCCGGGATTCGAACGCGCTCAGCCCCAGATCCGCGCGAGCGCGGTTGTCCACGGCGCTGAAATAACACTCGCGGTACGTGGTGAGCTACTGGAGCTCCCCTGATTGACAGAGCTTTAGTGCAAAACACGTCATAGTACGCAAGCTAATGGCCTATGTTGGTAAATTTGTATCAAAAATAAACAAACGCAAAAGTAGAATCAACAATTGTAAAAATGATAAAACGATCCACACACACCTCAATTTGTGTTTCGTAAATCATAAGGACACACTTGATCTGCTTAGATTTACATACGGAATTCCAAGGACACGCTTGATCAGCTTGGAGTTACGTACGGAATTTTTAGACAAATATTTAGCTGTTTTTCCTCGTGTGTGAGGCTACTTCTTCTTCAGCGCTACCGAACACGGCCCGATGTGTGTTCGGCTCATGAGCGCTACAAGTGGCCAAAATCGCACATTATCTTTAGCCTTAACACATTGTGCGCCATAAACGGCGTAAGTCGTTATTGCCCGCCATGCGTTGAACGCCAACAACGCCGTAAATCGTTTTTGGGATCAATATTAAATTTTTTCACCATGGCATTCATAATTCATCCAGCCTCCCTCCGGACTGCAGCGGCACCCTGTCTGAGATTGCAACACCTCAATACCGCCACCTGGTGGATGTTCGGGCGAGTTACACTCACATCAAACCGGAAGTGGCGGTCGGTGCATCGAGGAAATCCCTCCGGCAGTCATATCTTGTTACGGGACTCCAGATAAACACTCGAGTGCATTTGGATCGCTTTCGAAACGCAATAATCGATATGATTTCGGCGTTTATTGCGCCATACAAACAAATTGGGATCTTTTTCCTCCAGTCTCATCGGCGAACGGTAAGAGGACACTAATGTTATTTTCAGCCCGATTGTCCATTTCCTTGTTTGCAATCAGTCTGATCAATATATCAACCCATACTAAATAAAGCCGGTACTGACGATCAAGGAATTATAAACGACCCCCCCCCCCTTTCCTTCACGCATGATGAAGCATAATGTATACCGATCATATACATTTGAATTTTTTTAATATAGCGTGTATAGGAAAGAAACGCCAATCGATAATCTATCATATGCGTCTGGGCCTATAACTAGCATTTTTGGAATTACAGCAGAAATATTCTCTAAGGTATTAACACAACAATGTATGAATGAAAAAATATAACGTTCCCACATCCGGAACGATAGATAATCGATGTTGAATGGGCCATAGTAATGTCAATATAGCAATACAATTTTAAAAGTTATAGCCCTGCAAAGAAGGTAAACATCTCCATAGGCTTAGACTGGTGGCAGTGAGCCTTATTGATGGATAGAAGCGTGGCAGGGAATGTGTTAAGGAACGATGTCAACAAAACGGTATCTTATTACCGCTTTCCTCCCGACGACAAAGAGAAGAGAAGGTGGCTGAAGTTGATACGGTAAGTTTGATCTCAATGATAAACAATAACAGTTAACAGCTAGGTAGGCTAAACAGGCTATTGCCAGGCTAGGCTAACGTCAGACTAGGCTAACATTAGGTACTAGTTAGGTAACATTAGCTATGTTAACTAAACGTAACGTTAGTTTATAAAACATTACCTGTCTATAACGTTGAGGCAAAAATTATAGTGTGTGTGTGTGTGTTTTGGTGGACATTGGACCGCAAAGCAGAAAATGCATTGCAGTTACAGTAGCTAAATAGTTAGCTTCTTTGTCAAACCGAATTTATCACTCTCGTTTCCAGAGCTGATAACGTTATTGACGTCCACTGGGATTAGACGGGCCCCACTCTATAAGGCCAGCTTCTCATAAGTAAGTAAAGTAAGTAAGTTAAAGCATACGTTTAACTATGCGTGAGGTTGTTTGTAGAGATAAATCTATATTTAAAATGATTGCTATGTGTCTATTGTCATTGTCAATTGACACTATAAACCTTCCCTTCAATATGCCATAAAGAAATAATCTTTTCATCAATACGTTCCCATTTTATAGCGTTGTGAATATGAACGTTATATCGGATTGGTCTAGGCTAATTCCTGCAAAGCTAGTTACAGGCTATTAAGCTAATAACGTTAAATCGATTGGCGTTTCGGGCATAGCTAGAGATAAAAATCTAAATGCATATGTATGCATGAAAGGGGGGGGGGGGGCGGGGGACGTCGTTTCTTATTATTGATTACCAAACCAATAACTAGCCACATAGGCCGATCGCCTGGATGGCTATCAAAACAATGCCCGATCGGGTTGTACTTTACGTGAAAAAGATCTTACCATGAGCCGGTTGGATCCCCCGGAGCATTTCCCCATTATCGATCGACATCTGGTAGATTGATATGTGTCCATTGGCTGATGATAAATCCCCTTATTGCATAGTGAAATCCGCAATTCAAAACGTATCCCGTGCAACAGACAATAGCTATCGCTTCAGATGAGTAGAAAACTACATTAGAGATCCAAAAAAAAAAAGACAACTTCAGCCACAGGGCACACTGCATTATCGCGATAGCGCCCCTAAGAGGATCTGGCCGGTATTGCACTTTCTTGAATTCAAAGAGTACATCTGCAGTGCATCTCGGCGACCTTGAATAGATTATAAAAATGGAATAAAAGCCAAAACAACTTGTCCACAACGGGTGGAATCGAAACATGGAGATCTCCGTGGTCTGGCGCCATTGTGTTAAGAACGGCTTGATGAATGTGGCGGTGGCTTTTCTTATTGTTCTCTTAACACTATCCCGCCCAAGCACGGAGATCTCCGTGTTTCGATTCCACACGGTGTGGACAGAAGCACGGATATATCCGTGGCAAGTTGTTATTGCTTTTATTCCATATTAATAATCTATTCAAGGTCGCCGAGATGCACTGCAGATGTACAGGGCGTGGCCGCACCTGTCACGTGCCTGTCGGGGCCAATCAGGCCTACCCCGGAAGTAACTTACAGTTGCGGAACAGCAACAGGCGGAGGGGACACGTGATGCAAGGCTTTGTCCACATTGCAGCTGGCTTGTGGGAGGCATGGCCTAACAACGTTCGAGACAGGGGAGGGTAGAATTGGACAATACGAAATTAGGGATGGGAGAAAAAATTCAAAAATGGGGAGAAAAAGTAGATACAAAAAAATTTATTATAAGTATGTTTTTAAGCTTTTCTGCTGTAATTCCAAAAACGCTAGTTATAGGCCCTGACGCATATGATAGATTATCGATTGGCGTTTCTTTCCTATACACGCTATATTAAAAAATTCAAATGTATATGATCGGTATACATTATGCTTCATCATGCGTGAAGGAAAGGGGGGGGGGGGTCGTTTATATTTCCTTGATCGTCAGTAACGGCTTTATTTAGTATGGGTTGATATATTGATCAGACTGATTGCAAACAAAGAAATGGACAATCGGGTTGAAAATAACATTAGTGTCCTCTTACCGTTCGTGGATGAGACTGGAGGAAAAATATCCCAATTATTTGACGTCGATCTCCTAGATCCATTTCCGGTTTGTATGGCGCAATAAACGCCGAAATCATATCGATTATTGCGTTTCGAAAGTGATCCAAATGCACTTCAGTGTGTATTGATCCACGCCACAATATATCTCTGGCGGAGGAATTTCTCGATGCACCGATCGCCACTTCCGGTTTGGCGTGAGTGTAACTCGCCCGACCATCTACCAGGCGGCGGTATTGAGGCGTTGCAATCTCATACATGGTCCCACTGCAGTCCGGAGGTTGGCTGGATGAATTATGAATGCCATGGCGAAAAAATGAAATATTGATCCCAAAAACTGCGTAAGTCGTTCTTGGTGTTGCAAAAACGGCGTAACTCGTTCTTGGCGACCAATGTGTTAACACATTGACCGCCAGCAGCAGGGGGCGCTGATCGCCCTTCATCGCCAGGTCTTTATTCAATGGATATTCGACATTTGCGAGTGCTTAAAATATATCTTATATTATATCTATGGGTCTAATAACGCCGTCGACTGTCAGTGAATTGCTTCCAGTCAACATGCCCAAAACAGATTGTTTTTTCATCCGTACATTTCCGTTTTTATACCGTTTTGAATAGAGTATGGTTTGGGTGCTTTTGAGTAATTCCAGGAAAAAGACGAGAAAAAGGCATTTTAGTGTAATCCAGTCATCACGTAATTTTTCGGCTGATTATCTAATCATCCTGAATTCAACGCTAGATTATCATTATTATATCTCGTCGTGCATACATGAAATGGCCATCGTAGCGGGGCTCACCCCCCCCCCCCCCCCCCCCCCCCACCGCAGTCAACGGTAATAAGCACATACACCTACACACATAGCTTTGATCGCGGTAGAAATAAATATCAGATCAACGCAAGGTTTCATATATAGTATTCTTACCTTCTCTCTGATGTAATGCAAAAAAAATAATCCAATTATCTGATCGCCATTCCAGTTATCCACGGCGATCATGTCCCCCACATTACCGAGCGTTACACATGGACAGGCGGGCAGGGTTAATATTCACATTGGTCATTGTAAGCCGCTGGCTCGCCTGAGTATTTAAACACCGCCCGCCCGGCTCAGATCGGCTCCTAAAACACACCAGCCCATTTCAAATGGGATGCAATAGCTCTGCAAGGCAGTAGAGGGCAGTATTGACCGTCTGCTAGCTCAGACACATTCACCAGGGTATACAGAGGCTGCAGACATGAATTATGAATAGATATAGCGAATAAACGAGTTAACTAGTTTCTGGCGCTGAACGCATGGCGGGCAATAACAAGTATACTCGTTTTTGGCGCAGAACCAATTAACCTCCTTGGGCAAATGAAGGTGTCATAGCAGCATGGGGGAGGTGTGTGTGTGTGTAGTCTCCTCATATGACTACAAACTGCGATGCGACACAAATTCAAAATGGCGGATATTCGCTCAATTATGAAGACATTCCATAAACTAAAATCTCACTAATAACACTTTAGACTATTGGTAAACAAACATATTGTTGAAAATATACACTATGGCTGCTGTTTTGACAGGATTAAGGTCTTTACTCTTGGTTACATTTTTTTTTTTTTAAACGCAACATTATGTCATACAGTCTGGAAAGATTGATTTATGACGTGATGTCATCTGCGGACCGCTCGGGCTAAAGAGGTTAAAGGTCCTGTGTCTTATAAATGGCCTTTTCCAGTGTTTAGCATTGTTTCCTAGCAATGGGGGTTTGTATCAATGGGGTCTGTGTCTCTAATTCTCATTTTTGCAAATTGCTCCAATTCAGTTGAGACAACAATATCCTCCCCCAGTGAACTAAGCTATTCTGATTTGACTCGCTATCCTACATAGCAAGGAGTTGATCTGCAGTAACGCCACCTCTATGGTTGTAGCGCAACCATTTGCTCAACAACAGAGCGAGTGGAAATACCAACACTTCCCTGATGTAAACAAGACAATCGTCTTTCTCTGGTCTGCATCCCCTTAACAATTGTGTGGATTGGGCGGCTACGTGGCGTAGTGGGAAAGGCGCTCGCCACGAAATCTGGAGACACTGGGCTCGCCTGTTCGAGCCCAGCGCTCCACATTTGCTTTCAGTTTAGCTGGTCGTTCATACTAATACACATTGGCCGTATTAGGGGGTGGGAAACTGATGGGTGGGGATCGGGCGTTGTGGACAGCGACTCCTACAGGTCGGTTGGTGCGCCTGCGCAGTAGAATCAGGAAGTGTCGGGGGCAGCGTGAGCCTCCCACACGTTACTCCTCGCCACTGAGAGATCGAGCTGCGCAGGTGAAAAGATGCGACTGCTGTTACCTCAAGTACCGGAGGGGACTTGTGCTATGTATGACTTAGTCCACATTGCAGCCGGCTTGTGGGAGGCAAGAAACAGCGTTCGTGACAGAGGAGGGTTGAATTGGATGATACGAAATTGGGATGGGAGAAAATATAGAAAAATGGGAGAAAAAGTGGATAAAAAAAAACAATTGTGTGGATTGAGCCGTACTGTGTTGTACTCATTCTGCAAAGTTCATCCTCAAGCGGGTGCCGACAGAGAGAGGCAGAGAACGAGCGAGAGAGAGATAGAGAGGGAGAGAGAAAGAGAGAGGGACAGGAGCTTCTCTCTCGGGAAAAACACATGCGCCGCACGGGGATGGAGCTTCTCCACTCACATATCACTGTCAAAATATCTTTGACTCCCACGCGCGCGCCCGTTTTCCGATCCGTGCAATAATATTCACAGGGGTATATATTGTCATTTGAAACAAGTTACCAATGCATTGTCCCGTGGGATTATGCCCTCCGCGGCAATTTTTTTTAGTATCCCCCTCAATCTCTCTATATCTCTCTCTGTCTGCCAGTTCAGACTGTGGGTGACTGTCACTCAAAGCGCTTATGGGCGGAGCCCAGCCCAAAACAGCTTGAAATCTTGAAGTGGAAAAATGCTGCTTTAGAGTACTTTATTAGAAATACAAAACAATGATTTTTTTTTTATTTTTTACAGATGTGTTCCATAGACTCACAGGAATTGTGTAAAGTTTCCCAAATAATGAAAGGAATAGCAATACATGCCCCCTTTAAGAAAATGCCTGCCCTTTTCTGTCTCTCATTTACGCACAACTTAAAAAACATGATTAATAATATTTCCGTGGTTCCAAATTAAGAAACGGGGCAGTCCTACAGGTCGTTTTTGACGGATGACGCATGAATAACATAACATAGTTATTATTAACATAGTAATAATTAGGGCAGCTGGGTGGAGATTGCGCTCGTCACCAATGCAAGAGACTCCGGTCTCGAATCCGGGTGTCAGCATTGCCTTCGGCTTGGGCCGACCGTCGTACTGGCTAAATTGGCTGAGTCAGCGGGTGGAAGTCGATGGGTGGTAATCTGGTCGTTGTGGACAGCGACTCCTACAGGTCGGTTGGTGGACGCCTGCACAGCAGAGACAGGAAATGGCGGGGGTAGTGTGAGCCTCCCACGCGTTACACCTCGCCAATGAGAGTCCGCGCTGGCAGGTGAAAAGATGTGACAGGCTGCCTTCTTGTGTACTGGAGGGGACACGTGATGCAAGGCTTCTATCCTCCCTACAACCGACCAGTGGGGGTCATATGCAAGCAACGTTCAAGACAGGGGAGGGGAGAATTGGAAACACGAAATTGGGATGGGAGAAAAATAGAAAAATAAGGAGAAAAAAGTGGATTAAAAAAAATAAAATAGTAATAATTAAAAAGAAAGTGGAATGGCAAAATGCAATCAGTAATACAATACATATCTATCTTGGTCGTCCTCGGACGGGCCCTCCATCGGTGCTTCCAGTCATCCCGATCCTCCATGCATCTGGCTAGCCTCATTCTCCTGACTACCACTTTATCGCTCACCTTTAGAACCCCCCCATACAAGTTTGCATTAGTGACATGCTCATCCCTGTTGATGTTGAGCACCACACGCATCATTCTGGTGTAGCACCCATCCAAGGACTTCTGCAGGGTGGGCTTCAAGGTCCAGCATTCACTGCCATACAAAAGGATAGACTCAACTGTTGCATGAAAGAAGTTGAGCTTGATTTGACGGGGGAGGTTGGATTTCCACACACTGGTCATGCCGTTCAGAGCCCTCCACGCAAGCGCCGTCCTCACTTTGAGGCGGCATGGCAGCATGGTAACACTGTCGCCTCACAGCAAGAAGGTCCAGGGTTCGATTCCCGCTTGGGGACCAGGTTTCCGTGTTGCCAGGTACTCAGGTGGGGTATCTCCCAGGCCTTTCTGTGTGGAGTTTGCCTGTTCTCCCCGTGCTCGCAAGGGTTCCCCCCCGATAAGATAAACCCAATGGAAAAAACATGCACAACAGATCGCTGACGCTGTCGTGTCCCTGACGAAGACGGACAGGAGCACTTGGATTGGTCCCCGGGGCGCGGTACCTCGCTGACGCCACTATCTGCTCCCGGCTGCCCCTGGGGGGAAGGATGACGGGATGGGTCAAGCGCAGAGACATCGGCGACCCAAAAAAACAATGCATGTGTGTGTGTGTTCCTGTGTGTGTGCTGCCCATCGCAAGTGTGTCGTTGCATGCTGAATAAAGACTTTTTTTTTGTCAACTTTTTCTCCCCATTTTTTCTATTTTTCTCCCTTCCCCAATTTCGTATTGTCCAATTCTACCCTCCCCTATCTCGAACGTTGTTAGGCCATGCCTCCCACAGGTCGGCTGCAATGTGGACGAAGCCTTGCATCACACGTCCCCTCCGGTACACGAGGAGGCAGCCGTCGCATCTTTTCACCTGCACAGCGCAATCTCTCAGCGGCGAGGGTCTGCGTGGGAGGCTCACGCTGCCCCCCTTGCTTCCTGATTCTGCTGCGCAGGCGCACCAACCGACCTGTGGGAGTCGCTGTCCACAACGTCCGATCTCCACCCACCAGCTTCCCACCCCCTAATACTGCCAATTGTATTAGTATGAACGACCAGCCAAGCTGGTAGCAACGCTGAGAGCTGGGCTCGGACCCAGCATATCCTGTGTTAGTGGCGAGCGCCTTGCCCACTGCGCCACTTAGCCGCCCCCCGATAAAGACTTCTAAAAGTCCTGCATTATTATTATTATAATAATAAAAGCACACTGTGCAGTGTCTAGTGTTACAAGTGAGACAGTCCTAACAGTTCTCCTAACAGACACAGTTTGTGGTGTGTCGGAGGGGGGTCAGGGGCTAATTACATGGCTTAACGTGCTCCGCATCTTTGCTAGCTCCTCATAGAGGGGTGGGAGGGGGTTTCCAGCCTACTACCCAGCTTTTTCCGCATCCTCCTTTCTGCCACCACCTCTAATTTTCCCAGTTCGACTCCCACTACAGAGCTAGCCTTCCTCACCAGCTTGTTCAGTTCGACTCCCACTACAGAGCTAGCCTTCCTCACCAGCTTGTTCAGTTTGACTCACTACAGAGCTAGCCTTCCTCACCAGCTTGTTCAGTTTGACTCACTACAGAGCTAGTCTTCCTCACCAGCTTGTTCAGTTTAACTCACTACAGAGCTAGTCTTCCTCACCAGATTGTTCAGTTTGACTACAGAGCTAGCCTTCCTCACCAGCTTGTTCAGTTTGACTACATAGCTAGCCTTCCTCACCAGCTTGTTCAGTTTGACTACATAGCTAGTCTTCCTCACCAGCTTGTTCAGTCTGACTCACTACAGAGCTAGCCTTCCTCACCAGCTTGTTCAGTCTGACTCACTACAGAGCTAGCCTTCCTCACCAGCTTGTTCAGTTTGACTCACTACAGAGCTAGCCTTCCTCACCAGCTTGTTCAGTTTGACTACAGAGCTAGCCTTCCTCACCAGCTTGTTCAGTTTGACTCACTACATAGCTAGCCTTCCTCACCAGCTTGTTCAGTTTGACTCACTACGGAGCTAGCCTTCCTCACCAGCTTGTTCAGTTTGACTCACTACAGAGCTAGCCTTCCTCACCAGCTTGTTCAGTTTGACTCACTACAGAGCTAGCCTTCCTCACCAGCTTGTTCAGTTTAACTCACTACAGAGCTAGCCTTCCTCACCAGCTTGTTCAGTTTGACTCACTACAGAGCTAGCCTTCCTCAGCTTGTTCAGTTTGACTACATAGCTAGTCTTCCTCAACAGCTTGTTCAGTTTGACTACATAGCTAGTCTTCCTCACCAGCTTGTTCAGTTTAACTCACTACAGAGCTAACCTTCCTCACCAGCTTGTTCAGTTTAACTCACTACAGAGCTAGCCTTCCTCACCAGCTTGTTCAGTTTAACTCACTACAGAGCTAGCCTTCCTCACCAGCTTGTTCAGTTTGACTCACTACAGAGCTAGCCTTCCTCACCAGCTTGTTCAGTTTGACTCACTACAGAGCTAGCCTTCCTCACCAGCTTGTTCAGTTTAACTCACTACAGAGCTAGCCTTCCTCACCAGCTTGTTCAGTTTGACTCACTACAGAGCTAGCCTTCCTCAGCTTGTTCAGTTTGACTACATAGCTAGTCTTCCTCAACAGCTTGTTCAGTTTGACTACATAGCTAGTCTTCCTCACCAGCTTGTTCAGTTTAACTCACTACAGAGCTAACCTTCCTCACCAGCTTGTTCAGTTTAACTCACTACAGAGCTAGCCTTCCTCACCAGCTTGTTCAGTTTAACTCACTACAGAGCTAGCCTTCCTCACCAGCTTGTTCAGTTTGACTCACTACAGAGCTAGCCTTCCTCACCAGCTTGTTCAGTTTGACTACAGAGCTAGTCTTCCTCACCAGCTTGTTCAGTTTGACTCACTACAGAGCTAGCCTTCCTCACCAGCTTGTTCAGTTTGACTACAGAGCTAGCCTTCCTCACCAGCTTGTTCAGTTTGACTACATAGCTAGTCTTCCTCACCAGCTTGTTCAGTTTGACTCACTACAGAGCTAGCCTTCCTCACCAGCTTGTTCAGTTTGACTCACTACAGAGCTAGCCTTCCTCACCAGCTTGTTCAGTTTAACTCACTACAGAGCTAGCCTTCCTCACCAGCTTGTTCAGTTTGACTACAGAGCTAGCCTTCCTCACCAGCTTGTTCAGTTTGACTCACTACAGAGCTAGCCTTCCTCACCAGCTTGTTCAGTTTGACTCACTACAGAGCTAGTCTTCCTCACCAGCTTGTTCAGTTTGACTACAGAGCTAGTCTTCCTCACCAGCTTGTTCAGTTTGACTCACTACAGAGCTAGCCTTCCTCACCAGCTTGTTCAGTTTGACTCACTACAGAGCTAGCCTTCCTCACCAGCTTGTTCAGTTGATGTTACCCCCCCCCCCCCCCCAGCATACCTTGATGTCCATCCTCTGGAGATGGAGGTGTGCGGGGGGGACATTGATGAATTTACTCTTAGCATTTTTTCTGTTTCCCTCTCCCTCCTCTCTTCCACAGCTCCTCTTGTCTCTACCTCTCCCCGTCCACTTCTCCTTTCCTTCTCTCCTCTCGTCTTCTCTCCTCTTCCCTTCTTATCCCCTCCTCTCCCCTGCTCCTCTTCCTCTCCTCTGCAAGTAACGCTTAGTGTCAAATCCCCAGCCTCTACCTCTGTAGTCTGTGTGTTTATTAGTTTCTACCATGTAGAAAAGGTGTGTGAGGGTTGGGAATAGAAGCGGAACAGGCCCTCCGCTCGACTCCCAACTAACATAGGAAACCAGAATAGGAGAGCAGCACGGTGTCTTTGAGGTGCAGTTGTTAGGAGATGACAGTGTTTTGTTATGACTGACTTTTTGTGTGTTGTTGCACTCCCCCCTCCCCTGTGCGCCCGCTCTGAGCCCAACTTCATCAGTCCATGTGATGTCTGAAGGTTGTTTGTGTGTGTGTGTCTGTGTGTGTGTTCGCCTCCGCCTCGTTTCCGTCTCGCTCTGTCAAACGCGGCATGGCAGGCCCCCATGTTTTTTCCTCTCTTACAGATGGATGTGTTGAGATGCAAACACCTATTTTTCTCCCTTTTTTCGTTCCCTGCAGAGAGAAAAATACTATCTGCCTGATTGTGTTGTGAGTCGCGGAGAGTCATGCTTGCACGCACACACACATGCACACTCCCGTGTATGTCATAGGTAGCATGCACTAATGTCTGTCATACACACACACACACACACTGGGTTGAGGGACATATTCGATAAAGCTGTTTGAGTTTGAGGAGCCTTTTCTTCATGTCACCGGGGGATAACGGGCATCACACAAGGAACTAAAACAACCTATAATGGGCGCTAACTAAAAGAAACACGATAACGGAGCGGGGTAGGGAAATGAATGAATGTGGGGAGACAGCTAGCGACGTGGGGAGGGAATCAAAGATAAAAAGAAAGAAATTAGTGTCTGTGTGGGGCCCGCCTGGGGCATAGAGCCGAACCACCTGGTCCAACTAGATACGCCGGCAGAAGCACAGTGTGGTGCGTTAGTGGAAATGCTAGTGGATGCTCTGTGTAGCAGAAAGGTTCTCTGTCGGTTCCGGCCACGTCTGGACAGCTTAATCGGGTCAATACCTAATGGAGAGGAAACCGCTATCAGTGGCTTGTTGTTTCCAGCTTAACATCCACAGTGAGGTAACAAAAGGCACTTAACACTTTGAATGCCCAAAACGTCATAACACGTTTTATCAGCCCAATGCCTGAATGCCCATGACGTTTATTATCGTTTTATTTTTTTATTAGCGATCTGAATTCATATTTCATCAACCGAGTCTCCCGTTGGTATGCAGCCCCTGTAGGAGCTCAGATGTGAAAAAACCGCCCCTTATCGTCTCCCAGATGGTAATGCACCCTTTTGGAATGGACTCAATGAAAATGGATGAGAAAAGAAAAATCCGGAATCCACATTTTACTTCTCAGGCATGTAAACCGAGCCGATCGGATTCATTGTGGAGCCTCAGAACAGCGTGGAATACATATGTACAGTATGTAGCGTTGGATCAATAAAAGCGATAGATTTTTGGAATGGCGATCAGGAATTGGAATGATCTTTTTGGAGAACATCTGATCTGAGGTTAGGAATCTATTTTACAAGTCTTGGGATAATCAGAGTTGTATTCGCTGAGATCTCAGCGTTTGCCCTATGTGTGTGTGTGTGTGGGCGATCGCTTTGAGGAAATCAGATAATCGATTTTTCAGATCGCCTATATAGCGTGCATACGTACACATATACTATCGATAATCTAGCGTTTATTTGAAAACTATTCATAAATAGGCCGAAAAATTTCAACGTTTTTGTGTATTCTAGAATATTCCAGTAAAGGGCGATTATCATGGAATATTTATATTTTCCTTGAAAACGAGGGCTTTTCAAAATGCTATAAGACGAAAATGAACCGATAAAAAAACAATCAGCTTCGACAATGTTGACTGGAAAACTAGTCATTGATAAGCGACGGGCAGATTAGACACATAATTTAAAACATAGATTAGTTATTAACGCTAACATTGAAGTGGATGGTGGGCATTCAAGCGGTAAATCAAGATTAAGCTTGGGCTCTGAAAGTGTTAACCTCTTATGGATGGTGGGCACACGTTGCGGCACTTTGCTCTCGTCTGTCGGCTCCGGGCTGCGTTTTCACAGATCAACTAATACATTGTTGAAAAGTTTAATTTGCCGCCTGTTGATTGTCACCACACTCAACCTATTGCGTGATTCCATTCTCGAGTTACAAGACAAAACATCCGGCGAGTGTCATTTGACGAGCTGTTCGGACGAGTGACCACGTCCGGTTGTGAGCGGTCCTGAACTGACCAGTCACCGCTGATGGTGAAAATGACCGTTGTATAGCCAAGGAGCGTCTGGTCCGAAAGCGGTCCCAGACGGGCGCTGAGAGTGGGGGAAGGTGACACAAGAAGACGAAGAAGTCCATTGTTTTGACGAGAGCCTGTGAATGAATGGGAGTTCCAGTCTGGTTTGTCAAAAATGGGGGTTACTAATGTCTGTCTAATGTCCTTTGTGTTTGTGGTGTGTTTTTTGTTTAAATTTGTATTTGGTATATCTGTATTTTGTATTTATTAGTTAAGTTTAGATCTGTATTTATTATTTCTTATTGTTTTTGTCATTATTATTATTGTTGTTACTGTTGATGTTTATATTGTGTTGTTTGCTGTTGTTGTTAAAAATGTTAAATAAAAGGGGCGGCTGGGTAGCGCAGTGGACTAAGCACTCGCCTACCACCGCAGAGACTCTGGGATCGAATCCAGCTGTCAGCGGTATCTCCGGCTTGCAAGTCGTATCGTGGGGGTTTGCACCAAGCTATTGATGGTGGTCTAGTTTTATTATTATATTTTTTTAACTATGTCTTGCTGCTCCTTATATATTGATTAATATATAGAACTATAAAATAGGTCACTTAAATATTTCCTGTAGTCATCTTACCTTTTGTTCCTCTGCTTTCAGTACTGACTGAGGGAGATGGAGGAGACGGATAATTGCAACGTGTGAGTGTGTCTGTGTGGTTTGTGGTTGTTTTTGTGTTGATTTTCTATCTTTTACCTTGTTTGTTTATTTCTTATTTTGTTTTGTTAGTAAAACAGTAAAAAAAATATAAATAATTTAACAATAAAAATAATGATAAATGTGTTATTATATTTGTTATTCTGTAAAAACAGTCCTCTATTCTGACTTGGCATCGCTTGGATTGTGAAAATATTATATTATTTGCATTAAAGGATCTCCGTTTGCGCCCTTTGTGAAGTCAGCATGGGTGAGTTACATAATGCCATGTCTCCACTGTGAATGCTGGTAGACAAAAATAGCCTTGACATTTAACTATTTTGCATATTTACAATGAAATTCAGTTTAGAATATAAAGTGATGGATAAAAAAGACACATTCCAACATACACAAATCTACTGTTCTCTAATGTCTGACCTTGTAAGGAAATTATATATATATATATAAATCATATTATATATATATAATAATAGCCAACAATCTTTGCAGTGAGATAATCTGGGCCACGTCAGGCCACATAGACTAGACTAGCCATCAGTCACCTCTCTGTTATACTCAAAATGGTAAACTCTAATAGTTATTGTTCTAATTTATTGTTGGAATTCCAAACTGTTGATCCCCACTGCTGTCACTGTGAAACACGGCTGTCTCACTGCCGGCATCAATAGGTTTCTTACGGTCTCTTATGGAAAACAAAAGACCTTGAGAGGAATAGATTGCCAAGGGTAAGACATTCAACATGAAATCACACTACAAGATTGAGTTTAAGCAAATATATCATGCCTTACGAATACCTCTGGCCCTACCTTGGTTATAATTATGGGCTCCCTGTCTAAATAACATGTTAATTTATAATATATTTTCCCTAGATAATGTTTTATTCCGTTCCCAGATTGTCAGTAACACACAAGTCATGTTAACAGGTTAGAGCAGCTACACAGTAACCATGTTAACAGGTTAGAGCAGCGACACAGTGACCATGTTAACAGGTTAGAGCAGCTACACAGTGACCATGTTAACACTTTGGCGACCAAAGTCCCGCGGCGATTTAGAGTCCAGAGGACCGAGCTTTGTCAACAAACCGATGTACTTTCTAACAGCTATATATATACTTTATAGTATTGCTATCTGTCCATTCTCAGTGTCACTTGAGTACATAAACCGTGCCTTCATAATGGCTTAAAGAAAATAAAAATCCATCGGTTGGTTGTCATTTTATAGCGCCGTGAATATAAGGTTTATCGCAGTTTTCGCCTTGTCTTTTTTCTGGGGAGCTAGATATGAGGCTAAAGGCTAGTCTCGTTATATCAAACGCCATTTCTGCTGTATATATACGAATGAAATAAAACAAACTGCGTAGCATCCGGAATATTACAGAGGATCTATGGATGAAATGGGGGCGGCGGGGGACGCCGATTACTATTATTGATTAGCAATACAGTGTGCATTCAAGTAGTCATTTTCACGGATCGATCACGTTGCGTGTTACAACAAAGTCCAATCCAGCTGTAATTTGGGGGAATAGTATCCTACCGTCAGCCCATGTGATCGCCGGCAGTATTTCGTCATTAGTCATCGGAATCTGGTAGATCGATATGTCCATTGGCTGATCATAAATTCCATTATTCCAGGCTGAAATCTGTGTTCGGTAACGTGATCAAAGATGGAGTATGTTCGGCTGGGACCGAGGCTCATATGAAACGCCCACAGACTGTAATTTTTTTTTTCAATCGCCCTCAATGATACTGCAGTGGAGCGATGGCGCCCCTAAGCGGATCTGGCCGGTATTGCATGTTTAGAAAATCAAATATGCGGGTAGGTCCTGCAAGTCGATCGGGGACGTTAATAGCGTTATTAATATGGAATAAAACAATAACAACTCACCAACTGGTCCACAACGGGTGGAATCGAAGTTAACTCGTGCTTGGGCGGCAAAGTGTTAACAGGGTAGAGCAGCTACACAGTGACCATGTTAACAGGTTAGAGCAGTGACCATTGTGAGTGTAATTTCAGAGTCTTAATCATATGGGGCCCCACAACAGGGTTGATCGTTAAAATCCATGAAGTCATGTTATCCTTCTCTCAAAAACTGTTAAAACACTATATCCATTCATTATATTCAGAGCAGGCCAGATAACGCTTGCATCCAAGGCCGCAGCGAGCCCTCCGCAAGGGCCCATCCCATCCGACTCCCCAAATGACCATATAAAGCCAACCCAATCAGAGACGGAGGCGTCTCTATCTCACTGTGTTAAGCCATTACAATATTGCTTTGTCTTCACTTTCACTCTGACAGACCTGTGATATGCACTCTGACAGACTGAAAGTCCGTCCGTATGGGCGTACTGTATATATATATTTTCTTCTCTAATAAACCTGTGTTCATTTAACGTGAGTATTCCGGCTGTCTTTCTGCTCCCTGTTTCATTATTTCAGAATACCTGATTCGCAGTGTGACACTGTTTTAGGCTGCTGGATGTCCGTGGAGAACCTGGTGGTTTGCACGCTCATAAGGCCAATCCCTGGAGACGTCAAAATCCACCACACCATGTTAACAGGTTAGAGCAGCTACACAGTGACCATGTTAACACATTCCCGCCCAACAACGTATATATCCGTGTTTCGAATCCACCGGTTGAGGACCACCCACGGATGTGTCAGTGGCAATGTTGTTTTGGCTTTTATTCCATTTTAATAACCTATTCAAGGTCGCCGAGCGGCACTGCAGATGTACCCTACTCTTTGAATTAGAAAAAAGTGCATTACCGGCCAGATCCTCTTAGGGGCGCTGTCGCGATAATGCAGTGTGCCCTGTGGCTGAACGGTGCATTATTTTTTTTGACTTTCAATAGAGTTTCCAGTTAGCTGGATTCTGGATGTGCAGCATGTAGCTTGGAATACATTTTGGATCGCGGATTTCAGTGTGCAGTAAAGGAATTTATCATCAGCCAATGGACATATCGATGTACCAGATGGCGATCGATAACTGGGAAATGGTCTGGGGGATCCAACCGGCTCACGCTGATCAGGCCTTGTTATCATACTCAACCAGCCGATCAATGAATGTGGCTACTGAGGCGAACACGGTTATTGGTAATCAATAATCAGAAACGACGTCCCCCGCCCTCCCCCCCCCCCCCCCCCTTTAATGCATTCATGGTTGAGGATCGTACGGATCATATGCACTTTGAGTTTTATTTATTTTTTATTTATTTTTATTTTCCCTCCATTTTCTCCCATCCCAATGTTAGTCGTATGCCAATTCCCAGTCCCTTCCTGGTCGCTGCGCACTTACCCCCCACAGTCAGATCATCTGGGAGAGTGGAGGCTACCACGTGCTTCCTCCGACACACGTCCAGCCAATCACCGCTTCTTTTCACCTGGCAGCGCGGATTCTCATCGAGAGGGCGTAGCGTGTGGGAGGACCACACTATCCCCCTCGAGTCCTATCCGCGCTTAGCAGGCGCCCCGACCGAACTGTAGGAGTCGCTGTTTACAACGACCCGGACCCACCCCGCCAGCTTCTCCCACCCTCTAATACAGCCAATTGTATTAGTGCAGACGGCCAGCCAAGCTGGTGACAACCCCGGAGCTGTGAGCTGGATTCGAACAGGCGAATCCAGCTCACAGCTCCGGGGCTGGTGACGAACGCAATCTCCGCTCGGCCACCTAACCGCCTTGCACTTTGAGTTTTAACTGTAGTTTCTGTATAACCAAAATGCCATTGGATATAACGTTAGTAGCTATTAGCCCTTTATCCAGCCTTCCAGGAAATATACTAGACCAAATCCCTTATAACGCTTATATTCAAGACGCTATAAAATGAGAATGAGTATTGATGAAAAAATTATTTCTTTAAGCCATTTTGAAGGGACGGTTTATGGTCTCAATTGACAATGAGAATGGACATTGGACAGATAGCAATACTATAAAGTATAGATTTAGCTCTACAAACAGCCTCACAAACTATGCAAGTCAGATGTATGTAGTGTACAGTGTTGTAGTATTATTATGTACAGTGATACAGATATAAAGACACTATGGTAGTAGTCATACTGGCCAGCAGCGTAACTAGTAAGAGTAGGTAAGGGATGTACAGATATAGATATAGTATCTACAGATATGTAAATGTCATTAACAGATTGCAGAATGGGTACAATACAGTACAGCTCAATACACACAAAAGTTAAGATGCAGACCAGAGAAAGACTTTCGTCTTGTTTACATCAGGGTCCCCCATTTTCAATTCATAGTGATATATATTTTTGGTCATACACTTACAATATTTAGCAGCTGGGAAATACATTATTTGATGTATTCAGGGCCATTTCACGTTGATTCTAAACGTTACACATTACATCCTGCTAAATGAACGTTAGCTAATGTTACGGCCAGTGTTGAAAAGCCTTGCGGTCGCATTCAATTTTCGAGGGACCATAACGTTAACTTGACAGCAAATGTGGATATGCTTTATTTGAGCAGTTGCTAGTGTAACGTTACCTTAGTTGATTGTCGTTCTGACATAACTGCAGTAAACAAACTAACATTAAACCTAAGTTAACCTAAGTTAACTTACCAGTAAATTCAGTACAGGATCCACAGGACAGCCTGATCACAAGAGTCGACGGTCCAGTTTACATTTCCCCCAACCAGAGCCTAACTAGAGCCACAGTCTGCGAATCAGAGGCAGAGTAGTGGCGGGTCTTCGGTGCCAGCAGGTTGGGTTGTCTCAAGTAATACTGTACATCTAGCTGATTATCCATAAAAAACGCACGTTAATCGAAAATACCACACCATTACTGTACCAATGACAGTCAAATAGAAAAGCAGAAAAGCATTACATTGCAAAATAATATGTCCATGTCTGTAGTGTGTGCACACACACACACACAGCGGTGCGCTGGATGGATATAATTCCAACTTGACTTTGCGCCTCCTGGCGGCACAAAACAGAAGCCGCACCCACCCTAATAAAATCATTTGACGAGGGCATTAACGGGCGGTAGAGGCCGTTGGAATGACGGTAGAAGGGATCTCCATTTCCAATGCTGGATCTGTACTTTGCATGTAGAGTCTGTTTACGGAGAGAACGATTGAAAAGTGGACAAAAAGTTGAGTGTCTTCATTAAGCGGGGTGGAATGTGTGTTGGGTCCAGCTAAATGCCAGCTGTTTAGTTAAATACTGCAGATTAATGGCCATAATTATACAGATCCGTGAAGCCGCTGAGGAGCCAAGCCTCCGCTCAGGTAATCGCTCTGGCTTAGATTGAAGAGGCATGGTGCTTTCAACAGGTTTTAAGGAAAGATATGAGTGGTGTTGGAGTGTTGGTGAGAATGCAAAGTGTAAGACTGTTAGATAATGTTGCAGTGGTCTGGTCTCTCAGTAGTGTTGCAGTGGTCTGGTCTCTCAGTAGTGTTGCAGTGGTCTGGCTCTCAGTAGTGTTGCAGTGGTCTGGTCTCTCAGTAATGTTGCAGTGGTCTGGTCTCTCAGTAGTGTTGCAGTGGTCTGGTCTCTCAGTAATGTTGGTCTGGCTCTCAGTAATGTTGCAGTGGTCTTGTCTCTCAGTAATGTTGGTCTGGCTCTCAGTAATGTTGCAGTGGTCTGGTCTCTCAGTAATGTTGCAGTGGTCTGGTCCCTCAGTAGTGTTGCAGTGGTCTGGCTCTCAGTAATGTTGCAGTGGTCTGGCTCTCTGTAATGTTGGTCTGGCTCTCAGTAATGTTGCAGTGGTCTGGTCTCTCAGTAATGTTGCAGTGGTCTGGTCTCTTAGTAGTGTTGCAGTGGTCTGGTCTCTCAGTAGTGTTGCAGTGGTCTGGCTCTCAGTAATGTTGCAGTGGTCTGGTCTTTCAGTAATGTTGCAGTGGTCTGGCTCTTAGTAGTGTTGCAGTGGTCTGGCTCTCAGTAATGTTGCAGTGGTCTGGTCTCTCAGTAGTGTTGCAGTGGTCTGGCTCTCAGTAGTGTTGCAGTGGTCTGGTCTCAGTAATGTTGCAGTGGTCTGGTCTCAGTAGTGTTGCAGTGGTCTGGTCTCTCAGTAGTGTTGCAGTGGTCTGGTCTCAGTAATGTTGCAGTGGTCTGGTCTCAGTAGTGTTGCAGTGGTCTGGTCTCTCAGTAGTGTTGCAGTGGTCTGGTCTCAGTAATGTTGCAGTGGTCTGGTCTCTCAGTAGTGTTGCAGTGGTCTGGTCTCTCAGTAGTGTTGCAGTGGTCTGGTCTCTCAGTAATGTTGCAGTGGTCTGGTCTCTCAGTAGTGTTGCAGTGGTCTGGTCTCTCAGTAGTGTTGCAGTGGTCTGGTCTCTCAGTAATGTTGCAGTGGTCTGGCTCTCAGTAGTGTTGCAGTGGTCTGGCTCTCAGTAATGTTGCAGTGGTCTGGTCTCAGTAGTGTTGCAGTGGTCTGGCTCTCAGTAGTGTTGCAGTGGTCTGGTCTCTCAGTAATGTTGCAGTGGTCTGGTCTCTCAGTAATGTTGCAGTGGTCTGGTCTCTCAGTAATGTTGCAGTGGTCTGGTCTCTCAGTAGTGTTGCAGTGGTCTGGCTCTCAGTAATGTTGCAGTGGTCTGGTCTCTCAGTAATGTTGCAGTGGTCTGGTCTCTCAGTAGTGTTGCAGTGGTCTGGTCTCTCAGTAATGTTGCAGTGGTCTGGTCTCTCAGTAGTGTTGCAGTGGTCTGGCTCTCAGTAATGTTGCAGTGGTCTGGCTCTCAGTAATGTTGCAGTGGTCTGGTCTCAGTAGTGTTGCAGTGGTCTGGTCTCTCAGTAGTGTTGCAGTGGTCTGGTCTCTCAGTAATGTTGCAGTGGTCTGGTCTCTCAGTGTTGCAGTGGTCTGGTCTCTCAGTAATGTTGCAGTGGTCTGGTCTCAGTAATGTTGCAGTGGTCTGGTCTCTCAGTGTTGCAGTGGTCTGGTCTCTCAGTAATGTTGCAGTGGTCTGGCTCTCAGTAGTGTTGCAGTGGTCTGGCTCTCAGTAGTGTTGCAGTGGTCTGGCTCTCAGTAGTGTTGCAGTGGTCTGGTCTCTCAGTAATGTTGCAGTGTTCTGGCTCTTAGTAGTGTTGCAGTGGTCTCGTCTCAGTAGTGTTGCATTGGTCTGGCTCTCAGCAATGTTGCAGTGGTCTGGTCTCTCAGTAATGTTGCAGTGGTCTGGTCTCTCAGTAGTGTTGCAGTGGTCTGGTCTCTCAGTAGTGTTGCAGTGGTCTGGTCTCTCAGTAATATTGCAGTGGTCTGGTCTCTCAGTAGTGTTGCAGTGGTCTGGTCTCTCAGTAGTGTTGCAGTGGTCTGGTCTCTCAGTAATGTTGCAGTGGTCTGGTCTCTCAGTAATGTTGCAGTGGTCTCTCAGTAATGTTGCAGTGGTCTGGTCTCTCAGTAATGTTGCAGTGGTCTGGTCTCTCAGTAGTGTTGCAGTGGTTTCGTCTCAGTAATGTTGCCAACAGTCGGCCCCACGCTGAACAAACGGCTACAGGGCAGGTTTGATATGGTCGTGCTAGTTGTCGTGAATTAGGTAAAGATGTGCACGACAAGGATTCTCACTTCAACATCCTTTAGTGATGAAACTTCAGGTGAGTACAATCGTCTCTCCGGTAACATTTAGAATTGATTTCAAGGTCCTCCTCCTTATATACAAAGCACTAAATGGAACAGGACCAATCTACATTGCCAATTCTCTTGTGAACTATGTGCCCCCTAGAACATTATGACCATCTACTACTGGTTTATTGAATGTTCTCAACCACAGCCAAAAGCTATGGAAGATTAGGGAGGCTAAATCTCTTTAATATTTTTTTAAATAAGCAAAAAACGGATCTCTTCACCTTAGCCTTTTAATACACTATTCCCTGCCATGTGTATTTGTTCTATAATGTATTTTAAGAAATTATTAAGTACTGCTCTGTTAGGATTAGGAGGCGACGGATTAGGAGAGGAGAACCCAATATGCAGACCAAGAAGAGAGGAGGCAGAGACGGCAGGGTAACATGGATATATCTTGACTTTACTTGGCAGATGACACGATTACAAAACGGGACATAACAGACACAGCAGAGCTGGCACTAATACAAAACGAACTGAGACACGAGAAACAAAAGAGGAATGAAAACAGAATACATAAACTACTTACAACACTCAAGAACATGAAGCAAGGCACGGGAGAGGCACGACGGGCAAGGGAACACGGAGGTAAGTGAGGGTAACAAGGAGGGTACTGGAGACAATGACGCCATGAGGAAGTGAGGAACTAACAGGCATATATACAGACACTGATTACAACGAGCAACACCTGGCAGGGCCAGGCCAAAACACAGAATCTATCAACACCAAACTAGACACAAAAAGCAATAACACACACAACAACCAGACAGGGAGACGACATCAAACAAAGACAGGGATGGCCCAACATAATAAATAATTAGAGATTAACTCTATTATCTTGAACCATACCAAGATGGCCACCTGCACCATCAGGCTCCTCTGGCCACTAGAGCGAGGTAGGGGACCAGGTAGGAGACCACTGTCAGGAGGAAGGAAATGTCCAATGTCATTCTCATAACCGGCCCAGCAAAGGCTGGGCCTGGGGACGTTACACTGCTCTGGGCTTTCGTTTATTTATTGTGCCTAAAAATGAATACAACTTTAGTAGACATACT
This sequence comes from Notolepis coatsorum, assembly GCF_963971535.1. Classification (NCBI taxonomy): domain Eukaryota; kingdom Metazoa; phylum Chordata; class Actinopteri; order Aulopiformes; family Paralepididae; genus Notolepis; species Notolepis coatsorum. Next base: position 125,786,651 of record NC_140166.1, read on the forward strand.
TATTGCTGTTGTTCTGTTCTACAAAGTAATTGTACTATAATGTATCTTAAAACTGAAATGTTGTTTTTGTATTCAAAGTATTAACTCAATCAGCGCCAGAGGGCGCTGTGTACTGTGTTGGTTAAAAGTCCAGCATTCTAAAGTATAGGAATACATGGCGGTGTTTGCAGGGCTATAACTATATTATATATTATAGCTATGGATACAATACTATTGCCCATTTGACATCGAGTATCTATCGTTCAACATGTGAAAAAGAAAGAAATTTCATCCATACATTCCCTTTTTATACAGTGGTGAATATAAGTATGGTTTTAGGGTAATTCATGGGAGGCTGGTAATAGCCCCCAACGTGTATTATACTAAATGCATTGGCGTTCCGTCCCTACACACGCTACAATTAAAAAATCAAATGCATATGATGGGTATTATGTTCCATCATGAATGCATGAAAGGGGGGGGGGGGGGGGGGGGCATTTTTTGATTCTTTGATCATCAACAGAATACGTTATGGACTAGCGTTACACACATACGCTCGGATCACAATGAAGGCATGCTTTGATCAACGCAAGATTTATATCATATAGCCCTTACCTTGAATAGGATCTGCCCGAAAAAGAATGGCACGGTGGTTCAAGTTCAAGTTTCTTTATTAGTTGTCATTCAGAAGTACAGAATACTTTTATACAAAATGCTTCTTTCTGTTATGCTCCAGAGACTGTGGTAGACAAAAATAGATAAGTATAAAATAAGTATAGCAAGTATAAAATAGAAGTCACGTACGTAGACACAAGTGTTCAGTATGTACATATGTACAATGTTCAATGCAGAGTAGAAGTAACTGAGTTACCATACAATATACAATACAATATACTAATATACAATATATTATACAGTGCAAAGCAGAAATGGGATGAGGTACAATTTAAAGTAAGGTGTAATGAGGTATGGGTTGTAGTGCAAATGCTTTACCAATAAATATAAAGTGTGTTTAGGTGTTCTAAAGTGGGTGCTGCAGTGAGTTGTTTGTTTAAAGTGAGTGTGGGTGTGTGTGCTGTGAGTGCATTTGATGGTTGTTACATATTGTTATTGTTCGTTGAGCATCCTGATGGCCTGGGGATAGCAGCTTCTTCTTCTTCTTTCTGTGCTTGCCATGAGACTCCGGTATCGCTTGCCTGACCGCAGCAGTTCAAAGAGGCAGTTGTTTGGGTGGCTGGAGTCTTTGATAATTCTCTTTGCCTTACCCATGCACCGTTTGTTGTAAATGTTCTGGAAAGTGGGAAGCCCCCCTCCAATTGTGCGTTTGGCTGAACGGGCCACTCTCTGTAGTCTGCTACGGTTTTGTGCGGTGCTATTCCCAAACCAGGAGGTGATATTGCCAGTCAGGATGCTCTCTATTGTACATGAGTAGAAGTTCTTAAGGATCTTCTGACTGACTTGGAACTTCCTTAGGCGCCTGAGGAAGTAGAGGCGTTGCCGTGCCTTCTTCACAACACTGTCAATGTGTGTGGTCCATGTCAAGTCCGAGGTACTTAAAACTGTTCACTCTCTCAACCGGTGCCCCGTCGATGCTGAGGGGGCTGTAGTCCCTGACCCCCGACCTCCTAAAGTCCTCAATCATCTCCTTTGTTTTGCTGACGTTCAGGGAGAGGCTGTTCTCTTGACACCATCCCGCTAGGACCTTGACCTCTTCCAGGTAGGCCCTCTCATCGTTTGCAGAGATCAGGCCCACCACTAGTGTCGTCAGCAAATTTGATGATTGTGTTGTTGTTCCGCTGTGCCACACAGTCATGTGTGTACAGGGAGTAGAGGAGGGGACTCAGCCCTGGGGGGCCCCTATGTTGAGAGTGATGGATGAGGAGGTGCAGTTGCCTGCTCTCACCACCTGGGGTCTGCCCGTCAGGAAGTCCAAGACCCACTGGCAGAGGTCATAGTTCAAGCCCAGGTCCCTGAGCTTGGCTATGAGTTTGGAGGGGACTATGGTATTGAATGCTGAGCTGTAGTCGATGAACAGCATTCTCACATAGTTCCCCTGTCTCTTGTCCAGGTGTGATGCTTCTGTGTGCAGCACATGGGCTATGGCGTCCTCCGTGGACCTGTTGGGGCGGTATGCAAATTGCAGGGGGTCCAGGTTGATGGGGAGGGAGGAGTAGATGTAGCCCTTTACTAGCTTCTCAAAGCACTTCATGGCTATGGAGGTGACAGCTACAGGGCGGTAGTCGTTGAGGCAAGCAGGCTTGGATTTGTTGGGTACAGGGATAATAGTGGACTTCTTCAGACAGGTGGGGATGACAGCCTGTTCCAAGGACAGGTTAAATATGTCAGTGAATACCGGGGCCAGTTGGTCGGCACAGACTTTTAGGACGCGGCCGGGGATACCGCCTGGTCCTGCTGCCTTCCTGATATTCACTTTCTTAAAGGTCCTCCTCACCTCATGTTCTGTTACCCTGAACACTGAGTCTCCATCAGCAGCCCCCCCCCTCCATTGCAGTGGCTTGTAGGCTGGTGTTGTTATTCCCAGCCTCAAACCTTGCATAGAAGGTATTGAGATCATTTGCTAAGGAGATGTCACTGTTCAGCTTGAGGGAAGTGCCTTTAGTGGTTAACACTGTCGCCTCACAGCAAGAAGGTCCAGGGTTCGATTCCCGCTTGGGGACCAGGTTTCCATGATGCCAGGTACCCAGGTGGGGTATCTCCCAGGCCTTTCTGTGTGTAGTTTGCATGTTCTCCCCGTGCTCGCAAGGGTTTCCCCCCCGATAAGATAAACCCAATGGAAAAACATGCACAACAACAGATCACTAACGCTGTGGCGTCCTTGACGAAGACGGGCAGGAGCACTTGGATTGGTCCCCTGGCGCGGCTCACGTTGACGCCTGTCTGCTCCCGGCTGCCCTTTGGGGGGAAGGACGACGGGAAGGGTTAATCGCAGAGACGAATCGCATCGGCGATCCTACAGAGACAATGCATGCGTGTGTGTTCCGGTGTGTGTGTTGAGGATAATTGCATGCCAATTAACACTTTCAGTGCCCAGCAGGGGGCCCACATTTAGTGCTTGAATGCCCACCATCCACTTCAATGTTAACGTTAATATCGCCTAATCTATGTTTTAAATTATGGCTATGTGTCTAATCTGCCCGTCGCCCATCAATGACTCATTTCCAGTCAACATTGTCGAAGCGGATTGTATTTTTATGGGTTCATTTCCGTTTTATAGCATTTTGAAAAGCCCTCGTTTTCAAGGGGGAAAAAAAGATTCTCTGATAAACGCCCTGTGCTGTAATATTCTAGAACGTTGTCATTTTTCGGCCTATTTATGAATCGTTTTCAAATAAACGCTAGACCATCGATAGTATATGTGTATGCATGCACGCTGGTGCCGCGAGTTGAAAATCGATTCTCCTAGTTCCTGACCGCTCGCACAGTCAAACAGCCTGGGGGACACATAGGGGAAAAGCTCATATCTCCGTGAAAACGGGTCTGATCATCCCAAGACTGGTAAAATAGATTCCTTACCTGAGATCAGATGGTATCCAAATGGATTATTCCAATTCCTGATCGCCATTCCAAAAATCAATCCTTTTATTGATCCAACGCGTATACTGTAAAACACATATTACACGCTGTGCTGAGGGTCCAGAATGAATCTGATTGGCTCCGGTTACATGCGTGAGAAGTAAAATGTGGATTCCGGAGTTTTTCTTTCTCATCCATTTTCATTGAGTCCAATCCAAAAGGGTACATTACCATCTGGGAGACGATAGGGGGCGCTTTTTTCACATCTGAGCGCCTGGCAGGGCAGGTCCACCAACGGTAGACTCGGTTGATGAAATATGAATTCAGATCGATAATAAAAAAAAATAAAACGAGAATTCTCGTGATGGGCATTCAGGGGGCGGGCTGAAAACCAGAGATATCTCGTTATGGGCATTCAAAGTGTTAAAGACCTCTGAGCAGGTCCTGCATTATTATTATTATTATTAGGGCTGTCAGTTTATCGCGTTAATTAGATTAATTAATTACACAGCAAATAATCGCGTTATGAAAATTAACTCAAAATTAATTACATTTTTTTTTTTTTTTTTTAATAATAATATTTTTTTTGTATCTCATTCATTCCATAAGCATGTAGAATACACATTTACAGATTTTTTTTTAATATGGTCCATTTGCATGTTCTTGGTATCTGATTCTAGGGACATCTATGAATCTCAGGGAATGTATTCCCAGTGTCAGAAATACTGTGGGCTAGATCCACAAAGAATGGATTGTACGGTGCAAGTTGCACCCTTACTTACAATTCATTATGAATTGAAAATGGGGGACCCTGATGTAAACAAGACGAAAGTCTTTCTCTGGTCTGCATTCCCTTAACAATTGTGTGTATTGAGCCGTACTGTATTGTACCCATTCTGCAATCTGTTAATAACATTTTCATTCAATCAATCAATCTGCGCTGTGATTGATTGAATGAACATTTTATTTTGAGTAAATTGTAATGAACCAAATGAGAATATCAATACATTTTTTTTATTATCTTTGACTGTGAATAACACCATGCTCAAATTGACCAGACCTGAAAAATCTAAGCAAATTAATAGATGGAAGATGATTAAACAGAAGGTTTTGTAGATACAGTACTGAATTCTGCCACCCGGACACATGCAATTTGAAATATGATTATAGAATATAGAATATGAGGCATAAAATGGTAATGCGATTAAAATGCGATTAATTAGATTAATTAATTACAAATCCTGTAATTAATTAGATAAATTTTTTTAATCGCCTGACAGCACTAATTATTATTATTATTCCAATTATCTGATCGCGAGTCCCAGTATTGGTGTCGATCGTGTCGCCAACATAATCCGCCATACCAGGGTTCGAAATTAACGGGGGCTTGGGGCAAAATGCCCTCGAAAATTTACCAAATGCCCTCCAAAATCATTTAAGGGGGGCAAGAAAAGCCCCAGACAGTTTACTAATTATATATATATATAATTATTAGGGCTGTCAGTTTATCGCGTTAATTAGATTAATTAATTACACAGCAAATTATCGCGTTATGAAAATTGACGCAAAATTAATTACAGCCGACCTATATTTACTTTAGACAAGTGGCAAATCGGTGCGCTTTTATTTTGAAATCCACGCTTGAGTTGGGCGTATTAAACTTGGCCCATTGAATGACCCGTAGCCTACTTGATCGTCACTTCACACATGCGTCGTCTATCAAACAAAACAAACACACAAAGGAATTAGCTCAGCTGGAACAAGATGTCAGCATCACCCGAGGCGATACTCCTGGGACCTATGAACGGCAAGTTCAATTTCAAAAAGAATATAGATGGGACAGTAAACAAGACCATTGTAATATGTAGCTTATGTCAAAAAGAATTTGCGTATCACCGAAGCTGCTCTAGTCTAACGTATCACATGAACGCTAAACATGTCCAGGCAAGTTGTTCGAGCAGCTCCAGTGTAGCTAACGTTAGCTCCAGAGCAACTCGCACGCTTCGTCAAACCACTCTTGGAGAATTACCGTTAGGCAAACGGTTGAGTAAATCCACCACAGACAAACTAACCAACAGCGTCGCGAAGTGGATAGCAAAATATTGTAGGCCAATAGCTATAGTGGAAGATAAGGGTTTAGCGGAGTCATTTCGAATAGCGTCGTCTGACCCAAATTACAAGCTACCCTCGAGAGCTACAGTGATGAAAAGGATCCACAACATGTATGACACAGAGAGGGAGGCGAGGGAAGAAGTGTTGGCACGGGCTGGCCCAATGGCCCTAACGGGTGATCACTGGACGTCGGTGGGCAATCATAATTATTTGGGTGTCACAGTGCACTTGATCGATACTGAGTGGAAACTGCAATCATTTGCATTAACGGTGACCAAAACTGTGGGCCGCCATTTCGCCGATGCGTGTGCTGAACAGTTCAACACCGTAATAGAGGAGTGGAATATAAAAGATAAAGTCACATCTATTGGGACTGATTCCGCCCGTAATATGATAGCAGCAGCGCGCTATATGCCGTTCCAGCACATGCCATGTGCTGCACACGTGCTGCAAAGAACCATCACAGTCTCCCTTGAGGACAGAAGCCTTGACACCACCCTGGCAAAGTGCCGCAAGATTGTAGGCCACTTCAAGCACAGCCCTGCCAGTACAGAAGAACTGCAGCAGCAGCAGACTGCCCTCGGACAAGCAAAAGAGCCCATGATACAAGATGTATCCACAAGGTGAGACTGTTTAACTACCTGTTGTATGCTTAGGGTAAATTTAGTGTGTGTGTGTGTTTATTTCTTTGTATTCTGTACAATTGCATCATGCTGCATTAACAACCCCCAGTGGGACTAATAGTTATTTTATTGAATTGGAAGGTGGAATTCGACACTGGCCATGATCTCACGGTACCTGAGGAACCAGGAGGCTGTGACTGCCACTTTGGCCCAACAGAACCACAAGCTGTCCATGCTGACCCCCACAGAGTGTGACAAACTGAAGAAGCTGGAGCTTGTACTTGAGCCCTGCAGGTAAGTGTCTCTCCCTCTCTCTCTCCCCCCATACACCCCCCTCCTCTCTCTCTCTCCCCCATACACACACCTCACACCCCACTCTCTCTCTCCCATACACACACCTCACCCCCCAATCTCCCCCATACACACACCTATCTCTCTCCCATACACACACCTCACCCCCCCCTCTCTCCCCCATACACACACCTATCTCTCCCATACACACACCTCACCCCCCCTCTCTCCCCCATACACACACCTATCTCTCTCCCATACACACACCTCACCCCCCCCCTCTCTCCCCCATACACACACCTATCTCTCCCATACACACACCTCACCCCCCCCTCTCTCCCCCATACACACACATATCTCTCTCCCATACACACACCTCACCCCCCCCCTCTCTCCCCCATACACACACCTCACCCCTCTCTCTCCCATACACACACCTCACCCCCCCCCCTCTCTCCCCCATACACACACCTATCTCTCTCCCATACACACACCTCACCCCCCCTCTCTCCCCCATACACACACCTATCTCCCTCTCATACACACACCTTCACCTCTTTCTCTCTCGCTCTCTTGTTTCACTGCAGGTATGTGACTGAGCTCCTTGGAGGGGAAACCTACGTCTCATGCTCTGTGGTGCTCCCCGCACTCTGCCACCTAAACCGCATCATGGACCTCAACGAGGAGGATCCGGGCTACATGGTAAAGTTCAAGGCCAGCTTCACGAAGGACCTGGACGCACGCAAAGCGACCCTCAACAACAGATGGCTGAAGCTGGCTACAGCCCTCGACCCGCGATTCAAGGACTTGAAGAGCGTACCAAAGGACGAGAGGGATGAGGTGTGTGTGTGAATGAGAAGACCAGTGTTAAGTCCTTAGGCTGTCATGAAAAGTCCTATGCAACTAATTAATTGTCCCTCTTATTAGGTGTGGACCTGGCTTAAAGAGATGCTGCCAGGACCAGAAGCAGACAAAGCTGCTCCACAAGCCACAGAGGACGAGCCACCAGCGAAGAGGACCCTCCTCCTGCTGTCTTCAGACTCTGATTCAGATGAAGTCAGGGTACTGTCAGGACAATTAGACCTCTACAAAGCTGAGCCCAGCATCGGAATGAATGACTGTCCACTGGAGTGGTGGGCAGCTCACGCAAAAGCCTATGGACAGCTGTCTCCTCTTGCTCGCAAATATCTGGCTACTCCTGCTACCTCTGTGCCATGTGAGAGGCTATTTTCACTTGCAGGTCACATAGTCCAAAAGAAGAGGGCAGCCTTACTCTCAGACAATGTAAACAAGCTTGTTTGTCTTAGCAATTGGCTCAAGGAATAGATTTGTCATGCATACAGTAGACCCTGCACTAGACCCTGCACTAGACCCTGCAGTCATGCCCCAGACCCTGTAGTAGACCCTGTAGTCATGCCCCCAGAAACTGTAGTAGACCCTGTAGTCATGCCCCCAGACACTGTAGTAGACCCTGTAGTCATGCCCCCAGACACTGTAGTAGACCCTGTAGTCATGCCCCCAGACACTGTAGTAGACCATGCCCCCAGACACTGTACTAGACCCTGTAGTCATGCCCCCAGACACTGTACTAGACCCTGTAGTCATGCCCCCAGACCCTGTAGTCATGCCCCCAGACACTGTAGTAGACCATGCCCCCAGACACTGTACTAGACCCTGTAGTCATGCCCCCAGACACTGTACTAGACCCTGTAGTCATGCCCCCAGACACTGTAGTAGACCCTGTAGTCATGCCCCCAGACACTGTACTAGACCCTGTAGTCATGCCCCCAGACACTGTAGTAGACACTGTACTAGACCCTGTAGTCATGCCCCCAGACACTGTAGTAGACACTGTACTAGACCCTGTAGTCATGCCCCCAGACACTGTAGTAGACACTGTACTAGACCCTGTAGTCATGCCCCCAGACACTGTAGTAGACACTGTACTAGACCCTGTAGTCATGCCCCTAGACCCTGTAGTCATGCCCCCAGACACTGTACTAGACCCTGTAGTCATGCCCCCAGACACTGTACTAGACCCTGTAGTCATGCCCCCAGACACTGTAGTAGACCCTGTAGTCATGCCCCCAGACACTGTAGTAGACACTGTACTAGACCCTGTAGTCAGTATATTAATATTTGAATAGTCATATTTGGCACTATATCGTCGAGTTGGACGTAGTCTATTAAGCTAATAATAGTCTGTTAATATATAGTGCTTCGTGCGGTGAGAATACTACCGTAGTCAGTACCCCATCGTTTCGGGCAGAGAACTGGCTGCTTATCCAGGGTGGTTGACCCCACGTGAAGCTGCACCCGAGGAGCCCCAGAGCCGACGAGCGAGTGGACCTGTATACCGGATTATTCTGCCGACGACAGCCCGCCTTCCCAGGCACGGATTATGCTTTGTATACTTTGATTATTCCATGGATAAAGACCCCCGACACTGTAGTAGACCCTGTAGTCATGCCCCCAGAAACTGTAGTAGACCCTGTAGTCATGCCCCCAGACACTGTAGTAGACCCTGTAGTCATGCCCCCAGACACTGTAGTAGACACTGTACTAGACCCTGTAGTCATGCCCCCAGACACTGTAGTAGACACTGTACTAGACCCTGTAGTCATGCCCCCAGACACTGTAGTAGACACTGTACTAGACCCTGTAGTCATGCCCCCAGACACTAGCTTGCTGTGGGCTGTTTTGATTTTTGAGGATACTGTAGCTTAGTGTAAACTGTTATTGGCTGTATCAGCAACAAATGTTACCTTATTGAGAGGTATGTTTTCATTCATTTTATTTTATTCAATTTAATAAAATTGATTTCTAAAGCATTCTTCACTTGCAGGTCACATAGTCCAAAAGAAGAGGGCAGCCTTACACACAGACAATGTAAACAAGCTGAAGCTTGTTTGTCTTAGCAATTGGCTCAAGGAATAGATGTCATGCATACAGTAGACCCTGTAGTAAACCCTGCACTAGACCCTGATTTTTGAGGATACTGTAGCTTAGTGTAAACTGTTATTGGCTGTATCGGCAACAAATGTTACCTTATTGAGAGGTATGTTTTCATTCATTTTATTTATTTATTTATTCAATTTAATAGAATTGATTTCTAAAGCATTCTTCACTTGCAGGTCACATAGTCCAAAAGAAGAGGGCAGCCTTACACTCAGACAATGTAAACAAGCTGAGGAATAGATGTCATGCATACAGTAGACCCTGTAGTAGACCCTGCACTAGATCCTGCAGTAGACCCTGCAGTAGACCCTGATTTGAGGATACTGTAGCTTAGTGTAAACTGTTAGCTGTATCAGCAACAAATGTTACCTTATTGAGAGGTATGTTTTCATTTTATTTATTTTATTTATTTAATAAAATTGATTTCTAAAGCATTCTTCTTGGTGTATTTAATTGATCAGTCACCTGCTACAATAATGTAATGTCCTTGAATTTTAAATATTTATATGAATATGAAATATAAATATGCGATTAAAATGCGATTAATTAGATTAATTAATTACAAAACCTGTAATTAATTAGATTAAAAATTTGAATCGCCTGACAGCACTAATAATTATATATATATGCTCTACAGTGCGAGCATTTCCCTCCTATTTGCCCCTAATAATGTGTGTGCGAACCGGAAAAAAATCAGCCAGCCATGAAGCCCATTCATTTTTATTTTGAGCAAAAGAGAGACGAAGAGAAAGAGGAATCCGGCGAGGCAGCTAATGTTACTGAGGCGGATAACGTTAGTGAAGTTAGCACACGCACATACACACACAGTAAGCCATCACTGGGAACGCTCAGAAGAAAGGGGGGCTGAGAATATCTGTGTCTATCTGTGTGTGTGTGTCTCGCTCTCTCTCCCTCTCTACATCTCTCTCCTGAACCTATTTCATTCAAAAGGAAGACATTGATGGACAGTAGCTATACATATAAATTATAGCTCAGTTGTAGCTGTAACAGAATAATTGTATTAACTATTAATTAACTATTATTCAATAGCGTTTCAATTATAATGAATTAAATAATTGTATAAAGAATTTTCCATGTTCTGTCATCTAATAATATATTCCATTGCCTTTCCTATCTGTATCAAAGTCAAAATGTTGGTATCGTGACAAGACTACAACATACAAAAGCAGCTTGACAACCGATATCCTTTGCGTCTAGTAGGCATGGGCCAATTTGTGATTTTGGTGGTATGTGCTATTTGCACAGATGTTTAGCCCTTAGTATGCACACACACAGTATACTATGCATGTAATAAATAGTTTGTTAATAAACTCTGTTACTTGAACAATTTTCACTGTGCTCCTAAATTTCTTTGTGTGCTCCTAAATTTTCCTTTAGATTTTATTTATTTAAATTTTATTTAGGAGCACATGTGCTCCTTGGGAAAAAGGTTAGCGTAGAGCCCTATATATGGAGACATTAACATTACATTCTCAAACATAGGGACGAAACATAGGGACGAAAGTGTTGACAATGTTTTATAATCTTTATGTTAATTTTCATCATAAAAATGATGTGCCCCCGAAATACAAAAAAAAGCCCCCAAAAATCTATTAACACTTTGATTACCGGCCATTAACATGGTAAAGCATGGTTAAATGCCACCACCCACTTCAATGATAGCGTTGTGAACGCATAATCTCTGTTTAAAATTATGGCTATGTGTCTAATCTGCCTGTCGTTTATCAATGACTTGTTTGCAGTCAACATTGTCGAAACGGATTGTTTTTTAATCGGTTCATTTCCGTTTTATAGCATTTTGAAAAGCCCTCGTTTTCAAGGAAAATATATAGATTCTGTGATAAACGGCATTTACTGGAATATTCTCGCATACACAAACATGTTGTCATTTTTCGGCCTATTTATGAATCGTTTTCAAATAAACGCTAGATTATCGATAGTATATGTGTACTTAGGCACGCTATAGAGGCGGGCTGAAAAATCGATTCTCTCAATTCCTCATCAGCGATCACAGCCACACACACATACACACGCATAGGGCAAACGCTGAGATATAGGTGAAAATAGCTCTGATTATCTAAGACTGGTCAAATAAATTCCTTACCTGAGATCAGATGTTATCCAAAAAGATTATTCCAATTCCTGATCGCCATTCCAAATATGATTAGTGTTGGGTACTGTAAATACATAATCCACACGTTTTCCGGGCCGGCGAGCACAATCGATCCTTCAGTTGGCTTGAGGGAAAAGTTAAATGAGGAAACTGGCCACCCCCCCATTCATCAGTGTAAAGTAATGGGGTGCAGTTACACAGGGAGAGACGATAGGGGGCGGTATCTTCCCAATTGAGCTCAGAGAGACTCTGCAGCACTAACTCGAGGCTCGATTGATGAAATATGAATTAAAATCGCAAAAAAATTAAATAAAGACAAACAAACGCTATATAGCGTCGGGCGCACTCAAAGGTCGGCATGAACTAACGACAAAGCGCGTCCGTGGCACTCAATGTATTAAGGGCGGCAAAAAAAGCCCTGGAAATTTTTTTCCGCAAGGAAGTTGCCTAGGACCTTTGCTCTTCTCTGTATTTACTAATTACCTATCTTGGGCTACCAAATGTGCTACAACAGTTCTTTATGCAGATGATTCAACATTGTATTATGCTACACCATCATGCAATGTACTTAATGAAGTTTTGAGCAGAGAACTTAAGTTGTGCATGACTGGGTAGTATGTAATAGACTTGTCCTTAATATCTCCAAGACCATTCTGATTGACAAGCTAAAAACAATTGGTTTTTCAGTGAGCTGAATACAATCCTACCTGGAGGGGAGAGAACAGATGGTGGAGGTAAACGGTACCCTATCCCCCCCCCCCTCACAGTGAGCTGTGGTGTTCCACAAGGAAGCATACTAGGACCGCTACTATTCCTAATTTATGCAAATGACATGTCGTCAGCTTGTGACTGCAACTTGTTCCTGTTTGCGGACGACTCAGCCCTGCTGGTCTCTGACAAGAACAAGTTACAGGTTGAAAAGGCCCTCAGCTCGGAACTAGGCAAAATCTGCATACGGCTCGCCGACAACAAACTATCATTACACATGGGCAAAACAGAGTCCATTCTCTTCGGTTCAAATAACAAACTCAGCAAGACCGACGGCTTCTCGGTTACAGTGGGTGACAATATTATCACAAGGAAAGATGAAATTACCTACCTGGGTTCCATCCTAGAGGCTAATCTTTCCTGTGACAAAATGGCATCCAATGTAATAAAAAAAGTCAACCAACGAACGCGATTCTTGTACCGGATCTCCTCTCTGGTAAACAAGAATACCCTGAAGACTCTAGCAGGAGCACTCATTCAAGGGTACTACGACTATGCTTGCACCTCATGGTACCAAAGCACCTCAAAGGCACTAAAAAACTAATTACAAACATCTCAAAACAAGCTAGTCAGACTACTGCTTGACCTGACTCCTAGAACCCACCTCACCCCTGCCCACTTTGACAACCTAGGATGGCTTAGAGTAGACGACAGAGTACAGCAACTTGCAATGGGCCTGGTCTACAAGATACACTACGCGACCAAGGTACCCATGTGCATGTCAAAATACTTCCCAAAGGTCAGTGAATACCACGATCACAACACCAGAGGGAGCTCCACCAATCATGTAAAACCCAGATTCGGCTCAAACAAGGGACTAAACACGTTTCGCAATTATGCCACATCAATGTGGAACGCCCTACCTAAAGCTGTAAAGGAATGTGAATCACTACCCACTTTCAAAAACACTCTCAAAAAACACCTACGTGAGACTGCAATTCGAAATTGGCCCCTACAAATGTCCTAACCTAGTTGTACAGTAAATGACCAAGTAAGGCTTTGTCAGTATTCCAATGTACAGTGTAAAATGTGTGTGTGTCCCCTACCCAACCCCCCCCCCCCCCCCCACCTCCAATGTACAGCCCTCACCCACCCAACCCCACCCCACCCACCCAACCTCCTCCAATGTACAGTTTCTATGCCAGATGTATATACACTCTTTTTCTGGACACTTTTGTATCACAAACAGTACTGTATTTGCAAATCTGATATGTCATAAATGTATAGATGTAGCAGTACTGTCTATCTGTATGTCATGTATGTCATATATGTTATGATGAATTGAAAATGGGGGACCCTGATGTAAACAAGACGAAAGTCTTTCTCTGGTCTGCATCCCCTTAACAATTGTATGTATTGAGCTGTACTGTACTGTACCCATTCTGCAATCTGTTAATAAACTTTTCAATTCAATTTGCTGGGAACAAGGCACATGTTATCTACAAATCCAAAGCTTCATTTAAACTTGTGTAATTAGGCAGTTCAACAAGTTGAAAGTACTAAACTCCTTGGAGTGATGCTGGATTGCACTCTGTCTTGGTCTCAGCATATTAATTATATTGTTTTAAAAATGGGAAGAGCAATGGGTATTTCCAGGAAATGTGCTACTTTTGTTGCCCGTCCCCTTTTATGTCAGTGCAAAGTTTAGTTTTATGTAGTGCTGTCAGGCGATTAAAAAAATTAATCTAATTAATTACAGGATTTGTAATTAATTAATCTAATTAATCGCATTTTAATCGCATAACCATTTTATGCCTGATATTCTATATTCTATAATCATATTTCAAATTGCATGTGTCCGGATGGCAGAATTCAGTACTGTATCTACAAAACCTTCTGTTTAATCATCTTCCATCTATTAATTTGCTTAGATTTTTCAGGTCTGGTCAATTTAAGCATAGTGTTATTCACAGTCAAAGATAAAAAAAAAGTTATTGATATTCTCATTTGGTTCATTACAATTTACTCAAGCCTAGTAACAGACACAGTATTTCTGACACTGGGAATACATTCCCTGAGAGCCATAGATGTCCCTAGAATTAGATACCAAGAACATGCAAATGGACCATATAAAAAAAAATCTGTAAATGTGTATTCTACGTACTTATGGAATGAATGAGCTAAAAAAAAAATTATAAAAAAAAAAAAAATTGTAATTAATTTTGAGTTAATTTTCATAACGCGATAATTTGTTGTGTAATTCATTAATCTAATTAACGCGATAAACTGACAGCCCTAGTTTTATGTCATCTTGACTATTGCTCTGCGATGTGGTCATCTGCTGCCAGTGGTGACCTCAGGAAGCTCCAGGTGGTCCAGAACAGGGCAGCACGGTTGGTACTGGGCTTCTCACTAAGGTCTAATGTGAGCCGTATGCATGCCCGCCTCTCTTGGCTTAACACATCCATGGCCATTTGGATCTGTCTAAAATCACTGTAGACAGCCAGCATATCATAATAGACTTGCACAGTCCGTGGGGCTGTTTGTAGAGCTAAATCTATACTTTAAGTTTATAGTATTGCTATCTGTCCATTCTCATTGTCAATTGAGACCATAAACCGTCCATTCAAAATGGCTTAAAGAAATTGTTTTTTCAGCAATACGTTCTCATTTTATAGCGTCTTGAATATAAGCGTTATAAGGGATTTCGGCTAGGATATTTCCTGGAAGGCGAGATACAGGCCGCTAAGCTACTAACGTTAAATCCAATGGCATTTCGGATATACAGAAGCTACAGTTAAAACTCAAACTGCATATGATCGGTATTGATGGTCCACCATGAATGCATGAAGGGGGGGGCGGGGGACGTCGTTTCTGATTATTGATTACCAATAACCATGTTAGCCTCAGTAGCCACATTCGTTGACCGGGTGGATGGCTATCAAAACAATGCCTGATCAGCGTGTAATTTACGTGAAAAACCATAAATCCAACGTGGGCCGGTTGGATCCCCCAGAGCATTTCCCAGTTATCGATCGCCATCTGGTAGATCGATATGTCCATTGGCTGATGATATATTCCCTTACTGCATAGTGAAATCCGCGTCCCAAAACGTAATCCGTGTAACAGGCAATAGGCATCGCTTCAGGTCAGTAGAAAACTACATTGGAAATCCAGAAAAAAAAAAGACAACTTCTGCCACAGGGAACACTGCATTATCGAGATAGCGCCCCTAAGAGGATCTGGCCGGTAATGCACTTTTTCGAATTCAAAGAGTAGGGTACTTCTGCAGTGCCGCTCGGTGACCTTGAGTAGGTTATTAAAATGGAATAAAAGCCAAAACAACCTTGCATGCCACGCCCGAGATTTCTCGGGTTTCCCCCCTGCGGGTTGAATGCCCACTCACGAGAATTCTCGTATATATTTTTTTTAGCGATCTGAAATCATATTTCATCAACCAAGTCTACCGTTGGAAATTCAGCTACCTCAGGCGCTCAGATGTGAAAAAAGCGCCCCCTATCGTCTCCCAGGTGGTAATTCACCCTTTTGGATTGAACTCAATGAAAATGAATGAGAAAAAAAAACCTGCACTCCACATTTTACTTCTCACTCACGCAGCTGGCATCTACCAGCTTCATGCTGGACTCTCGGAGCCGCGGGAAATATGTGTTTTACAGTATACACGGTGAATCAATAAAAATATCGATTTTTCCGAATGGCGATCAGGAATTGGAATTAACCATTTGGATACCATCTGATCTCAGGTAAGGAATCTATGTTACAAGTCTAAGGATAATCAGACTCGTTTTCACGGATACATAAGCTTTTATGTGATTATGTGATATGGCTGTTTGACTATACGCGCCGTCAGGAAATAGGAGAAGCGATTTTCAGCGCGCGCCACGAGCGTGCATGCATACACATTAGGGCTGTCCCCGGCTAAGGATTTGGATGGTCGACTAGGATTGGCCAAAATTTGCCGTTAGTCGACTATTGGTCGACTTTAAAAAAATATATATATTATAATTTTTTGGGTGAAATCCTCTTTCAGTGCCTCTGTGCCTGTTTTCATAGGCAGTTAGCCTCTGGTATGCGTGCCATTAGCGTTAGCCACGCTTCTATGCTTCTTTTCTTTTGGAAAAAATTTAAAAAAATAAAAAATATTAATATTTTTATTTAATTTTTATATTCGACTAAGAGGTTGGCCAGTCAACTACGGCTCCTTTCGACCGATTAGTCGACTAATCGATTAATAGGGGTCAGCCCTAGTACACATATACTATCGATAATCTAGCGTTTATTTGAAAACGATTCATAAATAGGCCGAACAATGACAACGTTCTAGAACAGACCTGGGCATTGTACGGCCCGCGGGCCGGATACGGCCCGCGGGATGATTCTGACCGGCCCGCGAAAGATTACATGATAATAAAAAAAAAAATCTTTTTTAATATTTTTTTTTTTTTACTTTTTTCTTTTCATGTCAACGTTCACACGCACAATATACGCTTACCTAGGATTTGACTTGATTCAACAACAAAGCAGTCGGGGCAAGCCGAAAACGGTCAAAAGTGTGGTTATTTAAAGTTTGGATTTTTTTTCCCACAACTGAGGTAGGTAGATTACATTTTTATAGACTAAAGTACAGAAAAAAGGTACCGTTGGGTACCGGTATCGATTCACTGGTACCGGTACCGTATCGGTTCAAATGTGAACGGTACCCATCCCTACTGAACACACAACTGCAGGGCAAGGGCATTTTTGCTCATGAAATGCATAGCCATGTGAAAGCCTTCATGACAAAGTTGCAATTAATTTCAAGGCAACTAGGCAGCAACAATCTCAAACACATGAAAACCCTGAAAGAAGTCAAACCATCAGCTGATCACCGGCACAGGTACTCATCCATGTTGGGAGCACTGCATGATGAATTTTCAAGGCGTTTTCAAGATTTCAAAAAGGTTGAGGATGAAATGCAGCTGGTTTCCTCTCCCTTTACCTGCAGTGTTGATAGTTGTTCAGCTTGAACTCATTGACCTGCAGTCTGATTCACTACTGAAAGAGCACTTTAAGTCAGCATCACTGCTAGAGTTCTACTCTGCTCTCAAGGAGGAGAACTTTCCAAACATGAGGAGACATGCTCAGAAGATGTTGGTTCTCTTTGGATCCACCTACATATGTGAACAGACATTCTCAGTCATGACGTTTACCAAGTCCAGGTACAGATCCTCTCTCACTGATGAACATCTGGCAGCTGTGCTTCGCATCTCCACCTCAGATGCGATGGACTTGTTAAAGCTCAACAGAGACTGGATTTCTCACACTGAATGAAAAAAAAAGAACTGAAGAACACTAAAATGTGGAAATATAACAAGTGAAATGGGACACTTGATATTTTTTTTTCTTTTTTTTGCACAGTTCTGAAAACATTAAATGTTTAATATAGGCATGTAAAGTAAAAAAGGCTACAAACTGGGACACTTTTCTTTACACAGTTCAGTGACATGTCTTGTTTATTTTTGCTATAAGATGATGTGATGTCTTTAGAAAGCTAAGAAAATCCTTGTTTCAATAGTATATGAAACTCAAAATGCCCTTTGTTATTAATGTTTCACATTTTGTTTATCATTTTGGAAATAAATTCTATTTGAATAAATTATATTTTTGAAAGCTAACCTCACCTTTTAATTGCCAAATAATAACATACACTCTTACCAGGGGTCAAAACAATGCCATTTACTGCTTTTTATATAGAAATAAAATGTATATTATGCATAATTGAGTTTGGAATTTTGGCCCGGCCCTCCAACATATTTTCAGTTGCTCATTCGGCCCCCTGGGAAAAATAATTGCCCACCCCTGTTCTAGAATATTCCAGTAAAAGGCAATTATCATGGAAACCTCTTTTTTCTCCGTGAAAACGAGGGGTTTTCTAAATGCTATGCTATAATATACTTGTGCTGTTCAAGTTGGTCATGAGCAGTAAAACCCCTGTTTTTATACATAATCAGATTGTTTTTAGTAATACTGTGCACGAGCATTACACTAGAGGTTCCAGTAGTGGGCAGCTTGAATTGCCAGGTCCTAGAAACAGCACTTTGGGGAGAGCATTAACTCTTTGGAATGGCCTGCCTCGGAACCTCTGCTGCATTTACAGTAGATTCACTTTTAAAAAGAATCTTAAATAGTTTTTAAATAGTTTTTAACACTGTAAAGTTATTTTTTGTTTTTGTTTTACATTAATGTCATTTTAGCTATCTTAATTGTTACAGTAGTTTCATTATGCATTGTGTGTACTGACTTTTAATAATTTAGTTTTTGTAATAGTGATTGTTTTTGTATGTTTTTTTGTGTGTGGACCCCAGGAAGACTAGCTGGTTGCTATCGCACCAACTAATGGGGATCCCTAATAAAATCGAATCAAATCGAATCAAATCAAATCCTCAAGCCGATCGGGACAACCACTCCCCTTGGCCGACATGGATAAGTCCGCCCGGACCAATATAATCGACGCACAGCCCAAGACACAGTTTCAAAGGATGTGCAATACCGGCCGCATCCTACCAGGCGGCGGTATTGGACTTTTGCGATCTCAGACTCATTCCCTATGATAACACCAGGCTCCCTGGATGGATAATGAATGGAAATATTGAATAAAAGAAATAACGATGAAAACCCAACTTTTCTCGGGTTTGGCGCTCAAGCGTCGGCGAGTTAACCCGACTTTATTCTGGTCTGGCGTCCCTTGAGTTAAGAGCGAAGTACTCCTCTAGGCTTTCGTATTTTTTATTGTGCTTAAAAAATTATAAAACTTTAACCCTCGAGTCAACCTTCAAAAAACCCACTAGCTGTCTCCCTAGTGACTGAAACTGCGATCTCAGTAAAACATATATTTTTCATGTATTGTTCCAATATCTTCTCATGAATATCATTATTAACTTCAGTCCTCACCATACATATAGAATATTTAGTCATTTTCAGGATTTTTATAATTTCTTTTTTTCTACCACATGCTTCCTCCGACACTCTCTTTTCACCTGGCAGCGCGGACTCTCATTGGTGAAGTGTAACGCGTGGGAGGTCACGCTGCCTTTACCACTTCCTGTCTTTTGCTGTGCAGGGCCCAGACCTGACCTGTAGGAGTCGCTGTCCACAACACCAGATTACCACCCACGACTTCCCTCCCGCTAACTCAGCCAAACGAGTTAGTATGACGGCTGGTCCAAGCCGGAGGCAATGCTGACACCTGGATTCGAGACCGGAGTATCTTGCATTGGTGACGAGCGCAATCTCCGCTGTGCCACCCAGCCGCCTACCATTTTCAGGATTTTAACCATTTCTTAAATTAGGGTTGGGGGGTTAGGGTTAGAGTTAGGGGGTTACTATTTTATTTGACCTCATTTTATTACTACTACCTATTGTAATAGAATCCTTTTTACATACCTGTCGATACTATATATATAACTGTACATATCCCTTACCTACTCTTACTAGTTATGCTGCTGGCCAGTGCAAAATTCACAGGGTTAAGCTATTTTCCCAGCCATGACTGCCAGCACTTACTGACAGCATACAGTATGTTCTGTATCGTTAGTGGCTTAGCTTGGCTTCGCCTTCTGCACTATCTCGCGTACGTGCACGCGTACTGAATAAACCACAAATGTACCTCTAATACCAGTATTAGTCTGACCACACCCCTCATCAGCTTACCTTCATAAGCAGGTGTGTGGTCACCTGCTCTCCTCCTTCTCGCTTTCACCACAAGGAAGAGGTGCCTCGGTAGATCCCCACACTTGACACCATGATGGAAGAAATTGGATTAGGAACAGCTTGGGAAACAAGGATACGTTGACATCATATCTTTATTTTCTCTCTCACTATTTTCGAGAAAATACGGCGATATTGTCTTCGTACTGGAGTGTCTAGAAGATGATGATCATTCTACAAACCCTCCACCGGTTTTCGTATTGGGAGCACGCCGCTGCATGCTTCTCAACTGCAGTTCCTTGCTGTGTTTGTTGGGGTGAAACCTGTCAGGCCACAGCTGAACTGTCGGACATGCCGCTGTTGTGAGGAGCGGTGCGTTCCAGGTTGGGTGAGTAGTGTTTGCTGGCGGGCTCCACTTGTCTGTTAGTGCTATGGGGGCTACTAGACAAAGTTTATGGAAACCGGCCCCAGGCTAGGGTCCTTTGTTTAGCCGTCTAGGCGACAGAAGGCCTTGGTCTGGCGACCATTATAGTTTTAACTAGTGGGCCGCGACCATTGACACTGGTGATCCCTGTGTGTTCTGGACGAGTGGATTCTCTCTGTCACCGTGTTAAGACCCCATCTTTCATATCCAAATGAGAGTATTCCTTCACGAGGGGATATGTGCATGTAATGTGCGATAGCGGCAGATTCATGTTCAAAGTCAGCTATACAGGCCAGTTGGTACTGTGCTGATTCCGCCGGACGTGTTAATGTCACCGTTGTGAAGCGGTGTTGACGTCTTGTTTTCTCTTTTCTCTTAAAAAGTGAGGAGGGTTCAGAACGGCGGCCTGTCTGGGTGAGTGTTATGTCATTGTTTACATGTTCATAGCTTACGGTTAGCCGGTCGGTGGCCTGGCGCGGGGTAGCTTAGGCTTCTCGCGCGCCGCCGGGAGCTCGCTCCTGATCGCGTGCGTCGTAGATCGGCGTCTCGCGAGCGGAAGCGATAGCACCAGAACGGTTGGAGCAGCCGTTAGCTTGATGCTATTCTGTTGAACGTGCTTTGATTTTTAACATGTTTTACACTCTTGACCACGACGTCATCTTTGACAGGGGATGTTCGTCAACCCTGCCTGAGCCTAGACGGGGATTGCGTCAACAAAGAGGGCTGTGTTCTACGGTGGCTTATGACTGCACTTCGCTGATCTGCGTTCCGGGCAGGTACGGGGTTGGCCAGACCCTCATAACACGTCTTCTGGTTTTACCTTGCTAAATGTATTGTGAATGACGGTGTTTTTTCCCAAAACGTGTGTTGTTGCAATGCATTTGAGATACGTTGCGGGTTGTGTGTGAGCTGTTTTTGTCACTGGCAGTAGCTTCTCCGTGCAGGTCGTGATGTATTGATCTGGTTGTTGTGTGAGAAACATCATGGTGTTTATGTGTACCGTGTACTCACTACTAAGGCAACTAACCTATGAAGCTATGCTTGGTGACGAGTGAGTAAAAGAATGTTCTTTCTCAGACTGTAATGACAATGGACAGTGAGTTCACACATTAACAGGTTTTCCTGTTTTAACTGGCCGTGTTGAGGGTAAAATAGGAGGATTGTGTTTTTCCCCCCCCGGTTCCCTGGGGACTTTATCACCTCCTATCAGACATGTTGTGCATTAATTGTGTCTTTTGTGTGGTAGGGATACGATGTAACTCTCAGCTTGATTGCTGAGGTTTGTGCTAAATCTGCTGGAGAAACTTATTTCCTAAAGGGAAATTGGTTTGGTTGCTGTCGTGTGCTTAGCAAGGCCTGTGGTCGATACTAATCAAGAATGATGTATTCTCTCATTGTGATGATGATGGGTTGTGTGTGTCATGTGACCTACAACTGGGTTGTACTGGCCACAGAAGCACATGTGTATGTTGGACCGGGGTTCTTAGAGCCCTCTCTATTCTGTGTTTTTCCTTAGTAAAAATCAGATAGCAGGTTAGCTCGTGCGCTGTGTGGAGCTGTGAAACGCTTCATAGAGCTGACTATGACTGTGTCATATTCTCTTTTTGTCGTTACGTCGTATCATGGGTGTGGGGTCGTAAAGGGGTGAACTGGTAACCTTTTCTCTCCCCATTGTTCTGTCGGTCAGGGGTACACCCCCTGTCCTTCAAGGTTCCCGTCACGTGGCGGTTCGGCACGTTACGGGGGGGGGGGGGGGGGGGGGGGGGAGGGAGTTCCTGGTCCCACGGCCTGGTATATTGGGCGTGTGCACCGCAGGAATTCCCCCGCCATAGAGTACGTCACCGTGCGCGTCTCTGTTGGTAGGACTTCCGTGTGCTGTTCAGGTCCATGTGATGGATCTGTTTTCAGGGGGGGTGGTCAGGGCTCCTCCTCACCAAGCGCCTACTCAGGCCTTCTGTGAGTTCGGACTCCTTCTTCCATGTGATCCATGTGAGGAAGCCTCCATCAGAGTACAGAGCCTTCCTCCTCAGATTGTCAAAGTGAGTGGACCCTCTAGAAGGGTCCTTTTCTATTGTATGTATATTCGATTCAATTCGTTTATTGAGTGTGTATGGGTTCGGTGCCTCTTCCCCGGAGGCCCTAAAACCAGTTTTTTACATGGCTCAAAGTGCAATATATTCTTTTCAATCTGTACAGCTCGCGTGGGAAGTCTCTCTGGGGATCCCCGTCTCTTTCCTATGGGAGGGTGGTGGGATGTAAAAATGTGAACATTTTTTACCCCGGCTGTGTAGACTGGGATACATACTGTTGATGCTTCCTTCTTTCTATTCCAGAAGTGTTGGAGTTAGGGAGTGTCACACCCCTCTTGTCGTTCCCCTGGGCGCCTTGGGGATTCAATGGCAGGTCTAAATAGCCTGTTCATTGATGGGGGTGTGTCCCGACGCACGTATAGTGCTAGCTCGCTGTAAACAGGCGATTGACTGGCACGCCTTAGTTGCTTGTGGTTGAAACAGCGTTTTTATAAAGCAACTGAGATGGGGGTTTTTCCTCTTCCGGCGACCACATCCCATGACCTGGGTGGGTTGTCGACGGATCCTCGTTCATGTCTGGGGGATGATGACGGGATGGATCTGAACATATGTAGTGGGGTCTCACGCCCTTGGGGTGGGCCACCAGGCGCGGTTCGTCCCGACGTCTGGGTGGCGCCTTCTTTTCATGTTAAGATCAACACGCATATCTGCCCTTTTCCTGGGGCATGTCGGCGTGGTTAGGGCACGGGACTGGTTCTGGTCACGCTGGTCCAGATCAGTTGAACCCGTTGTCCGCCGGGGATGCAGATCTGCTGTTCTGGTACCCTGAGGGACTTGGGCTTTTTTCAGGGGGAAAAATGCCAGGTCGGTCTGGGTGTCACAGGGTTAAGCGCTATGGAGACCCTGGTTGGGTATGTTTTTTACTCAGCACTGTCGTCATGGCTTACAGCCATGCCATTCTGTACGCGCTCGATCTCGTCGGATCTCGGCCGCTACACAGGTTGGTCCTGGTTAGTACTTGGTTGGGAGACCGCCGGGGAATACCAGGTACGGTGTGCTTAGGGGCTGGTTCTCCATTGTTTTTCGCTCCCCTCTCACGCATGGCGAAGAGGGGCCTGTGGGGGTGGTTTTTTGACCTCCTCTGGTGACCCTGTGCTTCCCGTACCGCCAGGCCCGGTCCGAAGTGATGTTTGCGACCCGTAGGCCTGGGTTAACCCTTTTTGGAAACTGAAACACTTGTACTGCGGTATAGCCGGTGTATACCCGCAGGTGTGTTTTGGAGTTTTTTCTTGAGGGGTTATAGGAACAACCACCGCATTGGGTGACACCGAGGTGGTTGGTTCCCTGGTGTGTTGGAGCAGTGTCAACTCCCGGGTTCACCGGTTGAGGGTGCCCCTGCACGTTCATGACGTCTGCCAATCGTGTCAGCCTTCTCTGCCTCGACCCCTCTGGGTGGGGGTTGTTAAATGGAGGCTTGGTCATGCAACACCGCCAGCTTACGCTCCTTCCGCCGGGGCGGCTGTGTTCAGCTGTCCCCTCTGGCGCCTGTCTCGTCCGCAGTCTCCAGGCTAGGGTTAACAGCCTGTTGCCTGGTTTTTCCCCGGTGCGCTGCCTGCTTCCGTTGGTTAACCTTTTTTGTGTGCTTACGGCCATGCTGACTGCCTATTCTGCAGGGTCAGTGTGCCAGGCGGTGTACTATTGGGGGGACGGGGCCCGCTCGGCTTACTGGCCTGGTTGGTTCCGCCTGGGAATACCAGGTGCAGTAACTGAGGGGCCTTTGTCCGAATACGCTGGCGATGTGGGGGGCGGGGCACTACGTGCCCACCTGGTGGGGTCTTGATGCTGGCATCATGGACTTCTCCGGGCCCCCATTCCAGGGAGTCCAGTCCTTTTGGTGGGTCTGGGTCTTCCTTCGTGCTCCGCTGCTACGGCCTTGCCACGGGGTTGGGTTTGCCCTTGACCCCGTGATTCTGGGGGCAGTAACGAGGTTGTTCCTCCGTTCGTTCCCGGGTGGCATGCGGGTTGTGCGTGTGTGTAGTCGTGGGTCAAGCCACGGTCTGCTCACCCTGTGCGTTGAGTTGCTTGAGTGCCTCTTCGCACGGTCGGGTCCGTCGCCCTCCCGTGACGTCCCTAATAGGGGGGCTACCCTCCATTAGGGGGGGTCGGGGGGGCTCGGCCCTCCCTGTTCTGATGGTTTTGGGGGGCTGTCAGCGGGGTGTATTTGTCAGCCAAGTGGCTCCGCTTGGCCTCCCTTGTGCAGAAGGCGAAGCCAAGCTAAGCCACTAACGATACAGAACGTTAGGTTATGACTATAACCAAGTTCTGTTAGTTAGGGGCGATGCTTGGCTTCGGACGGCCGCTGCAGCCCTTGACCTCACCTTGTGGTGAAAGCTTGGGAAGGAGGAGAGCAGGTGACCACACACCTGCTTATGAAGGTAAGCTGATGAGGGGTGTGGTCAGACTAATACTGGTATTAGAGGTACATTTGTGGTTTATTCAGTACGCGTGCACGTACGCGAGATAGTGCAGAAGGCGAAGCCAAGCATCGCCCCTAACTAACAGAACTTGGTTATAGTCATAACCTAACGTTAATGCTATTCATTGAGGGGAGTGGCTGGATGGATTGTAGGGGGCTATTGTTAACGCACAGCAGAAACAGGCAGAGGTGTTAATTCTAGCCTATTCTTCAAGAGGCGTTTTCACAGCTTAAAGCAAACAGATTTTATTTTTTTACAAGATTCAAATTAGCACATCATCTTCAAACATTCTCAGATGTCAATGTATGACACATCATTTGAAAGCTTACATTCTGTACTTTCACAATCTGGAAAAATCTGGAAAATAAAAATGGAGACATGTGGCATGAATCGCTGGTCAGGGTCACATATCTATATTACTATGCACTCAGAGTGTAGCACTCAAGCTAAATGAACAACACCACTTAACCACCAGAGATGTAGCCCTCCTGCTGACATGTTGTACACTGTAAGTGGCTTTTGATAAAGCCGTCAGCTAAATGACTAAATGTAAATCTTCTAACATATACAGCAAGCGGACCATGGTTCTGCCCTCCCCGGAGATGGAAAGTGTTAGTGAATGCTTGGTTGCATTCCAGTTTGGCCAGCGAACATTGGAAATAAAATGACTGCTTAACATTTACATTGTTAACTTAAAGGAACATGCAAACATTTTAGGAAATTAGCTTACCGTCTTCTCCAGAGAGAGACAATAAGAGAGATACCAGTTTCCTCTCTGTGCGTTCAGTAGAAAGCTATCTGGCTGCATGTTAGCCTAGCTTAGCACAATGAATGGAAGCGGACATGGCCGGTTAGCCTTCAGGAGAGGTGTTAGTTGGACAATGCCTAGGCTAACCGGTCATGTCCGCTGAACAGTAGGCTGCTTTAACCTCCTCTTCAGGTTAGCTCTGGCTGAACAGTAGGCAGCTTTAACCTCCTCTACAGGTTAGCTCTGGCTGAACAGTAGGCTGCTTTAACCTCTTCAGGTTAGCTCTGGCTGAACAGTAGGCTGCTTTAACCTCTTCAGGTTAGCTCTGGCTGAACAGTAGGCTGCTTTAACCTCCTCTTCAGGTTAGCTCTGGCTGAACAGTAGGCTGCTTTAACCTCCTCTACAGGTTAGCTCTGGCTGAACAGTAGGCTGCTTTAACCTCCTCTTCAGGTTAGATCTGGCTGAACAGTAGGCTGCTTTAACCTCCCCTTCAGGTTAGCTCTGGCTGAACAGTAGGCTGCTTTAACCTCCCCTTCAGGTTAGCTCTGGCTGAACAGTAGGCTGCTTTAACCTCCTCAGTACAGGTTAGCTCTGGCTGAACAGTAGGCTGCTTTAACCTCCTCAGTACAGGTTAGCTCTGGCTGAACAGTAGGCTGCTTTAACCTCCTCTACAGGTTAGCTCTGGCTGAACAGTAGGCTGCTTTAACCTCTTCAGGTTAGCTCTGGCTGAACAGTAGGCTGCTTTAACCTCCTCTTCAGGTTAGCTCTGGCTGAACAGTAGACCTGCTTTAACCTCCTCTACATGTTAGATCTGGCTGAACAGTAGGCCTGCTTTAACCTCTTCAGGTTAGCTCTGGCTGAACAGTAGGCTGCTTTAACCTCCTCTACAGGTTAGCTCTGGCTGAACAGTAGGCTGCGTTAACCTCCTCTACAGGTTAGCTCTGGCTGAACAGTAGGCTGCTTTAACCTCTTCAGGTTAGCTCTGGCTGAACAGTAGGCTGCTTTAACCTCTACAGGTTAGCTCTGGCTGAACAGTAGGCTGCTTTAACCTCCCCCTCAGGTTAGCTCTGGCTGAACAGTAGGCTGCTTTAACCTCCCCTTCAGGTTAGCTCTGGCTGAACAGTAGGCTGCTTTAACCTCCTCTACAGGTTAGCTCTGGCTGAACAGTAGGCTGCTTTAACCTCTTCAGGTTAGCTCTGGCTGAACAGTAGGCTGCTTTAACCTCCCCCTCAGGTTAGCTCTGGCTGAACAGTAGGCTGCTTTAACCTCCCCTTCAGGTTAGCTCTGGCTGAACAGTAGGCTGCTTTAACCTCCCCTTCAGGTTAGCTCTGGCTGAACAGTAGGCTGCTTTAACCTCCTCTACAGGTTAGCTCTGGCTGAACAGTAGGCTGCTTTAACCTCCTCTACAGGTTAGCTCTGGCTGAACAGTAGGCTGCTTTAACCTCCTCTTCAGGTTAGCTCTGGCTGAAAAGTAGGCTGCTTTAACCTCCCCTTCAGGTTAGCTCTGGCTGAACAGTAGGCTGCTTTAACCTCCTCTACAGGTTAGCTCTGGCTGAACAGTAGGCTGCTTTAACCTCCTCTTCAGGTTAGCTCTGGCTGAACAGTAGGCTGCTTTAACCTCTTCAGGTTAGCTCTGGCTGAACAGTAGGCTGCTTTAACCTCTTCAGGTTAGCTCTGGCTGAACAGTAGGCTGCTTTAACCTCCTCTTCAGGTTAGCTCTGGCTGAACAGTAGGCTGCTTTAACCTCCTCTACAGGTTAGCTCTGGCTGAACAGTAGGCTGCTTTAACCTCCTCTACAGGTTAGCTCTGGCTGAACAGGCTGCTTTAACCTCCCCCTCAGGTTAGCTCTGGCTGAACAGTAGGCTGCTTTAACCTCCCCCTCAGGTTAGCTCTGGCTGAACAGTAGGCTGCTTTAACCTCCCCCTCAGGTTAGCTCTGGCTGAACAGTAGACCTGCTTTAACCTCTACAGGTTAGCTCTGGCTGAACAGTAGGCTGCTTTAACCTCCTCTTCAGGTTAGCTCTGGCTGAACAGTAGGCCTGCTTTAACCTCCCCTTCAGGTTAGCTCTGGCTGAACAGTAGGCTGCTTTAACCTCCTCTTCAGGTTAGCTCTGGCTGAACAGTAGGCTGCTTTAACCTCTTCAGGTTAGCTCTGGCTGAACAGTAGGCTGCTTTAACCTCCTCTTCAGGTTAGCTCTGGCTGAACAGTAGGCTGCTTTAACCTCTTCAGGTTAGCTCTGGCTGAACAGTAGGCTGCTTTAACCTCCCCTTCAGGTTAGCTCTGGCTGAACAGTAGGCTGCTTTAACCTCCTCTACAGGTTAGCTCTGGCTGAACAGTAGGCTGCTTTAACCTCCTCTTCAGGTTAGCTCTGGCTGAACAGTAGGCTGCTTTAACCTCCTCTACAGGTTAGCTCTGGCTGAACAGTAGGCTGCTTTAACCTCCTCTACAGGTTAGCTCTGGCTGAACAGTAGGCCTGCTTTAACCTCCCCTTCAGGTTAGCTCTGGCTGAACAGTAGGCTGCTTTAACCTCCTCAGGTTAGCTCTGGCTGAACAGTAGGCCTGCGCATCACCAGATATAAAGGCGGTGTCACATGCCTTTGGCAGTAGACAGACCTATCTGTTCATCCATTCATCTGATTGGGGAATGTAGTGATCCATTTGAGGCTGGTGACATGTTGACACTGTCGACAGTGGTCCAAAATGGAGGAGGTATTAGGAATTGATGTCTGTGTGGGACTGGGAGTCCTGGGTGGCAAACGTACACACACACACACACACACACACACACACACACACACACACACACTGTCCATATGAAATCAATAGAGGTGAAATGGGCATGTAGCGAATAACTTGATGCATCACCTGTTTCACCTGGACAGGACAGCATCTTAGTTTCACACACATCTATTTGTCTGTATGTCTATCTATCTAATGTATTTTATTATGTAATAACAATGAATAAATACATTGAAATAAAGATTGAATGAGTGAGTAGTATCTGCATCAGTGCATCTTTGTCTGTGAGTAAGCATTTGTCACAGTTTGTGTATGTGTGTGTGTGTGATATATAGTGTGTGTGGTAAATAGCAACACGTAATGTAAATTAAGTACTAATCGACCACAGGACAAAACATACATAATGTACGTTATGTTATCGCCATAAGTAATATATTACGTATTGTATCTGCCAAGTCCAAAACAATCACTGGCAACCAGGAGTTCATTGCAGTCATGGGTGAGTGCTCTCACCACTATCTAACTATGGCATAGTTAGAGTTAAGGTTGGTTTTAACTTGCGCTTAATGGCTATGGTTAAGACATACAGTTAGGTTAGGGTTCGATCCTCAGTAGGGGAACTTAAAAGTTAAAAAAATAATTGGGATATGTAATATACTTATTTGTAATACGTACGCATGTTACATTTTCGATACAATAGAAAATACATACATACACATACATACATTACTTATGGCTATAACATAACATACATTATGTACCTTTTTCCTGTGGTCAACTAGTACTTTATTTACATGTTAAGTAAATAATGGTTGCCATTAGATGCCAAAATTGTGAACTCTTCCGAAAGCCATGAGATAGTTAGCACCTTAAAAAACTAGACCGTGGGCGCTCAAGTAGCACACTGCGTACTGCGCTGCATCGCAACACGGCCGTCCCGGGTTCGACTCCCGGACCCGGCGACCTTTGCCGAATGTCTTCCCTCCGTCTATCTCCCATTCTTCCTCTCTCTCTCTCTCTCTCTCTCTCTACCGGACTGCCCGGTAGTAATTTTTTTTTAAATCTACCAAAAACATAATAAAGAATTAAAATAAAAAAACTAGACCGTACCATGTTTTCAGTGGGAATGGAGTTTACATTTTTTTTTAAATGTAAATCCCTTTTTTTTTTTTTTTATGTTTATTATTTTCTCTTATAAACACACAAAACATTAACACATTGACCACCAGTAGCAGGGGGCGCTGATCCCCCTTCATCACCAGGTCTTTATTCAATGGATATAGTTTTAGACTGCAACATTTGCGAGTGCTTAAAATATATCTTATATTATAGCTATGGCAATTGGCAATTAATGTGTTAACAGAAAAACAAACAAGCATACAGACAGCAAGACAACGTGTAACGGCCTCTGCTGCAATGATGACTCAACCCGTTTTTGATCTTTACTGATTGGCTTTATTTCCGTTCGAAGATAACATCTTTATTCCGAACCGTAAAACTGTGAAAACATACATGAAATACAATAAATCACTGATCAAACCATAACAACATACATACATTGGAAACATACATACATATTATCGGTCTTTGCAAGGTTGGTTGTTGGTGGTTGGTTGTTAACCTTCCACTCCTCATAGGCCGCCCCCAGCTTCTTGTCGGCGTTGCCAATTGTAGTGACGTGTTGCATTACGTTGAGTGCGCCCGTGGCGCTCAGCGCGTCCTCAGCTTCCTGTATCGCCGCCTGCCATCCTTTATAGCACCTAGCGAACTTCCGTGCAATCTTTGCCCTTTGCTCATCCTTCAGTTCTTGAGCTGCGGCCGTCTGCTTGCGCTCTCTGGGCTTGCCTTGGCCCTCTGCCGCGGGTGTTGGCTCCTCCTCCACCATCGTCTTGGAATGGCTGCCACTATCAGATATCTTGATGTAATGCCAGGATGTTCGATGTTCTAGAATGTTCCGCTATGACTTCATCCAGAACGTTCCAGAATGTTGTGGCACCGGTAATGTTCTAGCATCCCTGGTCCGCTATGACTTCATCCAGAACGTTCCAGAATAGTGTGGCAGCGATAATGTTCTAGACTTACTGTAGTGCTGCTACTGAAGAGCCATCGGGGTGCATCCAAGTTTTAGGCCCATGTTAGACTAGTGTTTTTGTGTTTTTTTTTTTAATACGCTTGAATACGTTTCATGTCCCTTTTACACAGAAATGCGTTTTTTGGCGGATACGTTGTGGCCCTACTGAAACACTAAATTGTGTTTTCCGTTTTTGAGCAGCGCCAAAACTCGCCGACAACAGTCGTGTAGCCTTCACGGAGCCGTTGTTGCGAAACCGCCCATGCGCAGTAGATACCATCTGCGTGCCCTTCCGGTGACAGCAGAGCTGTCCCAAATAGCTGCAGCTACCATGTGTTGTCAAGTTATTGTTATAAGGACCCCAGTCCAAGCTACAACAGTCTGCATTCCCTTAACAATTGTTTGTATTGAGCCGTATTGTATGGTACCCATATGCAATATGTTAAATAAAGTTTACATCCATTCATTCTGCTAGCATTACCGATTGCATGAGCAGCTGGCTAACGTTAGCTATCAGACCCTGTTAGCTCAGAGCTCCTCTTTCAATCTTTAACAAGCATTAAACAAATGGCCCAGCCATCTATTCACCTTTGTGTAATACACACAGCGTTGTCTCTAATGTTATCTAGCTACTGATAGCTCCCTACATCACTGTGCTCATATGACAAAACGAAAGTACTCGGGTTGCAAACGTATGTCTCACTTGGCTACCGTTGCGTTGCGATCTGGAGAAACCGAAAACGAAACTAAGGTGTAACCGGCGCCTTACTGTAACGAACGGCCTCTGCTGCAATGATGACTCAACCCGTTTTTGATCTTTACTGATTGGCTTTATTTCCGTTCGAAGAGAACATCTTTATTCCGAACCGTAAAACTGTGAAAACATACATGGAATACAATAAATCACTGATCAAACCATAACAACATACATACATATTATCGGTCTTTGCAAGGTTGGTTGTTGGTGGTTGGTTGTTAACCCACTGAACTTAACTACAAGCGCATTACGGCCCCAAACGTACCTTGTTGACTGCATGCAATACGAGAGGAAATTAGGGACTCTGGTCTCGGTGTTACTCTGCTGATGGTTGGGGAGAAGTGAGCGATCGACCCTTGTAACTTCTCTCTATTTATACATTGTGGAGCGGAGGTCTGGAGGTTCTGCTATGACATCACTGCTATGACCTCACACTGAAGCTTAACTTGAATTACACTATGACACGCCTGCAGTTACACAACGGCTCAGACACAACCTTTCAGATTATACAAAGACATACTGTATAGCAAGAACGACAGTCCAGGGGTCGGCTCCTGGCTGGCGGCAGCATCAGGCAGATTAAAATATTAAAATAGCCTCTGCAGCGACACAGCACCGGCAAACCAACCAAACAGCACTGGCCTGCAGGGAGGTTAAGGGTCGTACGGGAACCCTCCAAGTACAGCGGCAGTCGGACAGTGCGGGTCCAATACGAGCTAGATATGGATCCCAGATCTCATAGAAAGTGTCCAGCTTGGAATGCAGCATGCATGTGATGTAGGAATACAGTCGATAATAATATTATGCCACGATCTCTTTGATGGAACATCATCCTTGATCCAGAACAAAATAATATTCTTCCGGGCAGCAAGTTGAACAATCTCTTATGTTTGACATTAACAATGTGACCATCTGGGAGACCGAGGAGAAGACACATGGGATCCAACTCAATAGGAACCTCAAAGATATCAGAAACGTTCCCCCACAATGTCAGACCAATAGCTCTGACGCTTCACGCAGGACCAAAAACAGTGAACGTAGTTACCAATCTCTGTCTTGCATTTAAATCAAAGTGGGGATGCGCTGGTATCCATTTGACTTTTGAGAGTAGGAGTTATATGTATGCGATGTAATATTCTAAATTGAGTACGGTTGCAAACGGAATATTTTTTAGCATAGGCATAGCATCATCAATAGAGAGATGCCAAAATCTTTCTCCCAGGACTGCTTGGTAGCAAGGGAGGATAGAGATTAATTGATATTTAGTGTATTATAAAAAATAGACATTTGTTTTTTGGAAAGTTGAGAGGATCCTCTCTACCGGTGAGGCGGAGCCATTGGTTAACATTGAGGTGTCTTTAGTGATAAACTGTCTGATTTGTAAATACCTGAACGATTCTGATTTCAGTAAACCATAACATTGCTGCAGCTGAACAAAGGACCCTAACCCAGACAAGGGATTTTAATGTAAATCTTTATCATTATATACTTAAATTATTTCTCTTTTTTGTCTTCCTTTTCCTAATCATGTTTGTATGTTTAATGTGAACTTGTGCAATAAATAAAAGAAATTAACACAAAAGAAGAATGTCCAGTGACCCCAAACTGATGGTTTAAGCCTATACTGTTTGGTAAAAGTGATGGATCAGATCGATACTTTAGTACTTGGAATCAGTAAAGGCAGTGGAAAAAGTGGTATTGGTGCATACCTACATTTAACGTATCGGTAGGTATCAAAACATTTTTTTTTATACTTTATTGTGTCAAAGAAAGTCACTTTACATTTAGGTATAGTATGTGTACCCACATACACATACATAACTGCACATATCTATACTTACATACGTACATACACACACAAATGTACATACGCATATTTTTAATCTTGACACTTAAATTTTTTTTTACCCATCACCCATACAAAAACAAGAGACAAAAACACAAACAAAGGGGTGAGTACCAGTATAGATCCTGGACTGGTATACCTATCCATCCATGGTATACATCTAATATCCATCCCTACTCGTCCCCACATACATATATAAAATAATATTTTTTTAATAATAATAATAAATAAATAAAAAATGAAATAATAGAAAGAATATAAAGTTAAAATAAATAATAAGTAAAAAGGCTTGAATTTTCATTGTAGGTGTAGGCCTAAGGGGTGTTCCCCAACAATTGAGTAGTAGATCAAGATATTACTGTTTCATGTTACTTAAATCCTCTTCTCAAAGACTGATCTGTCTGTCATCTAGTACAGCAGTTCTCAACAGAAAAGGATCACCAAGTTACTCTGGATAATTTTTTTTACAGACAACAGTGAGACAAAGCTTCCTGACACATCTCCATCCAAACTCTTGGAAGAACTCATTGAAATCTCATCTGATACCACCTGGAGAGCTAGTTTCAGAGTGTGGTGCTGAGTACCAAGTATCTCATGATGCAGCAGTTAAGGTGTTGTTCAGCACCACATATCTGTGTGAAGCTGGCTTTTCATCCATGACAGCTCTGAAAACACCGTATTATTAGCCAGCAGCAGCAGACCTCGCATTGAGCTAGAAATGTCCACTGAGTGAACAAGTGCTTATTTTCTGTATTTATTTATATTTTTTGAGAAATGGTAACTTGGTGATCCTTTTCTGTATTAAAAAAAAATACATGATTTTCTGTTTTTGAGAAATGGTCAAACTTATCCAAATATGCTATTTTTATGGAGAACAGTGCAGCTGCAACAGATAGCACTTTAGTGATAATTTTCTGTAATTTTATTTAAAGAAATATGCTATTTGATTTACTACTACAAGCAGTGTAATGTCAACAGTACTAAGCCATTTAGACCTGAAACACTTGTTAATAATGCATTATATAGCCTGCATATACACACAAATGTGTTTCCCGGTTTCTTAAATAAACATTATTTTGAAAGCAAGCACTTTTGTCATCATTGTAGCAAAAAAGACAGGACCGGAAAAGTCTTTATCGTATGTAGGGGTGCCCTGGAATATTTTATTGAACACAGAGGTGCCTTGGCAGCAGAAAGGTTGAGAACCCCTGATCTAGTACCTTTCCATAGTTTAAAGAGACCCCATCTTTTTCCCAGCATATTTTCATTCTTATTGATTTTGTAGGTTACCTTTTCCATACTATATATGTCCTCTACAGTTTCTAACCATTTGTTTACTTTCGGGGGTTCAAGTTTTTTCCAAGCTCTTGTTATTTGCTTAAGTGCTGCAGCTCTCTCAAAAAAAAGGTATAATTCTTCTTTTTGTAGGTTTTTGGGGCGTGTTCCTAACAGTATATCATGTTTTTCTAGATACCCCACTTTCTCGAACATTTGTTCCATTATGTGTAAAATATCTGACCAGTAGATTTGTATTTTATTTTAATTTTTTTTACATGTGAAGAATATATGTGTATGGTCAGCATTCTTCTCCCCACATTCCCTCCAGCAGCTGGGATTAATTTGTGCGAATTTGGACTTGGATACTCGATGGTGTTCTAAATCTAAAGTACCTCATATTTATTTTCCAAGCATACTCCTGCCAAAAGGGTGATTTTATGTAATGGAAGATATATTTAAAGCTTTGATTCCACTCCTTATCTGGTATGTTTGTTTTCAGTTCCTTCTCCCATTTATTTTTAATATAGCTTAAATCCTCAAATTTTGTTTTCTTGAAGTATTCGGTAGATTTGTCCAGTTGTGTTTTTGAGGTTATGGCTTTGTTGAGTCTTCATCATGTGTTTCAGAAGGGGGTTCCTTCCACCCTAATCAAATACCCTCCCTTTGTCCCACCTCGACGTCCTGTCTACCTATTAATACATCAGATTTATATAGCGCTTTTCCTAATGCTCAAAGACACCTTACAAAACAAACAATACAGTACAATACAGTTTTAGTAGATAGATACAATGAAAAGGTGAGAGAGGAAGGAGTTCATGGGTTGAAAGCAAACCATTGGTCAATTGCCCCCAAATACAGTACCCCCAAATACGACTTTATAAACAGAGAACTTTTCAATAATAATAATAATAATATTATTATTATTATTATTATTATTATCATTATTATTATTATTATTATTATTATTATTATTATAACTTATTGCGTGCGTTCTTCTTCTGAAATGGATTATATATTGCTGTTAGAACAGTTAGATGCTGGCCCAGGCCGTACGCATAGAACGCATACAACATCTCCTCTTCTCTCCTCTCTTCTCTGCTCCTATAGTTCTGAGCGCATTCCAGTATTTCCCAACCTACTCCGCGATTGGTTCTTGACAAGCGTCGTCAAGTCGTTCACTATTGACAAAGCCTACTTTGCTGTAACGATTTATTTCGCACTATACAGTACGCGGTATACAGTACAAGTATAAGTCTTTATTTGTCATCAGATTAACACACACACGTGCGATGAGCAGCGACGGCGCCAGAGAATTGGCCTTGCAGGAGCTTTGGGGGGGCTGAATTGTTTATAGCAGGTGCTAATGAATTTTAATGCAACAAACAAAATAACAGCTAATATAGGCTACATCATTGAAAATGCACGTTACTAAATGTTTAGCGTTATACACCAATGCAAGCACCCAATAACCCAATAAAGCTCGACATTATATCGGGAGTGGTAATTTGGCGCTTGAGCGTAAAAGGTCTCTCAGTCAGTATGATTAGAATTTAAAAAAACGCTTGAAAGAAAAGTAACCAAAGGAAAGGTGTAATATTTAAGATTTCGTTTCTACAAAGGGTATAGCAACGAAATATATATATATCAGATAATGACAAATCACAAGGACAACGAAAACATAGCCTATAATAATATGACTACATTTATGACATGCACCATTCATTCACCACGTAACAGCCAATGGGCACGGCGGCCCGTACATTCCAGTGTGTGTGTCTGTGTGTGTGTGTGTGTGGCCCGACATTAAAATGGGCACAGCCGCCCGACATTAAAATGGGCACAGCCGCCCGACATTAAAATGGGCACAGCCGCCCGTACATTCCAGTGTGTGTGTGTGTGTGTGTGTGTGTGTGTGTCAACAAAGACTGCATGGTACTCACCACCAGTCACAGGAGAACGATCCGCCTGTTGTTGTGATTTGCAGCGAAGCGATCGATCACTGCATTGACATCCAGTTCTTTGGTCCTTCTGGAACTGATTGCAAGCAGACCCAAGTTGCTGGTTCGAGCGTCTCCGCTTCTATTCCTCAGATAGGTCTTTATCCGGCGTAAGCAAGAAAAGCTCCTCTCACACACAGCTGATGTGACAGGCAATGTCATTGAGATGCACACAAGTTTGTACAGATCAACGAACGCATCATTGTATGGCCTTAATAGCAGCACGTCATGGGTGGTGTTGACGACAGTTCCACTTTGTTTTTTTCTTTCAATAAGTCGCTTTGCCTGGTGAAGTTCTGCAGAGATGTTTTCCTCCATTACCCCATAGTGTTTAGCCATTGGCAAAAGGCTATCTTTGTCCATGAAGGTTTTGTGCATGGGGTTGAGAGCTGTTGCTCCTCTCAGAATGTGACAGTTTTCAGCTGAAAAACGTCTGTTCAATTCACTAACCAGTCGGTCGATTACTGGGAAAAAACAGTGGTTCCGATAGTCGTCTGACGTTTCCAATCGCTGTCTTGACCCTGTTTGGCTGTTCACCACGAACCCCTGCAGGTGGCGAGGCTGTGCTTTTCTCCTCGGCTGTGGTCGCTGCATTTCAATGCCCACCGAAGCACACTGGTCACTGGCAGACTTCCAGATTGCGTTCCATGTTTCAACGTTGCGTTTCTCGTTGAGGGTATCGACAACTGAATAGACCAGATCAGTGGCAGATGCAAGTTCCAAATCTGTGGCCTGTAGATGATCGGATAGGGTTTTTGTGAGGCTGAATATGCTTTCCAGCATAGTGACGTGCAGAACAAACTGCCCATCAATCAATCCAATCAGTGACTTTGCTTCGGTCGCCCTGTGAGCATTTGACTGGTCGCTCACATCTGCAAGAGCCGCTGAAATGGCAGGGAGAACTCTTTTTATTGCCCACAGTGTAGAATGTTGGCAGGACCATCGCGTGTCTGATAATCTTTTCAGCTCCACTACCCGTTTAGTGGGCTCAAGTTCCTGCTGCTTCTCGATAAACAGTTTGTGAATAACAGACCCGGAAAAAAAGTTGTACAGCATCTGTACTGTTGCAAAACATTCCGCGACTGGTTTCACATTATGCACACAATCAACTAAAACCAAATTTAGTCTGTGTGCATGGCAATGGATATACAGCGCCTGTGGAACTTCTTGGCGAAATCTTTCCTGGACACCGTTGTTGCACCCAGACATAACTGATGCACCATCGTAGCACTGGGCAATGCATGCGTGTTTGTCTATGTTACACATAGCCAAAGTCTGTTTAACTGACTGGAGTAAAGACTGTGCATCTAAGCCATCTGCCGGAGTAAAATCCAAGAATTCTTCGTGAATGTTGTCATTGTTTAGGTAACGAACAACAACAGAGATCTGCTCTTTCTTGCTTACGTCTTTGGTTTTGTCAACCAATAAAGCAAAGTGCTTTCCCAGCTTAACCTCGTCGCTTACTTGACTCCTTATCATGCGAGCCATAATGTCAATCAATTCGTTTTGAATGTAATGGTGCACATATTTAGCATTGCCAGGCCCACTAGCTAACTTCTTTGACACAGTACTGTCAAACCTTCCAATCAGATCAAGCATTTCAAGGAAATTCCCTCTGTTGGCCGATTGCTCGTTTTCTCTGTGCCCTCGCAGACCAATCGTTTGACAAGCTGTAAACCGTAGTGACTCAACTACTGCGTGCATGTATTGCCTGTTTTCTTGTACAATCTTGGAATGTCCAGCGTCAAGTTGTGTTAAAATCCTCGACCCACATTTCGATCGCAGCTTAAATTCACACCATGCTTCCATGGCTAGTTTATGGGAAACACTAGTGTTGTGTTGTGCCAATTTCTCTGCTCCTTTTCTCCAGTTGCGACACCCGGCATGGGTGAAACTCTTTTCAATATGACCTGGCCCATGGTGGAAAAAATTTCTACATGCATAACAAAATGCAGCATCAGAAGAGAGCGAATATTCCAGCCATGGATATTGTTCGAACCAAGAGTTGTTAAACCCCCTCGATTGAGATCCAAATTTTCGAGTCGGTTAAGACATTAGTTTAGGACATCTCGGTCCCTCAGCTGGATCTTGGCTTAAATCCACAGGCCCACCAGGCCTTTTGCCGCGAATGACGGCAGGTATGTGACTGTGAGCCAACGCCGCCACCTGTTCTCCCCCCCGGGCGGCGGCTCCTCCACTCTCATTGTCGTTATCCGAGTCATCTTCGGCCGAAGATGAACCCTCTGCGACTGCGGGCCTCGCCACTGACGTTACCCCGGGCCCGGGGCCTTGTTGTTCATCGTCCAGGTCCTCCTCATTATCTTCCGTGTCTGGCAACACAAACACAATGTCCTCCACGTTCTCGACCACCACGTTGCTGGAATTAGTTGGTGGATCTCCACGACCACCAAGTCCATCAACAACATCATCCACGACCACACTCCCTCGCTTTTTTCCAATAATAATAAAGCGGTCCATTATATAAATGTCACCTAACTTAAGCTTGTTGTAAGTTGTAATAACTGCTGCTACTAAGTAGAGACAGTGCTGCAGGCCTGCAGCTAGAAACTTCTCGCGCTAGCTAGAGTTAACGTTAAACTTAAAGTGTGCGCATGCAAATGAATGATGTAATCACGTGCAACGAACCCAACCAATCAAATCACACAACAGGTGCCACAAAGGTGAACGGCAGGTCATCATGGCAGGTCAATATGATTTAATAATTTAGTTTAGTTACATCAGTCAGTCCGATGTCTTCATATATTATATTTTTTATTCCATACATTTATTTATACATTTATTTTATATATAAATAAAATAAAAAACATAACTGTCTGGGAGGGGGGGCTTAGAGGGGGCTAAGCTTTTTTCAGAGGGGGCTCTGCTAGCCCCTCCCCCCCGCCGCCCCTGGCGATGAGCGACCCACAGGAACACACACATGCACTGAGTCGCGAGTTGTGTGTGTGTCATTTTGAGATCTGTCGCAAATCGCTTCCTGTTGAATGGATCAGACAGCGATCAGACGCTGAAACTCGGCTGTTTTACACACGCCTCATTCGCCTTATAAGGAGATGGTGGGAGGGTAGCTCCAGTAGCTCACCACGTACCGCGAGTGCTATTTCAGCGCCGTGGACAACCGCGCTCGCGCGGATCTGGGGCTGAGCGCGTTCGAATCCCGGACGGCAGCCGTGCCTTTCCCAGAGTGTCTTTCCCCCCATCTGAACCCTTTCAGCCTGCTTCTGTCGGTCGAACTTGACCAAGTATGAATGCGACGAAAAAGCGATAAACGCTAAAAAGAACCAGCTGACTGGTCAAAAGAAAAAAAAAAAAAAAAAAAAGGGGGAGATGGTGGGCGTGTCTGTATGCAAATGATTATAGCGCGAACGTGCATTTGAATTTAAGAATGAGTAGGATTCACCATGCAACCGACCTGGGTACGCACAGATTTTGACGTTAAGAACGGCTTGATGAATGTGGCGGTGGCTTTTCTTATTGTTCTCTTAACAGACAGGTAAGCAAGAATAATAAGAGAGTATTGTTGAATGAGGCCCAATGAATCTAGGAGCTGGTTCCGGGGGCCCCAGGCCAGGGACTTCCGGTGGGTACTCCTAAACCAAACTCCTGTTCTACCTAATACATTTGTAATAGGGATGTCCGATATTATTGGCCGACCGATATTATCGGCCGATATCGGCAGTAAAATGTGATATCGGAAAATATCTGTATCGGTTTAAAAAAAAATAACAATATTTGTTATATATATATCCAGTGAAATTATATCGGAATATCGGTATCGGTAAAAAAGCCAATATCGAGCATCCCTAATTTGTAATAACCAACTATTTGACAAGCACATTTTTGCCTCTGACATCCACGACATTTGTCTGGTGCTGTTTAGAGAAATTAAAAACAGACTGGGACAGCACTCCAATTCCACTTCTTAATTATATATTGCTACACGGATGATTCTGACCCTTCCTCAGTGTGTATTCTGGCAATTATCTGGCAAGGGCTGTCTGTCAGACCCGGCAGCATGGGCGGGCATTAGGGGTCCGGGCCCGCCCACTGAGTCAGCTGTGCCCGCCCTGGCGCTGTTCCTAGGATGATGACGAAATGACCCGCCCTACTCTGCCTCTGATTGGCTTACACTGATATTCCTAGTTTCCTACTACTTAGCCAATCCAACCAACGAAGGTAACGTACTAGCCAATCACAGGCAGAGTAGTGCGGGTGACGGCCGGGTCATTGACTCATACCGGCGTTGCCATCTTTGAAACGTTAGCGTTGCAAAATATAATGGATAATTATGGGCATCAGAAGTTTTTTTTTAAAGTACGACAGCTGGGTCGGAGAATCGTGAGAAAACGGGCAGCGCAGGAGGTTGTGCCAGTTCGGGCCAGAGCAGCACTGTCACTGATCTGAATAATAACACGATTATCTCATGTTATGCGAGGAGCAACGGGAAACTGCAAGCAGTTCTACAAGCAGTGCCACTCCCCCTAGTATTGTGGGCACGATGTCAACAACAACACTACTGAAGTTAGCATGGCACTCTGTAAGAATTCGTTTTCTACCCTCAAGAACGTCTTTACAGAACATCGCCTTAGTATGCTTCATCGACGCAAGGCCAATTTAATTCAGTTGGCATTTGAGAAGGACTTAACAAAAAAGTTCAGGAATGAGTGGAGTTTTAAGAAGATTTCACTCTGTCCACAAACGCCGCCTGCCGCTCTACTAATGTAGCCTGTAGTGCTTAGTTTCAGACACACAGTAGGTGTTTAGTTTCAGCAGCACAGCGGGGGGGGGGGGGTAACTGTACATTGGATTATCGATGAAACCTTACTTGGTCCCAAGAAGAGGGTCTTGTGTATAATTGGGTTTAATAGGACATTTATTGTACATTGGAGGGGGTTGCGTTAGGACATTTACAGGGGCCAGTTTCTAATTGCAGTCTCCCGTAGGTGTTCCTTGAGAGTGGTTTTGAAAGTGGGTAGTGATTCACATTCCTTTACAGCTGTGGGTATGGCGTTCCACATTGATGTGGCATAATTGCGAAACGTGTTTAGTCCCTTGTTTGAGCCGAATCTGGGTTTAACATGATTTGTGGAGCTCCCTCTGGTGTTGTGGTCGTGGTATTCACTGACCTTTGGGAAGTATTTTGACATGTACATGGGTACCTTAGTGGTGTAGTGTATCTTGTAGACCAGGCCAATTGCAAGTTGCTGTACTCTGTCGTCTACTCTAAGCCATTCTAGGTTGTCAAAGTGGGCAGGGGTGAGGTGGGTTCTAGGAGTCAGGTCAAGCAGTAGTCTGACCAGTTTGTTTTGTGATGTTTGTGAGTCAGGTCAAGCAGTAGTCTGACCAGTTTGTTTTGTGATGTTGGTAATCTTGTTTCTAGCGCCTTTGAGGTGCTTTGGTACCATGAGGTGCAAGCATAGTCGTAGTACCCTTGAATGAGTGCTCCTGCCAGAGTCTTCAGGGTATTCTTGTTTACCAGAGAGGAGATCCGGTACAATAATCTAGTTCGTTGATTGACTTTTTTTTTGTGTTTAGTTTCAGAAGCACATACAGTAGGTTTTTAGTTTCAGCAGCACATACAGTAGGTGTTTAGTTTCAGATACAGTAGGTGTTTAGTTTCAGCAGCACATACAGTAGGTGTTTAGTTTCAGATACAGTAGGTGTTTAGTTTCAGCAGCACATACAGTAGGTTTTTAGTTTCAGCAGCACATACAGTAGGTGTTTAGTTTCAGATGTACAGTAGGTGTTTAGTTTCAGCAGCACATACATTAGGTGTTTAGTTTCAGATGTACAGTAGGTGTTTAGTCTCAGCATCACATACAGTAGGTGTTTAGTTTCAGCAGCACATACAGTAGGTGTTTAGTTTCAGACATACAGTAGGTGTTTAGTCTCAGCAGCACATACAGTAGGTGTTTAGTTTCAGCAGCACATACAGTGTTTAGTTTCAGCAGCACATACAGTGTTTAGTTTCAGCAGCACATACAGTAGGTGTTTAGTTTCAGCAGCACATACAGTAGGTGTTTAGTTTCAGACATACAGTAGGTGTTTAGTTTCAGACATACAGTAGGTGTTTAGTCTCAGCAGCACATACAGTAGGTGTTTAGTTTCAGACATACAGTAGGTGTTTAGTTTCAGACATACAGTAGGTGTTTAGTTTCAGCAGCACAGTAGGTGTTTAGTTTCAGCAGCATATACAGTAGGTGTTTCGTTTCAGCAGCACATACAGTAGGTGTTTAGTTTCAGACATACAGTAGGTGTTTAGTTTCAGCAGCACATACAGTAGGTGTTTAGTCTCAGCAGCACATACAGTAGGTGTTTAGTTTCAGCAGCACATACAGTAGGTGTTTAGTCTCAGCAGCACATACAGTAGGTGTTTAGTCTCAGCAACACATACAGTAGGTGTTTAGTCTCAGCAGCACATACAGTAGGTGTTTAGTTTGAGAAGGACTTAACAAAAAAGTTCAGGAATGAGTGGAGGGACAGTGTTTTAAGAAGATTTCACTCTGTCCACAAACGGCACCTGCCGCTCTACTAATGTAGCCTGTGGAGGAATTTTGTTTGCTTTTTTATGCACCTTATTTTTGTCAGTTCAGTGAATTCAGAAGTGTTGGATAAATGGAGACTTTCCAAAGATATATATCAGTTCAGTCTGTTTTTGTATAAGTGAATGTTCTTAAGAGAGAGAGAAATTAGATTTTTCAGTTTCCTCTCTGCTGTTTAGTTCAGCACCGTGGGCAGCGCCAAGCAAGCCACAGCGCCGTCCCAGCTGA
The DNA here is from genome assembly GCF_963971535.1 of Notolepis coatsorum. Lineage (NCBI taxonomy): Eukaryota > Metazoa > Chordata > Actinopteri > Aulopiformes > Paralepididae > Notolepis > Notolepis coatsorum. The sequence goes on from NC_140166.1 coordinate 125,829,852, forward strand.
AACAGATGAAATCATTGTGCCCCCCCCGAGAACATTTGATGCACCCCCACTAATTTGTTTCTGCAGCCTGGTCTGGTGTCTGTGTGGCAATATATAGTTAAAAAGTAGAATTGGAGTGCTGTCCTGGTCTCTCTTTATGATTTATTACACTGAGGATCCAGCGTCCATTCTTCTAGATTTAATCGTGAGTGGAGCTCGCTGTGTCTTATTTTCTATGGGCTGTTTAGAAAAACAAATGGCATGTACTCGTAAATCACAGGGACTGAGAGGCGCTCTCACACGGTAAAGACAAGAGAATGGAATATAGAATGAAGTGCTGCTTTACAACATATTTAACTTAGAGAATCAGCATCAGTCAGTAGCATTTGAGATATCAATCAACAGATTCCAATAATATCCTGTCTGAATCAAAGCTTCTGATATCCTCTTTAACTCATTCAGTGCCAGCTATTAGACGGGTCCCGTTGTAGCAATGCCACGATTTTAAAAGATAGGAGTGCATCACCTTGTTTGTAGAGCTATAACTATATTCTATATTATAGTTATGGATACAATACTATGGCCCATTTGACATCAACTATCTATCGTTCAATATTGTTCTAACTTTTTTCTGTATTTTTGCTGCCATCCAAATGTTGTCGTTATGCCAATCGCCTTCCTGGTCGTTGCGCGCATTGCCCCACTGTCGGCCTAGGGAGGGTGTAGAACTACCACGTGCCTCCTCCGATACATGTGGAGTCAGCCAGCCGCTTCTTTTCACCTGACAGCGAGGACTCTCACTGGGGGAATGTGATGCATGCGGAGGTTCACGCTATTTCCCCCAGATCCCCTCCCTGCTGAACAGGCGCCCTGACCGACCAGTAGGAACCGCAATTTACAACGACCAGGACACATACCCCGCCGGCTTCCCACCCGCTAACACTGCCAATTGTGTTAGTAGGGACGACTGACCAAGCCGGAGGTACCGCTGACAGCTGGATTCGATCCCAGAGTCTCTGCGGTGGTAGGCGAGTGCATTCTCCACTGCGCTACCCAGCCGCTCCATCAAAGTGTATATTTTCAACACTACGTTTGTTTACCAATGATTTTAAGTGTTATTAGTGAAATATGAGTTCATAGAAATCTCAGCCCATCGAGTCGGAAAAAAAGCAATTATAGACGCGAGAATGTGGCGCAACCTAACTAAAGTGTAGTCTTTTGAGAAAACGACACTTCCCAGCTCACACCAGCCCCTGTCAATCATCCGACTTCTTTAAAAAAGATATCTCCATCTTTATTTTCGGGATCATATCTCATGGGTGGAACAAACCTGAACGTTATTGCCATACATTAGAACGCAGTTAGTTTCTCTGCCATTCTGTGAACGTCTAGCAAAAAAACGGCATTGCAATCTGATGACAAATGGCAGAGAAATGTACATTATAATAAAGTAATTACTTACAGTAGATTTCATTCACGGTTTTTGCTGCCCTGTCCGGGGCGCTTGGTGGTACTAAATCCGGATTGAACTCTGCCATTGGAAAGGGGAGATTTGGCCCGATCCATAGATGTGCGACTTGACCATAATAAGGTAATTTATACGCCTGATATTCTATATTCTATAATCATATTTCAAATGGCATGTGTCCGGATGGCAGAATTCAATACGGTATCTACAAAACCTTCGGTTTAATCATCTTCCCTTTATTCATTTGCTTAGATTTTCTGTACACGTGATCTCAAGAAGGTGAATGATCTCAGTGGCAATTTTTCATTCATGTTTGGTACATTTTAGCATGGTGTTATTCACCGTCAAAGATGAAAAAAGAATATTCTCCTTTGGTTCATTACAATTTACTCAAGCCTAGTAATACATTCCCTGAGATCCATAAATGTCCCTTAGTGTAACACTTCCTCCGGTCCTGGTCCTGTGGGACCAGGACCCAGACATTCATATTCACAACCTCCCATCAATAAACCTCAGAACATAACATTGCCAACCGGTGGGCTGATGCAGATCTGGCATCAGCTCACACACCAACTCATTATTGTTTATTGTCAGTTGTGTTTGTTGTGTGTATTATCTGTGTTGTTGTTGTTGTTGTTGTTGTCCCCACTGTGTTAGTCTTGTGTTCCCCTGTCTGTGGTTTGTAAATATGTGTTAGTCTGGTTGTTTAATTGTTATTGTTTTCCCAGTGTACTGTGTTCGGTTGGTTCTGTCTATCACACCTGTGTCCTGTTTGTAATTACCCTCTGTGTCTATCAGTGTCTTGTCAATTAGTCTGTGTATATAGTGTTGTCTGTCCTGCCCTCCTGTGCACGATCATTGCTAAATGTTACCGTTGTATGTCAGTCGTGTTTTTGTCTTGTGAAAGTAAACTGTTCATCACCACGTCGACTTCTGTCTCATTATACTCTGCCACCTGGGTTCATCACCATGCCAAAGAAGCGTACTAATCGTAACACCTTAGATACCAAGAACATGCAAATGGACCCTGTAGAAGTGGAGCAATATTCCATTTACTTAGGTATGTATTTTTAAGCGATCCGAACCACACAATTGGTTGATTGTGGTGGCGATCGAAAGGCGTCAAATTCAACTTGCCCGACGCGGTAGACGAGCGCAAAGTGGCGCGATGTGCGCGTGAGTACTTGATGGCGCGCCGCTGGGCCGCCCGATGCATAAGAGGTTAAATAATTTAATCAATGGTGATATTATAAATAGTATATATTTAAAAATGTTTACCTTAGTTACCTTTTATTTCATTCATGAATCACTAGGTTAATGTCTATTGTAAATATCATCTTGTAATACTTTTATCTCACATCCTATTGATTGTACAATGAATATACCAACTTTTATTGATCCCCTCCCCCTCAAACAATCTCCCAGTCATCCCAACCCCCCTCCCATTCAAATCAAATCAAATGTATTAGTAAGGCCCGACAACACACGTTAATGTCCCCATGGGCCGGACACGTCTTCTTTAAACAAGTCAAGAAGAAACATCACAATAAATCAAGAACAAAACAAAAACACCATAAAGTCCAAAACATTTCAAATAAATGCAACACTCCCAGACATACCCCACGCGAAGGTAAGGAAAAACTCACTAAAACCTAGCAATAAGAAAAAAATGCACCACAGGCAATGTGGAGGAGAGAAACATTAGAAGGGCCATTCAAGGGGGGATCTCCCTTCTTAGATGTCGGTGATATTAGTGTTGCTATAAAACAGGCGAGACAGTTGCATGCACTCATATGAGCATGCACTCATAAGTAGGGTTGTCCCGATCCGATCACGTGATTTTCCGAAGATCGGGATTGACAAAAAAAAATAATACAAAATCTGGATTTTTTTTTTTTCATTATATTTTTTTTATTCAACAAACATGACCATGTTCACGTCTTAAACTCATACTGAGGCCTTAGTTTTGGTTTTAAATTGCATATCATCATTCATTTATTTATTGTCACACAGAGCAGAAGAATTTTGCCAAAACAAACGCATTTCCTTTGATTTAATTATACATCAAATGATTTATGTCAAGGATTGCAATGCCTCGCTTGAACGAAGTTAACTTTTCACCTGGATAACGTCAACATTCAGGGTGAATGTAATGTGAGAAATTGGGATAACAAAAAGAAAATTGTAAAATTAATTTTTTATAATTTTTTTTATTGGATCGGGAAATATCGGTATCGGTAGATACTCAAAATCACATGATCGGGATCGGATCGGGAGCAAATTTTTTTTATCAGGACATCCCTACTCATAAGTGTAGTGAAACACAGATAAGTGCATGCAATAGCAACTGAACATTTTGAAATATTTAACAATAGAGCTGATGGCGTATCTATTTGAGGCAAGGGGGCGGCGCAGAAAGGGTTGCATCCTCCCGGTCTTCATCACGGGACGTCCAACACTCCGGTCATCACTACGAGACAGCCACTCACAGGGAGACAGGGAGACCGGACAGGCGTTAGACAGTTTGCGTGATTGTGATAGGCGGACATAGCAATAGATAAGTGGTAAGCATATATGTGAATAGAATAGATATATGTAGGAGCGACCGGGTGGCGCAGTGGGCAAGGCGCTCGCCACCAACGCAGGAGATACTGGTATCGAGCCCAGCTCTCGGTGTTGCTTCCGGCTTGGCCGGCCGTTGTACTAACACAATTGGCAGTGTTAGAGGGTGGGAAAGCCGGTGGGTGGGTGGGTCCTGGTCGTTGTAAACAGCGACTCCTACAGTTCGGTTGGGGCGCCTGCTCAGCGAGGAAAGGATCTAAGGGGGGTAGTGTGATCCTTCCACACGTTACACCCTCTCAGTGAGAGTCCGCGCTGCCAAGTGAAAAGAAGCGGTTGATTGGCTATGTGTCGGAGGAAGCATGTGATAGCCTCCACTCTCCCAGACAGACTGTAGGGGGTAGGTGCACAGCGACCAGGAAGGGGATTGGGAATTGGCATAACGACTAACATTGGGATGGGAGAAAAAAGGAGGGGGAAAAAGATTTAAAAAATAAATAAAAATAAGATATATGTAGTAAGCATATTATGTGAATAGAATAGAAGTACCCATTACCCTCCCCCATCCATTCACCTTTTGTCTCTCACCTTCAACCCTCTCCAGCCCCCCCCCCCCCCCCCCCGCTCCTTGACTCCTGCAATCCAATCGTCCCTCTCACATGGCTATGAAAACAAGGTACAATCAAGCTGAAATTGACGTTAAATTGCTCTTACCTGTGGCCGGTGAGATTCCAAAAAGAATATTCCAATTATTTGATTGCCATCCTGTAGATCGTATGTCCATTTGGGCCACGGCATAACCCACCACAGCATAATGAATCGGGGGTCCCGAAAACTATTCACTGCGATCAGGCAAAGGGAGTGCAACATCGGCCGTATACCACCAGGCGGCAGTATTGGACTTTTGCGATCTCAGACTAATTCCCTATGGTAAGGTCTAAAAAAAATTATGTATTTATTTAATATATAATATATATATATATAATATAATATTTATTTTGCATTCGGGGGGGTTGGGGGGGGGGGTAGTCTATCGACACATTTCGGCCAATCAAAGTCGACTATACAAATCCTTAGTCGGGGACAGGCCTACATCATGCTGTTCAGTACATCATACTGTTCAGTACGTCATACTACATGCTGTTCAGTACATCATACTACATGCTGTTCAGTACATCATACTACATACTGTTCAGTACATCATACTACATGCTGTTCAGTACATCATACTACATACTGTTCAATACATCATACTGTTCAGTACATCATACTACATGCTGTTCAGTACATCATACTACATGCTGTTCAGTACATCATACTACATGCTGTTCAGTACATTATACTACATGCTGTTCAGTACATTATACTACATGCTGTTCAGTACATCATACTACATGCTGTTCAGTACATCATACTACATGCTGTTCAGTACATCATACTACATGCTGTTCAGTACATCATACTACATGCTGTTCAGTACATCATACTACATGCTGTTCAGTACATCATGCTGTTCAGTACATCATACTGTTCAGTACATCATACATCATGCTGTTCAGTACATCATACTGTTCAGTACATCATACTACATGCTGTTCAGTACATCATACTACATGCTGTTCAGTACATCATACTACATGCTGTTCAGTACATCATACGACATGCTGTTCAGTACATCATACTGTTCAGTACATCATACTACATGCTGTTCAGTACATCATACTGTTCAGTACATCATACTGTTCAGTACATCATACTACATACTGTTCAGTACATCATACTACATGCTGTTCAGTACATCATACTACATGCTGTTCAGTACATCATACTACATACTGTTCAGTACATCATACTGTTCAGTACATCATACTACATACTGTTCAGTACATCATACTGTTCAGTACATCATACTACATACTGTTCAGTACATCATACTACATGCTGTTCAGTACATCATACTACATACTGTTCAGTACATCATACTACATGCTGTTCAGTACATCATACTACATACTGTTCAGTACATCATACTGTTCAGTACATCATACTACATGCTGTTCAGTACATCATACTACATGCTGTTCAGTACATCATACTGTTCAGTACATCATACTACATACTGTTCAGTACATCATACTACATGCTGTTCAGTACATCATGCTGTTCAGTACATCATACTACATGCTGTTCAGTACATCATACTGCATACTGTTCAGTACATCATACTACATGCTGTTCAGTACATCATACTACATACTGTTCAGTACATCATACTGTTCAGTACATCATACTACATGCTGTTCAGTACATCATACTACATGCTGTTCAGTACATCATACTGTTCAGTACATCATACTACATACTGTTCAGTACATCATACTACATACTGTTCAGTACATCATACTACATGCTGTTCAGTACATCATACTACATACTGTTCAGTACATCATGCTGTTCAGTACATCATACTACATACTGTTCAGTACATCATACTACATGCTGTTCAGGTCATCATACTACATGCTGGTCAGTACATCATACTACATGCTGTTCAGTACATCATACTGTTCAGTACATCATGCTGTTCAGTACATCATACTACATACTGTTCAGTACATCATACTGTTCAGTACATCATACTACATACTGTTCAGTACATCATACTACATACTGTTCAGTACATCATACTACATGCTGTTCAGTACATCATACTACATACTGTTCAGTACATCATGCTGTTCAGTACATCATACTACATACTGTTCAGTACATCATACTACATGCTGTTCAGTACATCATACTACATGCTGTTCAGTACATCATACTGTTCAGTACATCATACTGTTCAGTACATCATACTACATGCTGTTCAGTACATCATACTACATGCTGTTCAGTACATCATGCTGTTCAGTACATCATACTACATACTGTTCAGTACATCATACTACATGCTGTTCAGTACATCATACTACATGCTGTTCAGTACATCATGCTGTTCAGTACATCATACTACATGCTGTTCAGTACATCATACTACATGCTGTTCAGTACATCATACTACATGCTGTTCAGTACATCATACTACATGATGTTCAGTACATCATACTACATGCTGTTCAGTACATCATACTACATGATGTTCAGTACATCATACTACATGATGTGCAGTACATCATACTACATGATGTTCAGTACATCATACTACATGCTGTTCAGTACATCATACTGTTCAGTACATCATACTACATGCTGTTCAGTACATCATGCTGTTCAGTACATCATACTACATACTGTTCAGTACATCATACTACATGCTGTTCAGTACATCATACTACATACTGTTCAGTACATCATACTGTTCAGTACATCATACTACATACTGTTCAGTACATCATACTACATGCTGTTCAGTACATCATACTACATGCTGTTCAGTACATCATACTACATACTGTTCAGTACATCATACTACATGCTGTTCAGTACATCATACTACATGCTGTTCAGTACATCATACTGTTCAGTACATCATACTACATACTGTTCAGTACATCATGCTGTTCAGTACATCATACTGTTCAGTACATCATACTACATGCTGTTCAGTACATCATACTACATGCTGTTCAGTACATCATACTGTTCAGTACATCATACTACATGCTGTTCAGTACATCATACTGTTCAATACATCATACTGTTCAGTACATCATACTACATACTGTTCAGTACATCATACTACATGCTGTTCAGTACATCATACTACATGCTGTTCAGTACATCATACTACATACTGTTCAGTACATCATACTACATACTGTTCAGTACATCATACTGTACATCATACTGTTCAGTACATCATACTACATGCTGTTCAGTACATCATACTACATGCTGTTCAGTACATCATACTGTTCAGTACATCATACTGTTCAGTACATCATACTACATGCTGTTCAGTACATCATACTACATGCTGTTCAGTACATCATACTACATACTGTTCAGTACATCATACTACATACTGTTCAGTACATCATACTGTACATCATACTGTTCAGTACATCATACTGTTCAGTACGTCATACTACATGCTGTTCAGTACATCATACTACATGCAAACATGCTGTTCAGTACATCATACTACATGCAAACATGCTGTTCAGTACATCATACTACATGCTGTTCAGTACATCATACTACATGCTGTTCAGTACATCATGCTGTTCAGTACATCATACTACATGCTGTTCAGTACATCATACTACATGCTGTTCAGTACATCATACTACATACTGTTCAGTACATCATACTACATGCTGTTCAGTACATCATACTACATGCTGTTCAGTACATCATACTACATACTGTTCAGTACATCATACTACATGCTGTTCAGTACATCATACTGTTCAGTACATCATACTACATGCTGTTCAGTACATCATACTACATGCTGTTCAGTACATCATACTACATGCTGTTCAGTACATCATACTACATACTGTTCAGTACATCATACTACATGCTGTTCAGTACATCATACTACATGCTGTTCAGTACATCATACTACATGCTGTTCAGTACATCATACTACATGCTGTTCAGTACATCATACTGTTCAGTACATCATACTACATGCTGTTCAGTACATCATACTACATACTGTTCAGTACATCATACTACATACTGTTGCAGCTTACTGTTCAGTACAGTACTGTTCAGTACAGTATGTGTGACATACTACATACAACATACCACATACAACATACTACATACATCTATCTATCTAATTAACTAACTAATTATCTGGCTGGTTAGCTAGCTTCTTAGCTAGCAGTCTGTCTGTCTGTCTGTCTCAGTTTGCATCATTCTCTCATATGTTTGTATCTGCCCCATCCTTCTCTTTTCTGTTTCATCCATCCTTTCTTCTCAGAAATGTCCAAGGGCCCAATTAGACCTACTGTGCCGGCCTGCCAACATTCCCCTGTGAGGATTATTTGGGGGAAGTTCTGCTTGTGCCATGTGAACTGGCCCCAGTTAAAGTGAGGAAGGGAGTGTGTGTATTGAACATAATGAACACCAATTTTTCAAAACATTTTATTCTGTATTGAGATGGCTACACCCCTTGCTTTTGGCTTTTTTGGGGTGATTCATATATTCCAACTTGGAGGAAGCATTTGTTACAACATTGGTTAAATGCCAATTTGACTTGTGTACGTGATCGGGCTGTCCCCGACTAAGGATTTGGATGGTCGACTATGATTGGCCAAAATTTGCCGTTAGTCGATGTTGGTCGACTAAAAAATTAAATAAAATGAAAATAAAAAGTATAATATTTTTAATATTAAAAAAAATAAAATTACATTTTGTATCATTCCATTTGGGCTGTGGGGTGCTTAATGTCTGAAGGAGTCGACTGAAGGCTTCTTGTCCTCTGCAAAAGCATGCAATTGGTCCACTGATGGATACATCTTGATATTTGTCTAGTCTAGTGCCTCTGTGCCTGTTTTCATACGCAGTTAGCCTCTGGTATGCGTGCCATTAGCGTTAGCCACGCTTCTAGGCCTCTTTTCTTTTGGGAAGAATGATAAAAAAATATTATAATATCATTTTTATTTTTTTGTATTGGACTAAGAGGTTGGCTAGTCGACTACGGCTCCTTTCGACCGATTAATCGACTAATCGACTAATAGGGGTCAGCCCTAGTACGTGAGCAGGTACAGTGTGTTAGTGTGTGTTGGTGTTTTGCACACATATGAATAAGCATGTCTGCGCGTTCGCTGGAGTGGCAGCTTCTAATGTTCAGGTCTGAAGGAGTTTGGACGGAGAGAGAGAGAGTGCACCGGATGCCAGAGGGAATTACAATGCAATGCAGTGAGTGTTGGCTTGACACACACACAAATGACACACACATGACACACACATGACACACACACACACACACACACACACACACACACAGAGACACAATGTATGTTTTAACACACACACAGTGTACTGTATGTTATAACACACAGACACACACACACACACATTTGAATAATTTATTTGTCCACACACACGCACACACACACACACTGACACACAGACACAATGTATGTTTTAACACACACACAGTGTACTGTTTTAACACACAGACACACACACACACACACATTTGAATAATTTATTTGTCCACACACACGCACGCACACACACATGCTGACACACACAGACAGACACAGTGTATGTTTTAACACACACACACACACACACACACACACACACACACACACACACACAGATACGGCATACATATGTAGGGCCACTCAGTTTCTGAGCTGTGAAAAAAAAAGCCTTCAGTCTTGTCAGGCTAGCTTTTCCATTTCTCTCTCGCCCTCTGTGTGCCCATTTCTGTTCTCTCTGTTCTCTCTATTCCTTTTCTTCTCCCGTCTTTCCTTTGTGCTTTTCTCTCTCTTTGTTGCAGAAGACAGGAGGTATTTTTGTTGACATCTAAATTAATCTATTAAGGTGATTTGACTTGGATTGCATAATGCCACTGCCGTCTTGTGTGTGTATGTGTGTGTGTCTATCTGTTTGTGCACCTGCTATATGTTTGTGTATGCTCTGTGTGTGTTTGTGTATGCTGTGTGTGTGTGTGTGTGTGTGTGTGTGTGTGTGTGTGTGTGTGTGTGTGTGTGTGTGTGTGTGTGTGTGTGTGTGTATGTTCCTCGGCTGTGGAATGCCCTCCCCAACCATCTGAGAGCGCCACAGTCCGTTGAGGTTTTTAAAAGGGGCCTAAAAACATTTCTTTTTAACAAGGCATTTGCCTGAATTATGCTTTTACTTTTATTTATTTTTTTAGATTTGAGTCTGTATGTTTCTTCCATTGGTTGTTTTATTCATTTTAATTATTTTTATTCCTTTCACTTTTTACCTTTATCTCCGGTAGCACTTTGAGATTTTCACAAATGTAAAGTGTGGTACAAATTGAATTTATTATTATTATTATTATTATTATTATTATTATTATTATTATTATTATTATTATTATTATTATTATTATTATTATTATTATTATTATTATATTTTTTTTAACAAGTGTTTTTTATTTTCTCTTTTTTTACATGAAACAAGACAAACAATACAGTAACAGTAATAATCAACAATAACTCACAGGACAATAAGAGAAATAATAATAACAATGACAGTCCAATACCATGGACACTCGCTCGCTCCCCCCCTCCCCCCAGGACCCCAACGTGGGCTACACATCCACTACTTCATTCAACACCAGAAAACTCCAAATGTATATGCGTTCCTTTATTTTATCCGCCACAGCTATCCAGACTGCAATGCTGGCTTCATTAAAACCTCAAATCCGCGCAGTAGATATATCTAGATAAATCACATCGAGATAGGTAAGAATCCATAACTTCGGGCACATTTTATCCGGTTGAATCCAGCGTGACGCTATCAACTTTTTGGCAGCTGTAAGACCCGCCTAAATGAGTCTCTTTACATGTATAGAGGTTGATAACTGAGAAACATCATTCAACAACAGTACAGAAGGCAGTATCGGTATGGTCAGAGATAACATCTCTGATAATTGAGTGGTAACATTTTCCCAAAAAGTCTCAACAGGAGGGCATTCCCAATACATATGCATATATGTACCAATAGCACCGTTTGAACACAAGGAGCATCGAGAGTCAGGTCTGAGACCCATTAGGTACAATCGTCTAGGGGTCAGGTAAGTCCTATGAACAAAGTTAAGATTAATCTGTTGGTGATCTGGGTTGCGTGATGATAGCCGAACATTCTCCCAGACTGCATCCCAATCAAAATCTACCTCCAGCTCTGGGATATCCTTCCTCCAAACCGAGTCTAGGGGAAGGACCTCATATGAGGACGTAAGTAAGTGGCGATAAATGTCAGAGACGAAGCCTCTCGACGTCTCCTTATCATAAAAGAATTTGTCAAACCTGTGGTGCTCAAGTGGAGCATCCCATGGGACGCTGTGAGCCTTCAGAGCTGCTCTTATTTGTAAATAGAAGAAAAAGGAGGAACTGGGGAGGTCAAATTTGTTGGATATATCTTGAAAACTGCAGATACCAGAGCAGGGTACAAAATAGTCACACGCCCACCGCCACAGGCTTGTAGATATAATGTTTGGCCGTCATAAATTAAGGCCTGGGCGCCATCTGGCGGCCAACTAAATCCACTGCATGATGCAGGGAGTAGTCCAGCTGAGCGGGAGAAATGTCGTGGGAGCGGGTGGAAGTTGCCCAATCTGGAACAATCTCCGGGGCTGCAGCTGGACCCTATTGGATGCGGGCGTGGTGAGTTGAAACGAAAGTGAAACTGTGTGTGTGTGTGAGATGCGCTCTGCTCACGAGATCAAGTTTGTAACATGAGACGCACATGAGATCTGTCTTCATCCGTTCTTTAGCCTACTACAAAAAAAAACCTGCAATCGCGTTTTTGATTGTGCTCTGATATTTAATTTTGCATTTGATTTGACCAAATATGTGGAGGCATATTCCCGGAGTAGCTCCCCCGGGTCCCCCCTCAAAATTAAGAAAAACAGGCGACAACATTAACGTTGACGAGTCAGTTGCTACCACCAGCACCACCGATAACACTGCACCTGCTACTAGCGTCGGTGTAGTTAGGAAATTTAACCAGAAATGGTACACATCTGATTCCGGGAAACCACGAGAATGGCTTAAATTTGAGGGGGGGGGGGGGGGGGTAAAGTTTTGTATACCATGTCGTGCCAAAGCAACGGATAAAAGAAAACGAAATTCATTTGTCATCGGGACGTCGGTGATGAAACTGGAAGCCATCAAAAGCCACGAGACGTCACGCTGTCACAGGGACTGCTCTGTTGTATACAAAGCACAGTCTACTCCGCTCCTGGCTGCTCCGACTGTTGACCAAGCTGTCAGAGTCGACTCTGGCTAAAATGCGGATACTATTCCGTAACGCCCACGCTATAGCGAAAAAATCAAGACCATACAGGGACTTGGATGTGCGAGTAAGTTTATTGTGTTTTTTTTATAACGTTAGTCCAGCATGTTCATATAGGTGTGTCGGCTTTCACTTTCAGCTAATTATGGTTGTAAAGCCTACCCAGTGGAATTGTTTACATAACAATGCATGATATTATATATTATTATATTATTATTCCATACAAGGCTGGATGCATTACAGACTCCGCTAACATCCCTTGTTGCCTTGTAGGTGGCAAGTATGGATTTGTTTATCTTGTTTGAAGTTGTTTTAATATGTCCTTTAATTCTTTTGCTTCCATATTGTAAATAAACTCGCAATAAATTATTTGCATTTAAAACTATTAACGCTGACTCATTCCTTCAGTCCACTCAAAATTAGGCTAATATTCCTTATGTTGTTTATGATATTAATTGAAAATAGCATACGAGAGTATTATATAGTAATAATAACACATGGCAATATACTAAAAAGCTATTTATAATTTTTGGCTTGTAAAAAATCTGGATGGTTTTTAAAATCTACCAGCCAAATGGCTGGTAAGTCAAAAAGTTAAGTTTGTTCCCTGTACCAGAGTCATCGAAGATATCCCCCAATGTGTGTATGCCTTTCTTTTCCCAACCAGGGTATCTGATAGGTTGTTGTCCAATAAGGAGTAAATTGTTATTAAATAGGGGAGAATGCATGTGCCATTTATGGTTGTTAGTACACGTTTTCCGTGTGTCACGCCAAATCCGGATCACATGTGTAATAAGAGGGCCAAATCTTAAGTTGCATTGCTTAATTGATATGTTGGTGTACACTATATCCTGCAGTCTATGGGGGCCACTATCTTCTCCTCCAATGGTCTCCAGGATACCGCTGCTTGATAATCAAACCAGATGATCAGTGGTCTTAAAGAGAACGCTTTAAAGTAATATTTGAAGTCTGGAAAGGCTAAACCCCCGTCGGTTTTATTTTTCTGTGCAGTGGATCTTTTTAATCGTGGGTGTTTGTTGTTCCAAATGAATTTATATGCAGCAGAGTGCAGTTTTTGCCAGTAACCAACAGGGGGGGGGTAACTGCAACATGGAGCTGATGAAGTTAATTCTGGGCAAAACATTCATCTTAACTATTGACGCTCGGGCCTGTAATGAGTTTTAAAATTTTGACCACCTGCTGAAGTCATCTGTGATCCTGTCTCGCAAGCCGGAGTAATTATACTTCAACGTCTGGCCTATAGTGGGGAATATTTCAACTCCACGACATTTAAAGTGTTCTACCATGAGTATATTTGCTCTGAGGATTGTAGCCTTTGCAGTCACATTGAGTGGAAGGAAGGCAGATTTTGGCCAGTTGATCTTAAATCCCGATAGACCGATGTGATGCTGTGTGCCCTTAATTGAGATTGGTGATATGGTCTGGGATTGTCTTATGTACTGAGCTAAAGGTTCAAGGGATAGAGCAAATAGACCGGGACTAAGAGGACAACCCTGTCTGGACGAGCGCGATACAGGGAAGAGTGGCGAGCAGAGTTTACCTGTTAAAATCATGGCCGATGGACCTGTACTGCCCATAAATAAGACCACTCCAATCTGTCAAAGGCCTTCATCGCGTCTAAGGATATGATAGCCATAGGGGTCGCGGCATCCTTGCTGGCATCTATCACATGCAGTAACCGTCTAATATTATCCGTGATCAGGCGGCCTCTTATGAAGCCTGTCTGATCAGGGTGAACTAGAGATGTCATATGCTTTTGAAGTCGGATGGCTAGCACCTTAGCGTACAGCTTGAGATCGGTTCCAAGGAGGCTTAAGGGTCTATAGCTGCCGCATTCGGTGGGGTCCTTATCTTTCTTAAGTAGGACAGATATGAGTGCCATATTGACATCCCTGGAAAAGTGTCCCTCTTTGATTGAGTGTAAAATCATATCAAGTAATAGGGGTCCAAGTACATCCCAGAATGAGAGGTACAGTTCGGGCGGAATACCGTCCCAGCCAGGGGCCTTACCACTTTGCAAGTCAGCAATTGCCTCCCTAAGTTCCGGGGGTCTTTAACACATCCAGTGCCACGCCCCTTTGACCATATTAGGGCTACCGTGCCAATAAGGAAGTCAATGGGAGGTCGGGAAATTTTGCGAAGGCTTAAACTATATCTTAAACTATGGCTATGGGTCTAAGACACCCCTCGCTTATCAATGACTTGCTTGCAGTCAACATGTATGAAATGGATAGTTTTTTCATTGGTACATTTCCGTTTTATACCGTTTTGAATACGAGTATAGTTTTGGAGAGTTCTAGTAATTCCAGAGAAATTCCGCGATAATAGCTCTTTAGTGGAATACACAAAACACGTTGTAATTTTTCGGCTGATTTATTAATCGTTTTCAAAAATGTTTAAAAAAAAAGAAAATACTTAAAAAAAAAGAATATATGTACTTATGCACGCTAGAGAAGCAGGCTGAAAAATCTATTATCCATGCCGTGCTTAGCGCTAACGTTACGCACACACACACACACACGTTGTGATCGCTGTGAAAAAAACATCTGATTACCCCAAAACTGGTAACATAGAGTCCTTACCTCACATCAGATGTTCTGCAAAAAGATTAAACCAATTCCTGATCGCCATTCCAATTATTGATCGCGTTTATTGATCCAACGTTATAGTCCAAAACACATAATCGAAAGCTGCTCCCAGCCTCCCCAGTGAATGTGGTAACAGATACTGCTTGCCAGAGAAGGGAAAACCCCGGACCGGACTTTTTTTCTGATGCACATGCCCACCCAATCCAATCCAATGATGTGCAATACCATCCGGGAGACGATAGGCGGCGGTATTTGCCCTTTTCGAGCTCAGACCCATTCCCAATGATAACGTCAGGCTGGATGGATGAAAAATGAATTGATATCGCTAATAAAAGAAATAACGATTAAAACACAAGTTTTCTCGTTTTTTCTCGGGCCTTGGCACTCAACGCATGGCGAGTTAAGCCGACTAATCTCGTCGTTGGCACTTAATGTGTTAACGTTAGACTCAGCTACTAGCTTCGTTGAAGCATGTTGTTTCTCCAGGTGCTTCAACAGATTTTAATTGCTATTTTGGGCAGTAGATAGGATCTTTGAGCCAAGACACAATAGATATTTCACACAGAGTGAAAATTGCGTAGTCCGCAGCGGTGGGAACGAGAATCGTTTTCTAGCCACTTTTCAGGCTTCACCTTATGGCCTAAAAGGGTTCCTCGGCCGCAACCAGAATGTTCTCAAAGTGCTCTCACTACTGGCGCCAGCTAACCATGGGCAGGACCCCTGTTCTGGGTTTTGTTTCCTGAAATTGTATTTTGTTCTGGGGTTTGTAAGCTTTGTAAGCATTGTCATGTTTTTTTGTTTTGTTAATTTGGTTTCCAAATAGTTTTTTGTGCTTTGCACTTCACCGCCATCGTATCGAGTAATTGGTTTATTATTTATTCCTTGTGCATTCCTTAAAGGCCTGCAAGATTGCCATGATTCTGATGGGCCCAGTGAAGGAGGTCCTATGTCCGGGAGGTTCCTGTTGCCAAGGTCACAACTGTAGCGAGGGAGGAGGAGAGAGAGGAAAAGCAATGGAGAGATGGAGGGAGGAGAGAGATATAGAGATGGGGTGAGAGAGATCGGTTGTGGAAGCATGTACAGTATAATTAAAAATAAATAATATTGTGTGTTCCGGACATTTAATAAAGGATACAAATATTTACCTTGTCACTTCCATGATGAAACCTTCCGCTAAGTTATTTGAAAACTATTGTAGTTCCATCCATCCAAAGGTGAAAAAACCCCACCAACCATGGGTAGCAAAGTGTAATGCCCCCAATATCACCCCTGAATTATGCCCCATCCTTGCTGCTCAGGTACAGTGAACCACCTTTTTTTAAGGTCGGTCTGGTTGCAGGTGCTATTCCTGTGTTTGCAAAGGTGTAAGAGTTTGCATGTTAGTGAACCCTTTAGCAGCTCTTGGGGTAAAAAAAACAACAACAAAGACACATCCTTGTTCTAGCACTGTGACTACTGCGGGTCAATTCAATCTCAGCGTCAGTTTTCACTAAACCCGCTTTCTGGAATACCCCCCTGGTGTCACAGTTCATGTCTCATTCAAGGATTTATTTAGTTTGGGTGAACATTTTGTTTTCCCAAGAAAATTATGATTTTCTTGGGATTTATTTAATTAGCTAATATTAACATAGAATCATCTTTTTGGTGGGGGTGGACATAGTACACAATCCCATTACTGAACATGAATGTGGGCCAGTCCATTAGAATAAACAAATAACTGGTAAAGAGGTCGGCCAGTAGCCAAAAGGTTGCCAGTTCGATCCCCATCACTAACAGCGGGGTGTATTCCAGCTGTGAGCTGATGCCCATCATCTCTGCCTAAGTGCCCCTGAGCAAAGCACTGAACCCCAAAACTGCTCCATGGGCACTGCACTGCGGGTGACCATGCGCTCTGACCTCTGTGATGAAATCGCCAATTGTGTGGGGGACTGTGTGTATGTGTAAAGAGGGATATGCGAAAAGACAAATTTCAATTGACAATATAGTAAAGTAATCTTCTTCCTATATTACGATGGCAGCACTATCGTGGGAACAAAACAACAAGCATTTTCGACAATATAGAAGACATGGCCATAGCAAACAAATGTGAAGTCTTTCAGGACCTGGAGAGTTGAATACTTGTTCAATGGAAGCCAGAAACAGTTGTGTTTGTCTAATTTTCCAAGACACCATCGTTGTTATGAAAGAGTTCAATGTGAAGAGAGATTACGACGAAACTAAGCATAATTCATACCAGCGATTGTCCCGCAGTGAACGGGTGGAGAAAGTAAAACAGCTCAAAGCCTCCCAGCGGCAGCTTTTTACACGAAGGAGTCAAACTAAACACTACCAGGGCTAGTTATGAAGTGGTGATGATAATCACTAAACACTACCAGGGCTAGTTATGAAGTGGTGATGCTAATCACTAAACACTACCAGGGCTAGTTATGAAGTGGTGATACTAATCACTAAACACTACCAGGGCTAGTTATGAAGTGGTGATGCTAATCACTAAACACTACCAGGGCTAGTTATGAAGTGGTGATGATAATCACTAAACACTACCAGGGCTAGTTATGAAGTGGTGATGCTAATCACTGAACACTACCAGGGCTAGTTATGAAGTGGTGATGCTAATCACTAAACACCACCAGAGCTAGTTATGAAGTGGTGATGCTAATCACTAAACACCACCAGGGCTAGTTATGAAGTGGTGATGCTAATCACTGAACACTACCAGGGCTAGTTATGAAGTGGTGATGCTAATCACTGAACACTACCAGGGCTAGTTATGAAGTGGTGATGCTAATCACTAAACACTACCAGGGCTAGTTATGAAGTGGTGATGCTAATCACTAAACACTACCAGGCTAGTTATGAAGTGGTGATGCTAATCACTGAACACTACCAGGGCTAGTTATGAAGTGGTGATGATAATCACTAAACACTACCAGGGCTAGTTATGAAGTGGTGATGCTAATCACTAAACACTACCAGGCTAGTTATGAAGTGGTGATGTTAATCACTAAACACTACCAGGGCTAGTTATGAAGTGGTGATGCTAATCACTAAACACCACCAGGGCTAGTTATGAAGTGGTGATGCTAATCACTAAACACTACCAGGGCTAGTTATGAAGTGGTGATGCTAATCACTAAACACCACCAGGGCTAGTTATGAAGTGGTGATGCTAATCACTAAACACCACCAGGGCTAGTTATGAAGTGGTGATGCTAATCACTAAACACTACCAGGGCTAGTTATGAAGTGGTGATGCTAATCACTGAACACTACCAGGGCTAGTTATGAAGCGGTGATGCTAATCACTAAACACTACCAGGCTAGTTATGAAGTGGTGATGCTAATCACTGAACACTACCAGGGCTAGTTATGAAGTGGTGATGCTAATCACTAAACACCACCAGGGCTAGTTATGAAGTGGTGATGCTAATAACTGAACACTACCAGGGCTAGTTATGAAGTGGTGATGCTAATCACTAAACACTACCAGGGCTAGTTATGAAGTGGTGATGTCATCACTAAACACCACCAGGGCTAGTTATGAAGTGGTGATGTTAATCACTAAACACTACCAGGGCTAGTTATGAAGTGGTGATGTCATCACTAAACACCACCAGGGCTAGTTATGAAGTGGTGATGCTAATCACTGAACACTACCAGGGCTAGTTATGAAGTGGTGATGCTAATCACTAAACACTACCAGGGCTAGTTATGAAGTGGTGATGCTAATCACTAAACACTACCAGGGCTAGTTATGAAGTGGTGATGCTAATCACTAAACACCACCAGGGCTAGTTATGAAGTGGTGATGCTAATCACTAAACACTACCAGGGCTAGTTATGAAGTGGTGATACTAATCACTAAACACTACCAGGGCTAGTTATGAAGTGGTGATGCTAATCACTAAACACTACCAGGGCTAGTTATGAAGTGGTGATGCTAATCACTGAACACTACCAGGGCTAGTTATGAAGTGGTGATGATAATCACTAAACACTACCAGGGCTAGTTATGAAGTGGTGATGCTAATCACTGAACACTACCAGGGCTAGTTATGAAGTGGTGATGCTAATCACTAAACACTACCAGGGCTAGTTATGAAGTGGTGATATGTTGAATGCCCACGCTCGCTCTTAGGTCAGATCGATAACTTCATAACTCATTGGTCTGCCTATCTACACCTCAAACAGCGTCCTGTGAAGTGGTTGACACGCAGGACCAACCGAGTCTACAAAATGTTGTTGTTACCACTGACCGACAAGAGACAGCGAATGCACCGTTCCGACCCCCGTCAGTCATCGACCTTTAACATCGAGTGATTGAAGTTGCGGAATCTGTTATTTTATTTGCACTGGGAAGGACTCTCTATATTCAGAGGAGGTCCATTTCCCTAATCCGTTACACGTATTATCATTATATGGCTTTACTTGATAATCCCATTATACAGAATGCACCTTTAGTCCTTAATGCATAATCATAAGCCTCCTTTTACTCCGTAGGGATAAAGCCTATAGTTATAGTTATATCCCCATTATACAGAATGCACCTTTAGTCCTTAATGCATAATCATAAGCCTCCTTTTACTCCGTAGGGATAAAGCCTATAGTTATAGTTATATCCCCATTATACAGAATGCACCTTTAGTCCTTAATGCATAATCATAAGCCTCCTTTTACTCCGTAGGGATAAAGCCTATAGTTATAGTTATATCCCCATTATACAGAATGCACCTTTAGTCCTTAATGCATAATCATAAGCCTCCTTTTACTCCGTAGGGATAAAGCCTATAGTCATAGTTATATCCCCATTATACAGAATGCACCTTTAGTCCTTAATGCATAATCATAAGTCTCCTTTTACTCCGTAGGGATAAAGCCTTTCTCCTCCTCCTCCGTCTGGGGAAAAAGTTCTTTTTTATATCATATATTAGGCACAATACAGGCACATTGGTGCACATTATCATTATTATTATTATTATTATTATTATTACTGGTAAAGTTACAATGCAAAAATACATCTCCATCCTTACCCGTCTTTTTGGGAAAAATAGAAGGCAAAACGTGGTTTCCAAAAGAAGATTGTTTTTATTTTTTAACAGTAGAAAATTACATTTAAGGGTTCAGTTTCATTTATAAAAGTACACAGGTTTTTCAGCTTACTATATATCAGGTTTCAGTCCTCTCCTCAAAATCTCTCAAAAAAGTCTCTAAGTAACATTCTTCTTCTCTCTCCAGCTCAGTGTAAAAATCTCACCCTGCTCTCGCCAGTTGGCCCTTTTTATAAGGTCCGTCACGTCACGCCATCGTCAGTACATAGCTCCAATCACCGTACATTACGTGTCATATCCCTCCTTCAGTTATTTGTTACTTTGCAGTTACATATCAAATCAAGTAATTTATAAGAATACAATGCCCCTCTGACTAGCGCCCCCCCTTCTTGGCCTTGCATTCCAGCCGGTCACTTCTCTACTGCATGGGGCCTCTTTCGTTCTGAGACGAGGGCGAGGCAGACTTCCGTAATATATCTTACATAGCCCACCACATACATATACAGAGATATACAGGTACAATACAGTACTCGGTGTACTATATTACTTTAGTTTACATTACATTATAGTCATTATAGTCTGCTCTCCTCTCCTTCCTCTTCTGATTCAAGACTTCAACCAGCAACCCTTCCCGTCTGAAAGGGTTTAACATTACACAGCTCTTTCTCCTCCGTCCCTGTCTCTCTCCTCTCCAGAGGCCCACATTCTGTTGGTTCACTCCCTTTTCACAGCTTTTCACAGACATTTTCTATGGAGACATTTAAAGGCTCAGTTCCATTTTTTATAAGAGAGAGTTCAGTTCCAAGATTTATACTGGTCATATAGGAACGACCCAGGATGTCATTGTCAAAAAGTGTCACTTGTTCTGTGGCACTTCTCACCCACTCTGTCATTCTGGGCGGTCATTGTCCATCATCAACTGAATAATGAAGCATATAATTACATGTGAAAAAAGGTATATACGGTCATATAGGAATGACCCAGGATGTCATTGTCAAAAGTGTCACTTGTTCTGTGGCACGTCTCACCCACTCTGTCATTCTGGGCGGTCATTGTCCATCATCAACTGAATAATGAAGCATATAATTACATGTGAAAAAAGGTATATACGGCTATATTGTTACATAAACAACAACAAAAAATTCAAAATAGAAATCACTGTTCTTCTTTAGAGAACAGGGCTTTTGCTTTTTAAAAATTGTAATCACTGTTCTTTCTCAGAGAACAGGGCTCTTGCTTCTTTTTTTGATTATATTTCTACCAACATTTTTATGTCATTGGTAAGGTGATTTTGATGACTTTCGTGCTTTCTTCGGCCTCTCGTAGTCCGCCCAGCCTCTGGAAGATGGTGGCGATGCACTTGTACCGGGGACTTCTTGTCTTGACCCCCCGGATCGAGAGGCCAGGGATCTTGGGTCTGGCAGGCCTTGACCTTTTTCACCTCCCCTGACTTCTTGACCGACCACACTACTGTGCTCGGTGGAGGGCAGGACAGGATAAATCTTCGGGTCCCTCCGCGCATAACGGATTCCAGATTGAACTTTGATGTTGGACGTGCTCATCTTAGGATAAAAGATCAAATCCATTCTATAATATTCGCAGCTGTTTCCCCAGCTCTTGACGGTCGCCCATGTCTTGCCGAAATTTGTGTCACTCTCTCGGGTAACCATGTAGATCTTTACCCAGGCCGGGAGGATACCGGCCCAGTTACCTCCCACCAAGACATGGGCGACACTGGATCTCTCTTCTGACGCAGCGTCCAAGTAGAAGAAGTCCTCGTACTGCATCCTGGTGAAAGGGTCAGAATAAGGTCTTCTCCCGGGTTTTATTCCCACTATGTCGGGCCAACTGGCAGGGGACTTAAGTTCTTCATTTGTCATCATTCTGCCAGTTCCTGTATATAACTGAGATCGTTGGCCGTCATCTACAACGTCCCATTTTCCTCTCTGGAGCGTTATTTTCTTCATCCAGGTTACTCCTAGGCCCAGAGACAATTTATCCTCCGGTGTTGTCATCGCAGTTGCTGTCTGTCCCTGGTCAGGCATTTTTGGTGAAGCCAGACTTGGTGATGATGACACGAGGGCCGCTCTCAATCTATCAAGGGGGTCTTGATCCAAAATACTCAATACGCTATCACCATGTAACGTAAGTTCGTCTGAGATGGTATATCCCTTAACCGCCATTCTCCGGTGGTGTCTGTTCGTTCCAGCGTTCCTGTCTAGTGTGTGAGAGAGACAACACTGGTCCTCTTTTATCTTCATTTCAGAAGAGGCTCCGTCATAGTTGAAGGCCAAATTCTCTTTTTTGCATAATTTACGGCCCTCCCTGACCGGGAGAGGAGGCCCATACGACGTAGTAGATTTATTGTAATAATGACCCCTATTATCACAATGCAGGGGAGAGCCCATCTCACTATCCCCTCCACCACCGCCCTGGCTGTCTGTACCATGGAAGTGGCAAAATTCCAAACATCACCTACTCCATCTGCCACGGCCCCCCCTATATCTTCAGCTGCACGCCCGATAATGGTACCGAGTACTATCGCAAATTGAGTTATGTCTCTCCTCCTGCTCCATTCGTCCACATGCGGTGCCCTATCCTGTGAACAGGACCCGTTTGTCATGTTGTTAGCATGCGAAATGGGAAAAACACCATCCAGGTAGAATCCTCTTGTTGTCCAGCCAAACCCCGGACCCAGCCCTCCTCCCGTTTCCAAATAATCAGATATGGGTTTCCATGGGGATACAAAGTCAAACAGGGCCTTGTTGCATCCCGTACAGGTGTTAAACAGATGGTGATTGTTTCCCCGTCTGTTATTGCAGTACTGGGTATTGATGAAATTCCATCGGTTCAACAGGTATGCCTCCGGTGGCCAATAGTAGGGGAATCCTCTATCCAGGGTGTGTTCAAACAGCGTTGCTAGGGGTCCGCATTTTGAAGTTTTTGCCTGCCATGTGGCTTCATTCTGTCTATCTCCCCATTTTGCAGTGGGAGAAGAGCGATAGCAGTTAGCCACTATCAAGGGGATGCTCACCTGCCGGGGGAATTTTGAGTCATAATACAGTGTTCCACCCTCCCCCGAAACTGCCCTCCATCTCATTAGGTCACTGGTGTCCCGTGAGGTTGGAGAGTCAAACCAGTGCATATTACTCCATGCATGTTCCTGCGGCGGAGGGTTACGCACAATGTAGTACCTTTCTACCATTCTTCGAGGGTCGCATCCTATCTCCTGAGCCTTAGCCAGAGGGAGAGTGCCCCAATGGATCCACGTACTGTTAATCCCATCCCGGGATCTCCCCCTAGTCAGGGTCCTAGTAGAAGCTAGGTCCACCATAGCTGAGGTAGCTTCCTCCACATGTAGGTGCGGATAAGTATCCTTCTCTGTACACAGACTCTGATCATTCTGCGTACAATACTGTTTCCCCCATTTACCATAAGTTGTTCCGGGGTAGGCCCCGAGCTGGGCCCCCGTCGCTCTGAAGCTTGGTTCCAGACCCCACCTCATTATGTAGCCACTAGAGGTCTTTCTAGTGAGAATAAGAGGTGGGGGTATTAGGATTTCGCCTAATTGTCTCTCTTTAATGTTTACCATAGTGAATGGTAGCTGTGGATCCTTTTCCTTCCAATCCTGTACCCACTCCAATATATCCTCTTTTTCCGATCCATCGGGATTAAGGTTTGGATTAGGTTTGCTTTCTTTTGGGGGATCTTTGTTATTGCTCCCCACCGCCACTACCAATGCTCCGGGGTATGGGGTGCTGGAATTTGGGTCTATATGCCTACCCACATTTAGTTGGAACCCCAAAAGCTGAGCAGCTAACTGTTGGTGGATGAACAGGGTCAACTTGGTCTCTTCCGTATCTGGCTCCTTCTGCCAGCATGCCGCCACCAGGTTGACCTCCTCATCCGTGAGGCCTATTCCTGCATAGGCCCTCCATTCATTGAGGGGCCGTTTTGCCCACCTGCTGTGGTATCTGTCGAATTTTGAGGGTTCTGGGTATACTCTATACCTCCTCAAATAATTCCTGAAATTCACACGACAGGTGGCTTCCTGGCCCAGAGTTCCATTCGAGTATGGGCGTGGGACCCCCATATTCCGTGCTTCTCGGCATATAGGGACTAATTCACCCGCTTCTCTCATCATTCTTTTTCCCACTTCAATGGTGGTAAGACCCCTCCAGACCTCGTCAGTTTTTGCCAGGTTATCAGATAGGCAATCGAGGAGAGAGTCTAGTATTTGCGTGCCCCACTTTCCCTCGAGTTTCTCCACCTGGCTCGGGGTCAAGGTTGGGACGTCTGTGTACCATAAGGTCCTCCCCCCCGCCAGGGGGAGACCGCGCACCCATGGAAGTGTAGGTGGGTATGGTTTGATTTTTACCCGTCCTGGGTTGGTTACCGCCACAGTCCATTTGAACCATGTAGCGGTAGTCTGAAAAGGACATCCTCCTGCTTGGTCAGTAGCTGTGAGAGGTATATCCTGTTCAGGCCGTTCCTGGACCTGAGCCTCCGGCAGAGTGTCCTGTCTGGGGGTCAAGAACCCAAAAAAGGCCTCAACCTCTCGTTCCCATGCCGGGGGCCATTTTGTATACAGGGTCACCTTGGTCAAGGTAGATTCTCCTGTGTCATCACTGGGTTTCCTGCCCGGGGTCACTTCTACTGCTCGGGTCCCATTCAGTCTGGTAGTAGAACAGTTAGATAATTCCTCCCAAGGCCCCCACTCCGGGTCACCCTGATACCTGGAGTGTGCTCTGACCCTGATGCAGGGGTATATCCGTGCCTCTCCCTTGGCTAGTTTCAATTTGGTTGAGATTTGGCCTCTGGGGCTAGAAGGGTATACTGCTGTCACCTCCGCTCCTGCCGCACCCAGGCATATCTCGTCCCTCTGAGCGGCCAAATCTTTCCATGTCATGTATGGATTACATCCCTCCTCTGGGTTTAGTAACCAGCATTGTGGTTCCGGATCAGGCAGTGAGCAGTCAGGGAATTGTTCCTTGGCCTGACCTGTGTCACTAAAAGAGGTAGATATATAGTCCGACCAGGCCTCCCATCTCTCTGATGCGTTTCTTGGTTCACACGGGACCTGAGTGACCATCCTATAGTGGGTCACTGGTATTCCTCTATGGTCCTTAATCGTTGGTTCTTCAAACTCCCATTCAGTACGAGTCCTGGGATAATCAATTGCCCTTATTAATCCCAGGGTCAGTGTGATGACAAGTACTACCAGAGTCACTCTGATTATCCATTTACTTGCCACAGCCTTGGTGGATTTCTTGGGTTGAGTCGCCAGGCTTGGCGATATCTCTTCTATGTTGGGAGCGGCCCTGTTCTCGGATTCATTGTCAGAATCTGACTGCTCCCATTCCCGATCTATATCCATTGTCAAGCAGGTCATGATCTCTCTTCGAGCAGATTCATCATTTGGGCTGGGCACCGCATATGCCCCTTTGTTTAGACAGGTCATGTGCTCATATATATAGTCCCTGCCCATATGCGTTGGTTGTCTGCTTATGACTGGCAGGTCATGGTATTTTGGGTTGGGTGGTGCCCAATATTCTGATGTCTGGGTACTGGGCCCCAGTGTGTCTTCGGGACTAGGCCCACTGCGCATGGGTATGGGTTGTTCCCCGTACTCCGGGGCTACCAGGTTATAGGTGTTTGTGGGGTTCTTCCGGTAGGCCATATTCCTCCCTCTCGCCTTTCCTTCGCTGCCTGAGAAGAAAAGGTGAGACGGTTATCGCCCGTGCGCATCGAGCATGTACTACTTGGTCAAGGCTTCTGATCTTCGCCTGATGCGATCCCATATACTGGGCGCCCTTGAGCCTGGTCCCATTCCGTCGGGGTAGTGTACCCTCTTTGGTTTGATCATGGACCCCTTCCTAATGCTTCCGATCACAGGAGTGTCTTTCCCCGGGGCAATCTCCACAGAGAGGCCTCTGATAGGATGAGGCATATGCCCCACACTCAGCGTGACAGAGAGTATCACCCATTGGTATTCTTTTCCATTCACGGGTCTCTCTGTATCTCCTGGGGATATAGACTTCCCTTTCGTGCCCGTTTTAGTTACTCCAGGCCCGTCCCTCACCAGTAGTTCTAGTGATAGGGTTTCACGAAACCCTTCTCTGAGCTCTCCACTTATAGTCGTCAACCAATCGAATTCACCACCGTGTCTGTGTCCAGCGCTGGGGAAGGGCAAGGAGATCAGTCCCGAGGTTAGTAGCACAGCCCTTTTAGCCAACATCATGCGCACCAGGCTGGCTACATCTAGTAGAAGGTCATTTCCTTTTAGTCTATCATTGGTCATGACCTCCTGTCCCTTGGTGAACAGTCTTGACCTCTCCTCCGTATCCTTCACCCAGAATGTGTCTGGTCCTTTCACCAGGAACATCTTATCCCCCCTTGAAGGCATTGCCCTGGGGAAACAGGTGTTTATGGTTTTCTCAAGATAGGTTTCCATCAGGCTGGCCAGGTTTTCCGTGCTGCCCTTGAAGGCTATACCTCCTCGACCCGCGGCCCCTTTGCGGACTGGAGCATCCCCATCTTGCAGGTATCCACTGCCCTTTGTCAGGTATATTCCTGACCCTAGTTTCACTTCCGTATGGTCTTGGCATTTGGCTAGAGCATAACCCAGCCATGAGCACCCGCACTTGGATGCTAACTGTGGGGTCATAGGAGGGTACGCTGCCAGTACTATACGGGGTCCATATTCCATATAACATGCTTGGCAGACAATTATTCTGCATCCCCTCGGGCCTTCTTTTGGCCCAAAGGTGTAGGTATCATCGCCTGGGCGATATAGAGGTTTGTGATCCGTGGGGACCTGTTCTGGACGATTCCGTGAGGGTCCTTGCCATAGTAGGTTAGTCACCTGGACGAGGCACAAGGTGCATTTATCCAGGTTGTGTCCCCATTTCGTCCATCTGATTATACTTCCTCCTGGTCCCTCCACAGGTTCTGCGTCCGGGGTGTCGGGGTGACGTATTAGTGATCTGTTATCCGACAGATACCCCTTTTTCGCCGCCTTAACTGCTCCATCAGCCACACCCATAAAAACGCTGGCGCCTCGTATGTTTCCAGTGTCCCCGTTCAAAGGGGACAATCCTGGCGCCATACAGATCAATATTTTGTGCCTGGCGCACTCCAAGGCGAAGGGCATGGATTCTCTAAGTCCCGGTACACCCCTTTGGGCCATCTTACTTCCCGTTTTCTGTGGCGTAGAGCTTGAGATTCCAGCCATCTTTCCCTTTCTTCACCCGGTCTTGCGGACTTGATTTACGTGCACTATACCTAGGTTCTGTAATCTAAATCGCCTGGGACTAAGTATTTCAACGATGGTATCTTTGCTTTCACACTTCTTGCTGGGATTTCCTGCCAGGGGTTTTCGGAGCACCCACACGGCTTCACCTAAGGAGAAGGGAGAAGAGACAGCCGTGTTATCTTCTGAAACACATCTCTTATCCTCTCTTCCCAAGTTCACAGCTTGGTGTATCCTAAGGAGAGAGATTGGTTCATCCCAGGATCGCAACATATCCTCCTTGATTATCTGCTCTTTTATAGAGCGCACAGCCCTCTCGGCCACTCCGTTCGTATTGGGCTGGTAGGGCACCGAGTATTGGGCCATTACACCCGCTTCCTCCAGTAGTGTCTTCACTGTTCCGTGAGTGAAGTAGGTGGCATTATCCATCCTGAGCGATGTAGCCCTTGGCTCTTCCCTTAGGAACTGTGATATGCAGTTGCATATTACTGCAGCCGTTGGAGTGGGGATAGGGTACATTCTGAGTCTACCTGGCCCATTGTCCACTATCACCAGTCCCTGCCTGTGTTTTTTTTTCGTCCCCTCCGACATGGGTCCAAACACGTCGGCGGAAAAATGCAGCCCTGCTTCCGATACTGCTATTTGTCCCAGTGGCACAGGCTCAGGTTTCGTCCCTCTCACCAGCGCACATTGTTCACAGGCCTTCCGGATTGTTATCGCTCTTTGTTTCGCTTTAGGTATGTGAATGTGGTTGGTTCTTAGGTATACCAACATCCTCTTACTTCCAACATGTCCAAGGTTATCATGTACCAGTCGGATCATGTGAGTAGCCTCGTCCTCCGGTACTCTCACTGTGCCGTTGTCTTCCCAGGCAGTGGGCGTGACTAAGGCCAGTCTTTTGAGTTTTAGCCCGCTGACCTCAGGGCGGTTTTGGGCCAGGGTGTCGACTTCTTTGTTTCCCTGGTAGTGGACCCCGGTTTCCTCCGTATGGCTTTTTAGCCATTTCCAAGCTATTTTCATGCCTCGGAATTGTTCCACTATGAGGGCCCAGAGGTCACCATGGGCCATTGGTCTGCCTGTGCTGGTTTCATATCCTTTCGCTTTCCAGTACTCCAGGTTCTCTGTTCCTCCGTTGTAACAGTATTGGCTATCGGTTACAATAAGTAGTTTCGGTATGTGCTTCCCTTTGGCCATTATTATGCCCTCCAGTATAGCTGTTACCTCTGCCGTTTGGGCTGATCCCTCGGTCCAGCCACTCGCTGTTTTGATGTTCTCATTGTTGTGTTTTAGAACATAGGCCCACTTGGCCTTTGTTCCGTCCTGTTTGTGCTGACTTCCGTCTGTGTAGAGTACCCAGTTGGGTTCGGCCTCAGGCTCGGTGAGCTTGGTTTTCGTTTCTAGGGGACACTTGGTTCCTGTTGTGATAAATCTCATTTTAGGATCTGTTAACATCATTGACCAATGTCCCCATCGTGAGGTCATGGCCCTCGAGCCTGTAATAGTTCCCTTCGAGGCACTCTGCAGGGCAGGAAATTCGGTGGTTACTATTATATCTTTGTCTTGAGCCAAGTCCTTCAGGGCATTCCAGAATCGAAATACTCCACATAGGATTCGTTCTTCTTCTGTATACCGCTCCTCCGTATTGGTGAACTGCATGGATAAAAGTAGACAAGGGGTCTTCCCCTTTCTATTCTGACATTTCAGAGTTATCCCTTGCGTACCCTCCACTTGTGGGAATACTTCTAGATGTTTGGTGGGGTCTCTTTTTTCCAGATCTTTGCAGTTTTCCAGCACATGGGTTTTGAACACCGTCCAGCCTGGCTCCACTTCCTCTATGGGGATGTTCCTATTCCTAGGGTTTTTTCCCTCGAGGGCTTTGCCTTTCAGTTTGTGGAGCGGGGATGCCTTTGTCGCATAGCCAGGCACATGGGTCATAATGTGGCCGCATTTTCCCATGGCAGAGTCCAGCTGACTCAGGGACACAGGCTTCTCAATGGCCGCTACCTGATCCAGGTATTCCCTGCTGACTGACTTTCCGGTGTCCGTTATGTTGAAACCCAGATACCTCAGGGTATGTTTCGCGATCTCGCACTTCTTGAGGCCTATCTTTAACCCGGCCCTGGAGAGGCGGGTCACTACCTGGTCCAGTAGTTCCAAGTGTTCTTGTTCCGAGTCATTGGTCCAATACACATCGTCGATGTATATGGTGACATCCAGGCCTCTCAGGATGTCCTCTATGACTCCTTGGAACACATTCGGGGAGTTTTTATACCCCTGTGGTAAAACTGTCCATCCATAGGACAGCCCGTTCCAGGTGAACGCCGTCTTCTGGGTGGATAGGGGGTCGATAGGTACTGACCAGAATCCATTAGCCAGGTCAATGCTAGACTTCCAACGTTTGTTGGGCAGATTCCTGGTTGTCTGTGCTATGTTTATCATTGTCCTGGTATCTGAGCATGTTCTAGCATTCAGGGCAATTAAGTTGTGCACTAATCTCCATGACCCATCAGGTTTGGGGACTCCCATTACAGGGGTATTTGTTAGAGCAGAGTCCAACATAGTCAACACGCCCATTTCTTCCAATTCTGCGATGGTTTCTGTCAGCTCCTTTTTGCACCTCGGGTCCACCCTGTGCTGTGCTTGTCTCGGTGGTATGGTCCCCTTTATAGTGTGTGTATACTTGGGGTCCACCCTTCCCACGTCGTTCTTGTGGGCAGCATATAAGCCTCTCTTGAGTATTTCTCGTATGAGGATTTTCTCGTGGCTTTCGGACTCTTCCACTACCTTTTCCATTTCGCCCCGTATGTCCACTGGCTTCATATATTTGACACGGACTCCGTGCTGTGTCCTTTGCGGGTCACCCTTGGGTATGAATTTTTCCTTTTCGTACAGTAGTATCAAGTCTTTTGGGGATAACAGGGGTTCCGAATTAGGTGGTCCTACCACTCCTGATATCCCATGCTTCTCCCCTGTTCCCATGAGGGCTCTGGTCCCATTACCTAATTCCACTTCTATGGATCCGGTAATGGGTGTATTTACATGCAGGGAAATTTCCGCTCCGGTGTCTACTAGGTATTGGTCGTTTCCCACTTGACACGTTAACTTCCCATCCGTCTCCTGTGTCTTGAGTGCAATAGCATTCAGTAGGGGCCTCTCCTGGGGATCTATATTGAGGGTTAATAGACTCTCTGTCACTCTGTCTTCTTCCCATGTTCGAGTGTCATGTGTCACATCACCAGGAGGCCAGGATTCTATTCTCTCTCCTTCCGGGATTTGAATTCCTCCCTTGTTGCCCTCCTTTCTGCTTGCTTTTCTGGGGTTAATGCGGCCCACTCGTCGGGAGGTAGGTACATGTAATTCTTCTTCTCTTCCTTGTCCTTGGTTATCCTCGGGGGGAACTCCTTGGAGCCCCCCCTTTTGTCGTTTTTTGAGTAGATAGGTTTAACGTTAGCCGCTGGCTGTTGCTGGGCTCTGGGAGGCCGAATTTGAGCCTTCTCCTCTCGTGGGTTCTCCCCTTTCCTTTCACTTTTATTGTATTTGGTTTGAGAAAGCATTTTGACTTGGTCATACAGCATGCATTCCGTCCGTAACTGATCTCGGGACCATGCTGCGCATTTGGCTGCAAGACGGTTACCCCCTGGTACTCCTATGAACAATTTTTCAAGTAGTAAGCCTGATCCTTGCACAGGTCCTCCACGTATGACTGATTCCGCTGCAACAGTGAGAGACACACTCCCGTCTCTCACCTGTGGGATTAGTTTCTCCACCATATTTTCCCCTGGATCTTGACCGGGGGTTCTCACTTCTATTTCCATCATTTGGGCCATAGATGCCCCTTCGGGGATCTCCAGTCCTTTGAGGTGTCGCAAAATGCGAGCGGCATCCGGGTCATCGTAGAGAGGGGACCCATGAAAAATCTGAGCAATCCTATGGATATAAGCAGCCTGGGTCTCCCCATGATTCATTTCTGGGGCCAGTTTCTTGAGCACTTGGGTTTTGCTCAATAATTCTTGTGCTTTGTTGCTTTCTCCATATTGGGCACTGTCATACAGACTCCTATCGGTATGTAAACTCTTTCCTCTTGGTCGGTATATGTCTCCCGGAGATTGGGCCAGTATGGAGTGAGGGCTTACCTCCGGGCGGTGTTCCCCTGTGCCGTGTCCCAGGGCTCGGATTGGGCTTATGGACGGGGCTTTGTTCAACCAGTGTCTTTCTCTCCTGGCTATTTCGGCCATGGCCCTGTCCCGTTTGTACACTTGTTCGCGCAGTACGTCATAGCCAGCATGTAAATATGCATGCTTGTATGGTTCCGTTATTCCCGCGTGAGACAACACTTTCTCTGCCTCAGGTGACCGTGCTAAGGCCCGAGCCTTCCTCCATGTCACGGGATATGCTGGCATAATATCCCCTGTTTCTTCTCCTGCCAATTCTCCTTCACTTTCGTCGGAGACGTCCTCCAATCCTGAGCTCCAGGTCAAGCCTGAAGGTGACTGGAAGGCGGTGCCCTTCAGGGGGGGCCCGGGGCCTATAGGTCTCAGTTTGACCGGTTTGGCTCTCTTGTTCCGAGGCCTAGGAGGTTCGCCCCTTGGGTACCGAACTCTCTCCCTAGATCTTGACCTAGATGAGGACATTGAGGAGGCTCTGGAGCTCGACCGATCCAGGTCTCTCTCTTCTCCTGAGTCCTGATCTGAATCAGTATACTCCGGTCCGCTATCTGTCGGGTCGTCCCCTGACTCCTGGGGACAGCCTAGTCGTCTAAGAATACTCTTAGCCCGGGATTTGACAAGTCCATCCCTTTCTGGTTCAAACTGTACTGTTGGTTTCCGGGGAGTGGATGATCTCCCTCTTTCTGTTGTTCGGGAGAAGCTCTGGGAATTGGACTTTTCCTTCCTGGGTCCAATTCCCGACCCCTCAGTGTCTGGAGGGGGATTGAGGGGTATCGATGCCGGTTCACTGTCCTCATCCTCCTCACTCTCTCCTGCTT
Source organism: Notolepis coatsorum (assembly GCF_963971535.1). Taxonomy (NCBI): domain Eukaryota; kingdom Metazoa; phylum Chordata; class Actinopteri; order Aulopiformes; family Paralepididae; genus Notolepis; species Notolepis coatsorum. Next base: position 125,862,709 of record NC_140166.1, read on the forward strand.
CAGTCAAGGCCTGGGTTATTCCCTCATGGTCCTTGGGTTCTACCATGAGGCAGATTTCCGTGTGTTTTGCACTTCTTATGGTTGAGATTGCGTGGACTACTGCCTCCCCCAACCATATGCCTCTTTGGCCATATACTCGAGACCTGCCCCACATCAGGTTTATAGCTAGTCGGTAGGGCATGTCCTTGGTACCATGGCCAGCATAGATTTCTCTTCTCTGCAGTAGATCCTTCATCCGGGACACCAGATTGTCCCAGTTCTTTTGTGAGGACTGTATTTTATTGTACCTGTTTTGGCTCAGTGTCACATGGACAACTTTCTCCGCGTGAAACACATTATAATCACACTCAGTGATTACTGCCTTGCCCGGTTTTAGGGGTTCTTTGGTCCTTATTTCCATCACCTGTTTCCTCAGGTTCCGGTAATAAGCGCCTCCTGCCGCTACCATGCTCGTTTCCCATCTACCATAGCTCGTCAAAGATGGTCCAGTGAAGGTGAGAATCGACCATGGTGCGTCAGAGTTGTCGGTCCAGACTGGGTAGTTAGTGACTGTTATGTCTGGTGTTTCTTTGTGAGAGTCGGTAGATATTCCTCTCGCCCCGGAGTGTTCACCACGGCGAGAGGTGGAGGCTGCTCTCGCTTGTTTCACTTCCTCGTGAACACGTGGTCCTGGGCTTAAGTACCCCAGGGAGTAATCTCGCCCTGGGGTCGATGTAGCCATTGGTGTAGCTGATCCCCCCAGCGTCTGTAGTTGTCCCCCGCTAGTAACTTCCCTCATTTCACATCCAGAGGGGTCACTAATGGAGCGGGGATCCCTCTGGCTGATGTACTTGTGAGGGGGTACAGGCCATGCTTGGTCCGCGTCTGCTCCTGAGTCCTGACTACGTTCCTGCGTCACCCCCTCCTGGGTGTGCCTCGCACCGGAAAACTGGAGTGCAGGGCTTCCAGGGTTAGTGAAACCCCCTGAGCCTTCTCTCTCAGTGCTGGGAGGCCGAGTGTCTGGTATTTCCTCATACATCCTCCCGGGTCCAGACGGGGGCCACGTGATTTGGGCCCTCTGTTCTGAGTGACTCGCTTCCCGTGGTGTTCCCTGAGGACCAGACCATGTCTGGTTTCTGTATGCCACCTCGTTCATGACCTGTGTGAGGTCTCCGACCATAGTGGGCTCAATTTCTTCGAACAGATTTCCCCAGCCATTTCGGTAATGTGATGGCCATGCCTCCATTTGAGCTCTGCGCACTGTGTTTGCTTGGTATTTGTCCGGGACTAGCAAGACCACTGCCATGGATGCAGCCGGTATTTCTTGGTAGGCTTCCAAGAAGCACCATATGCTCGTGTTGACGTCATAGTGCCAGATCCCTGTTCCGAACAGTGTCATGACTAGGCTTGTTATGCCTATTCTCTGGGCTTGTCTGAAAATGCTCCTGTAATATGCCAGGAGTACTCGGGTTTGGCTTTCAAGGTCTGTTCCGGGCAGTATGTCTTGCATGGCAATTGTCAGTATCCCCTCGTAACCCTTATTTTTAAGTAGGTAGGGGACTCCTACCAGCACTGTGCCATCCTTAAGGAGGTTATGAGGTTGTCTGGCCACTTCTCTTGCACACCAGTCGGCGTAGCCGGGTCCTGCCATGTCTTGTATGGCTTTTGCCATTCCCCCCCCATTACGTAGGCCTCTGTTGGCTGGGTTAACCACAAAGGTGTGGTTTCCTTTTGGTACAAAATTTTGTAACCATATGGAGCAGACCCATAGGTGCTGTATATGCTTAGGGTTTCCTGGTTGAGATCTGGGTTTGATAGTACATGAGATTTCATTCAACCTTGACATGCCAGGGGGCATGGTCTGCTCCTCTGGCGTAGAGTGTGTTGTAGGGACTTGGGGCAGGGGGCTCCACTGTCCCTGAAGTCCCAGGCCTTCGGGCCAGTATGCAGGGGCCGTAGCCTTCGGAACCGTTCGTGTTCCAATTACGGCCTGCTGTACAGCTGGCAGCTCTGGATATAGGGGTTCGCTTGGTTCTGTGAATTCCTCACTTCCCGCAAACGTATCAGGGGACTCAGGGCGGTCCTCCCGTTCTCCTGGGTAGTCCAGACCCAGGTCGGGTATAAACACCCCCAATCTCTCCTCCGAGGGTAATTCCTCCTCTATGGTGTGGGAATGATTGTGAGACATCGTGTTAGCACTGGTCTGTTAGCCGATGGTGAGCTAGTTAGCTTCCGCCTGGCTTCGTGTCACGTAGCCTCGGGCTAGGTAGCCATCCAGTTAGCATTCAGTACACTCCTGGCTTGTTGGCGGATGGCGAGCTAGTTAGCTTCCAGTTCTGTGAACGGCCGTTTTGGCTTCGCTCCACATCCAGTCTCCCCTTACAAACAGTGTCTTTGGGCTAGGGAGCCCTCGCCTTTCTGTGAACGGCCGTTTTGGCTTCGCTTCACATCCAGTCTCCTCTTACAAACAGTGTCTTTGGGCTAGGGAGCCCTCGCCTTTCTGTGAACGGCCGTTTTGGCTTCGCTTCACATCCAGTCTCCCCTTACACACAGTGTCTTTGGGCTAGGGAGCCCTCGCCTTTCTGTGAACGGCCGTTTTGGCTTCGCTTCACATCCAGTCTCCCCTTACACAGTGTCTTTGGGCTAGGGAGCCCTCGCCTTTCTGTGAACGGCCGTTTTGGCTTCGCTTCACATCCAGTCTCCCCTTACAAACAGTGTCTTTGGGCTAGGGAGCCCTCGCCTTTCTGTGAACGGCCGTTTTGGCTTCGCTTCACATCCAGTCTCCCCTTACACACAGTGTCTTTGGGCTAGGGAGCCCTCGCCTTTCTGTGAACGGCCGTTTTGGCTTCGCTTCACATCCAGTCTCCCCTTACACACAGTGTCTTTGGGCTAGGGAGCCCTCGCCTTTCTGTGAACGGCCGTTTTGGCTTCGCTTCACATCCAGTCTCCCCTTACAAACAGTGTCTTTGGGCTAGGGAGCCCTCGCCTTTCTGTGAACGGCCGTTTTGGCTTCGCTTCACATCCAGTCTCCCCTTACACACAGTGTCTTTGGGCTAGGGAGCCCTCGCCTTTCTGTGAACGGCCGTTTTGGCTTCGCTTCACATCCAGTCTCCCCTTACACACAGTGTCTTTGGGCTAGGGAGCCCTCGCCTTTCTGTGAACGGCCGTTTTGGCTTCGCTTCACATCCAGTCTCCCCTTACACACAGTGTCTTTGGGCTAGGGAGCCCTCGCCTTTCTGTGAACGGCCGTTTTGGCTTCGCTTCACATCCAGTCTCCCCCTACAAACAGTGTCTTTGGGCTAGGGAGCCCTCGCCTTTCTGTGAACGGCCGTTTTGGCTTCGCTTCACATCCAGTCTCCCCTTACAAACAGTGTCCTTGGGCTAGGGAGCCCTCGCTTTTCTGTGAACAAAGCATGAAAGTGATTTTTGCATTGCAACTTCACCCAGCAGAATTTTCACAGTAATCACAAAAATATACTTTAAGCGTGATCCTTTGTTTAAGTAGAACCTCCTACTTTTTTTTTTTTTTTTTTTTGACTGTAAGAAAACATTACGTAACTTTTTAGTCATGAGTAAACCTTTTTACCGCAATCACAAAAATATACTTTAAGCGTGATCCTTTGTTTAAGTAGAACCTCCTACTTTTTTCTTTTTTGACTGTAAGAAAACATTACGTAACTTTTTAGTCATGAGTAAACCTTTTTACCGCAATCACAAAAATATACTTTAAGCGTGATCCTTTGTTTAAGTAGAACCTCCTACTTTTTTTTTTTTTTGACTGTAAGAAAACATTACGTAACTTTTTAGTCATGAGTAAACCTTTTTACCGCAATCACAAAAATATACTTTAAGCGTGATCCTTTGTTTAAGTAGAACCTCCTACTTTTTTCTTTTTTGACTGTAAGAAAACATTACGTAACTTTTTAGTCATGAGTAAACCTTTTTACCGCAATCACAAAAATATACTTTAAGCGTGATCCTTTGTTTAAGTAGAACCTCCTACTTTTTTGATTTTGCCAAGTCTGTAATTTAATTTTTACTCCAGAGGATTTTGACAGTAGTCCTGTCTTCTTCGGCCGTTTTAGCACCTATTTTGGTTAGTATAAACGCACATCGCCAGGGACGCCATGTTGAATGCCCACGCTCGCTCTTAGGTCAGATCGATAACTTCATAACTCATTGGTCTGCCTATCTACACCTCAAACAGCGTCCTGTGAAGTGGTTGACACGCAGGACCAACCGAGTCTACAAAATGTTGTTGTTACCACTGACCGACAAGAGACAGCGAATGCACCGTTCCGACCCCCGTCAGTCATCGACCTTTAACATCGAGTGATTGAAGTTGCGGAATCTGTTATTTTATTTGCACTGGGAAGGACTCTCTATATTCAGAGGAGGTCCATTTCCCTAATCCGTTACACGTATTATCATTATATGGCTTTACTTGATAATCCCATTATACAGAATGCACCTTTAGTCCTTAATGCATAATCATAAGCCTCCTTTTACTCCGTAGGGATAAAGCCTATAGTTATAGTTATATCCCCATTATACAGAATGCACCTTTAGTCCTTAATGCATAATCATAAGCCTCCTTTTACTCCGTAGGGATAAAGCCTATAGTTATAGTTATATCCCCATTATACAGAATGCACCTTTAGTCCTTAATGCATAATCATAAGCCTCCTTTTACTCCGTAGGGATAAAGCCTATAGTTATAGTTATATCCCCATTATACAGAATGCACCTTTAGTCCTTAATGCATAATCATAAGCCTCCTTTTACTCCGTAGGGATAAAGCCTATAGTCATAGTTATATCCCCATTATACAGAATGCACCTTTAGTCCTTAATGCATAATCATAAGTCTCCTTTTACTCCGTAGGGATAAAGCCTTTCTCCTCCTCCTCCGTCTGGGGAAAAAGTTCTTTTTTATATCATATATTAGGCACAATACAGGCACATTGGTGCACATTATCATTATTATTATTATTATTATTATTACTGGTAAAGTTACAATGCAAAAATACATCTCCATCCTTACCCGTCTTTTTGGGAAAAATAGAAGGCAAAACGTGGTTTCCAAAAGAAGATTGTTTTTATTTTTTAACAGTAGAAAATTACATTTAAGGGTTCAGTTTCATTTATAAAAGTACACAGGTTTTTCAGCTTACTATATATCAGGTTTCAGTCCTCTCCTCAAAATCTCTCAAAAAAGTCTCTAAGTAACATTCTTCTTCTCTCTCCAGCTCAGTGTAAAAATCTCACCCTGCTCTCGCCAGTTGGCCCTTTTTATAAGGTCCGTCACGTCACGCCATCGTCAGTACATAGCTCCAATCACCGTACATTACGTGTCATATCCCTCCTTCAGTTATTTGTTACTTTGCAGTTACATATCAAATCAAGTAATTTATAAGAATACAATGCCCCTCTGACTAGCGCCCCCCCTTCTTGGCCTTGCATTCCAGCCGGTCACTTCTCTACTGCATGGGGCCTCTTTCGTTCTGAGACGAGGGCGAGGCAGACTTCCGTAATATATCTTACATAGCCCACCACATACATATACAGAGATATACAGGTACAATACAGTACTCGGTGTACTATATTACTTTAGTTTACATTACATTATAGTCATTATAGTCTGCTCTCCTCTCCTTCCTCTTCTGATTCAAGACTTCAACCAGCAACCCTTCCCGTCTGAAAGGGTTTAACATTACACAGCTCTTTCTCCTCCGTCCCTGTCTCTCTCCTCTCCAGAGGCCCACATTCTGTTGGTTCACTCCCTTTTCACAGCTTTTCACAGACATTTTCTATGGAGACATTTAAAGGCTCAGTTCCATTTTTTATAAGAGAGAGTTCAGTTCCAAGATTTATACTGGTCATATAGGAACGACCCAGGATGTCATTGTCAAAAAGTGTCACTTGTTCTGTGGCACTTCTCATGATACTAATCACTAAACACTACCAGGGCTAGTTATGAAGTGGTGATGCTAATCACTGAACACTACCAGGGCTAGTTATGAAGTGGTGATGCTAATCACCAAACACCACCAGAGCTAGTTATGAAGTGGTGATGCTACTGTAATCACTAAACACTACCAGGGCTAGTTATGAAGTGGTGATGATAATCACTAAACACCACCAGAGCTAGTTATGAAGTGGTGATGCTAATCACTAAACACCACCAGGGCTAGTTATGAAGTGGTGATGCTAATCACTGAACACTACCAGGGCTAGTTATGAAGTGGTGATGCTAATCACTGAACACTACCAGGGCTAGTTATGAAGTGGTGATGCTAATCACTAAACACTACCAGGGCTAGTTATGAAGTGGTGATGCTAATCACTAAACACTACCAGGCTAGTTATGAAGTGGTGATGCTAATCACTGAACACTACCAGGGCTAGTTATGAAGTGGTGATGATAATCACTAAACACTACCAGGGCTAGTTATGAAGTGGTGATGATAATCACTAAACACTACCAGGGCTAGTTATGAAGTGGTGATGCTAATCTCTAAACACTACCAGGCTAGTTATGAAGTGGTGATGTTAATCACTAAACACTACCAGGGCTAGTTATGAAGTGGTGATGCTAATCACTAAACACCACCAGGGCTAGTTATGAAGTGGTGATGATAATCACTAAACACTACCAGGGCTAGTTATGAAGCGGTGATGCTAATCACTAAACACTACCAGGGCTAGTTATGAAGTGGTGATGCTAATCACTAAACACCACCAGGGCTAGTTATGAAGTGGTGATGCTAATCACTAAACACCACCAGGGCTAGTTATGAAGTGGTGATGCTAATCACTAAACACTACCAGGGCTAGTTATGAAGTGGCGATGCTAATTACTGAACACTACCAGGGCTAGTTATGAAGCGGTGATGCTAATCACTAAACACTACCAGGCTAGTTATGAAGTGGTGATGCTAATCACTGAACACTACCAGGGCTAGTTATGAAGTGGTGATGCTAATCACTAAACACCACCAGCGCTAGTTATGAAGTGGTGATGCTAATCACTGAACACTACCAGGGCTAGTTATGAAGTGGTGATGCTAATCACTAAACACTACCAGGGCTAGTTATGAAGTGGTGATGTCATCACTAAACACCACCAGGGCTAGTTATGAAGTGGTGATGTTAATCACTAAACACTACCAGGGCTAGTTATGAAGTGGTGATGTCATCACTAAACACCACCAGGGCTAGTTATGAAGTGGTGATGCTAATCACTGAACACTACCAGGGCTAGTTATGAAGTGGTGATGCTAATCACTAAACACTACCAGGGCTAGTTATGAAGTGGTGATGCTAATCACTAAACACCACCAGGGCTAGTTATGAAGTGGTGATGCTAATCACTAAACACTACCAGGGCTAGTTATGAAGTGGTGATGTTAATCACTAAACACTACCAGGGCTAGTTATGAAGTGGTGATGTCATCACTAAACACTACCAGGCTAGTTATGAAGTGGTGATGCTAATCACTAAACACCACCAGGGCTAGTTATGAAGTGGTGATGCTAATCACTAAACACTACCAGGGCTAGTTATGAAGTGGTGATGTCATCACTAAACACCACCAGGGCTAGTTATGAAGTGGTGATGTCATCACTAAACACCACCAGGGCTAGTTATGAAGTGGTGATGCTAATCACTAAACACTACCAGGGCTAGTTATGAAGTGGTGATGCTAATCACTGAACACTACCAGGGCTAGTTATGAAGTGGTGATGCTAATCACTAAACACTACCAGGCTAGTTATGAAGTGGTGATGCTAATCACTGAACACTACCAGGGCTAGTTATGAAGTGGTGATGCTAATCACTGAACACTACCAGGGCTAGTTATGAAGTGGTGATGCTAATCACTAAACACTACCAGGGCTAGTTATGAAGTGGTGATGCTAATCACTGAACACTACCAGGGCTAGTTATGAAGTGGTGATGCTAATCACTAAACACTACCAGGGCTAGTTATGAAGTGGTGATGCTAATCACTAAACACTACCAGGGCTAGTTATGAAGTGGTGATGCTAATCACTGAACACTACCAGGGCTAGTTATGAAGTGGTGATGCTAATCACTAAACACCACCAGAGCTAGTTATGAAGTGGTGATGCTAATCACTGAACACTACCAGGGCTAGTTATGAAGTGGTGATGCTAATCACTGAACACTACCAGGGCTAGTTATGAAGTGGTGATGTCATCACTAAACACCACCAGGGCTAGTTATGAAGTGGTGATGCTAATCACTAAACACTACCAGGCTAGTTATGAAGTGGTGATGTCATCACTAAACACCACCAGGGCTAGTTATGAAGTGGTGATGCTAATCACTAAACACTACCAGGGCTAGTTATGAAGTGGTGATGTCATCACTAAACACCACCAGGGCTAGTTATGAAGTGGTGATGCTAATCACTAAACACCACCAGGGCTAGTTATGAAGTGGTGATGCTAATCACTAAACACTACCAGGGCTAGTTATGAAGTGGTGATGCTAATCACTAAACACTACCAGGGCTAGTTATGAAGTGGTGATGATAATCACTAAACACTACCAGGCTAGTTATGAAGTGGTGATGCTAATCACTGAACACTACCAGGGCTAGTTATGAAGTGGTGATGCTAATCACTAAACACTACCAGGGCTAGTTATGAAGTGGTGATGCTAATCACTAAACACCACCAGGGCTAGTTATGAAGTGGTGATGCTAATCACTAAACACTACCAGGGCTAGTTATGAAGTGGTGATGCTAATCACTAAACACTAATCACTAATAACACACCAAATTATTATGTTTTTGTTGGTATATAAATAAACACATAGCAACCATTGTCTCTTGCACAAAGAAATTGTTGCTATGTTACAGTCAGCCACCCTGGAAGAAGGATAACTACAGAAACACTCTTTGCAAGGCCTCTATTGATGATAATAATAAGAACATTACCAAACAAACTGCTTGATGCTTGGGTCTTAACGCTGTCACTGCCACACGACAGAAGGTTAACCGTTTACTATCACACAACCGACCCGGCTGTTGTGTGGCAGTGAAAGGGTTAACCTTCTGTGTATTGTCGCAGTGAAAGGGTTAACCGTTTTGTAGTGTGGCAGTGAAAGGGTTAAGGGCCAAACAAGAGGTTGGATTAGAGTTCAGTGAACCGTCTTCTCTCAAGACAGACTTTTCTGTGGTGTGTGTGTATGAAAAAGCATGTACAATGCAATATCTCCTGCTCTGTTGGGTTTGCTGGGTTTGTCTGTGTGGTGGCGATGGGGGTGGCGGTGTTGGTGGGTGGTTGGGGGGGCTTGTGTTTATTTGTTTATTTAAGCGGATCCCCGTTAGCTGACGCCTTAGCGGCAGCTAGTCTTCCTGGGGTCCAACAACATACATATACACAACAAGATAACATACACCTAGTATATATCACAAAGACAATGAATCAGAATAGAGTAAAACATGTATCATAGAAAAAAAGAAATGTAAAACAGGAGATGAAAAAACAAGAGATAAAATCCAGTTATACCAAAATAAAACAATTTATCAGGGTGCGCATGTATTCCAGCTGTGCTGAATACAAAATGTTATGTGTGTGCAAGTGTAAATAGTGTTTAAGATTTCTTTTAAAACTAGCCTTTTCTTTGATGTTCCTAACATCGCTGGGAAGACAGTTCCAGGATACTATCGCCTACTATGTGTGTGTGTGTGTGTGTGTGCGTGTGTGTGTGTGTGTGTGTGTGTGTGTGTGTGTGTGTGTGTGTGTGTGTGTGTGTGTGTGCATGTGTGTGTGCATGTGTGTGTGTGTGTGTGTGTACCTGAGAGCAGGGGACATGTTTAGTCATGTACTCATGAAAAGGCAGTATTGCATGCGTGCTGTAGTCGGTGTTCCCACTCGTCCTGCGAATTCAGACACTAGATCTACAGTCATGGAAAACCTGGAACATTTTATAAAATGGCCAAATATCCTGGAAAGAAATCTTACGTTGGCCTGGAAATGTTTAATAGTATTTTAGCCCCTCGATGTGTTTAGTTTGAAACTCTACTGTTTAGGATCAGAGCCGCGGGGCCTGAGGGCCGGTTTGAGCCGCGCTCCCTTTGTTCTGACCTCTTATCTAAAGTGCTGTGAAGTCCTGACCCTCATGCCGGGTGTAGCAGTGATCCATAACGAACCTCAGACTCTGCACCTGTTGCACCTTTAGAACAGGAGCAATAAAACGTGGGTTAAACACAATACTGTGTGATGACGTGGGTTAAACACAATACTGTGTGATGACGTGGGTTAAACACAATACTGTGTGATGACGTGGGTTAAACACAATACTGTGTGATGACGTGGGTTAAACATAATACTGTGTGATGACGTGGGTTAAACACAATACTGTGTGATGACGTGGGTTAAACATAATACTGTGTGATGACGTGGGTTAAACACAATACTGTGTGATGACGTGGGTTAAACATAATACTGTGTGATGACGTGGGTTAAACACAATACTGTGTGATGACGTGGGTTAAACACAATACTGTGTGATGACGGGGGTTAAACACAATACTGTGTGATGACGTGGGTTAAACACAATACTGTGTGATGACGTGGGTTAAACACAATACTGTGTGATGACGTGGGTTAAACACAATACTGTGTGATGACGGGGGTTAAACACAATACTGTGTGATGACGTGGGTTAAACACAATACTGTGTAATGACGTGGGTTAAACACAATACTGTGTGATGACGTGGGTTAAACATAATACTGTGTGATGACGTGGGTTAAACACAATACTGTGTGATGACGTGGGTTAAACACAATACTGTGTGATGACGTGGGTTAAACACAATACTGTGTGATGACGGGGGTTAAACACAATACTGTGTAATGACGTGGGTTAAACACAATACTGTGTGATGACGGGGGTTAAACACAATACTGTGTGATGACGTGGGTTAAACACAATACTGTGTGATGACGGGGGTTAAACACAATACTGTGTGATGACGTGGGTTAAACACAATACTGTGTGATGACGGGGGTTAAACACAATACTGTGTGATGACGTGGGTTAAACACAATACTGTGTGATGACGTGGGTTAAACACAATACTGTGTAATGACGGGGGTTAAACACAATACTGTGTAATGACGTGGGTTAAACACAATACTGTGTGATGACGTGGGTTAAACACAATACTGTGTAATGACGGGGGTTAAACACAATACTGTGTGATGACGTGGGTTAAACACAATACTGTGTGATGACGGGGGTTAAACACAATACTGTGTGATGACGTGGGTTAAACACAATACTGTGTGATGACGTGGGTTAAACACAATACTGTGTAATGACGTGGGTTAAACACAATACTGTGTAATGACGTGGGTTAAACACAATACTGTGTGATGACGTGGGTTAAACACAATACTGTGTGATGGCGTGGGTTAAACACAATACTGTGTGATGACGTGGGTTAAACACAATACTGTGTGATGACGTGGGTTAAACACAATACTGTGTAATGACGGGGGTTAAACACAATACTGTGTGATGACGTGGGTTAAACACAATACTGTGTGATGACTAGGGATGGGTACCGAATTCGGTACTTTTGAGGTACCGAACCGAAACACGTCGGTACTACCGAGTATCGAATCAAGTGAGAAACCGAAAAAAAATTAAAAAAAAATTAAAAAGAAAATCTTTTATTAATTTATTTTTTATTTTTTATTTTATTTTTTTTACTTTTTTCTTTTCATGTCAACGTTCACACGCACAATATATGCTTACCTAGGATTTGACTTGATTCAACAACAAAGCAGTCGGAGCAATGACAAGCCGAAAACTGTCTAAATTGTAGTTATTTGATGTTTGGATTTTTTTTTTACGACTGAGGTAGGTAAATTACATTTCTTGAGACTAAAGTACCGAAAAAAGGTACCGTTGGGTACCGGTATCGATTCACAGGTACCGGTACCGGTATCGGTTCAAATGTGAAAGGTACCCATCCCTAGTGATGACGTGGGTTAAACACAATACTGTGTGATGACGGGGGTTAAACACAATACTGTGTGATGACGTGGGTTAAACACAATACTGTGTGATGACGGGGGTTAAACACAATACTGTGTGATGACGTGGGTTAAACACAATACTGTGTGATGACGGGGGTTAAACACAATACTGTGTGATGACGTGGGTTAAACACAATACTGTGTGATGACGGGGGTTAAACACAATACTGTGTGATGACGTGGGTTAAACACAATACTGTGTAATGACGTGGGTTAAACACAATACTGTGTGATGACTTGGGTTAAACACAATACTGTGTGATGACGTGGGTTAAACACAATACATAGCTGTCAACCCTACCGGTTTTCCGGTATTCTCCTGTTTTTTTGACCCTCTGCACGGCCTGTTCACGGCTCACGGATTGGTACGTATTTTGGTACTTATTATTATTTTTTTTTTTTTTTTACAAAATGGCTGCAATTCTCCTCCGTGACGACAGGTGGCAGCAGTGTAGATTAGACCGTTATCACAGGAAGTCAGACCGGAAAAACCGGAAGACGGTTGCGACATGAAGAAGAATAACAACAGCGACCGGATAAAGGAGGGATTTAGCGCAAATGTATTAGTACATTCTACGATGGACTTGAGAGAGGATTGTGCGCTTCCACCAGCTAAGAAAGCCAAGAGGAGCGGCTGCAAATATCTCACCAGGTGGGAGGACTCGTTCCCGTACCTCACGAAGAGCAACATTTCAACACTCCATGCTTTTTGTAAAGTATGCCGAGCTGATTTCAATATCTCACATGGAGGAAAACACGACGTCAGTCAGCATGACAAATCAGCGAAACACAAGCGAGGCATAGAAGGTATGACAAATGCCCGTGTTATGACTACGTTTGTGACGAGAAATACAACAGAGGCTGATCTAGTCACCAAAGCTGAAGTTAAAATGGCCATGATGATTGCACAAACGAACAGTTCCTTCAGTTTCTGCGACGTGTTCAACCGGGGCGTATCAGATATGTTTCCCAAAGGTTATGACATTGCTCAGAAGTACTCGGCTGGGAAAACGAAAATCACCCAACTCATCAAAGGTAAGATAATGAATGAAAAACTTTATTTAACAGATAATTGTTTTTTTTTTTTATCCACTTTTTCTCCCATTTTTCTATATTTTCTCCCATCCCAATTTCGTATCATCCAATTCAACCCTCCCCTGTCACGAACGCTGTTTCTTGCCTCCCACAAGCCGGCTGCAATGTGGACTAAGTCATACATAGCACAAGTCCCCTCCGGTACTTGAGGTAACAGCAGTCGCATCTTTTCACCTGCGCAGCTCGATCTCTCAGTGTCGAGGAGTAACGCGTGGGAGGCTCACGCTGCCCCCGACACTTCCTGATTCTACTGCGCAGGCGCACCAACCGACTTGTAGGAGTCGCTTGTTCACAACGTTCGATCCCCACCCTTCAGTTTTCCCTCCCCGTAATACGGCCAATGTGTATTACTGCGGACGACCAGCTAAACTGAAAACAATGTGGAGAGCTGGATTCGAACACGCGAATCCTAGCGTCTCCACACTGGTGGCGAGTGCCTTGCCCACTACACCACCTAGCCGCCCCATTTAACAGATAATTGTATTAACAGATTGCAGAATGGGTACAATACAGTACAGCTCAACACACAATTGTTAAGGGGATGCAGGCCAGAGAGACTCGTCTTGTTTACATGAGGGTCCCCTCCCCTCCCCCATTTTGTGGCTTTCATTGCTAGCCACAGACTAGCTAGCAGCTAACGTTACTAATGAATAGACAATATACTACTAGCCTAGGTTTACCCTGCGTTCTGTTAAATGGCTGCTGTGAAAAGGATCTATAAATAATACTGTTTGCTAATATAAAGGACAATCAAATCTAATCAATGGACTCTTTTGCTCAACAGGTGCCATAGTTGTGGAGTGTGATGACGACGTTACAAGCATATGTAAAGCTCAGCCTTTTTCATTGTTGTGCGACGAATCGAACAACAGAAACAACGACAAAGAATTTGTCATTCTTGCAAGAATCTACGATGAGTCCAATCTGGAGGTGATGACGAAGTTCCTAGACATGCCCAGATGCAATGTGGGTAATGCTGAGAACTTGTATGCCAAGATATCCCAAGTATTGAGGTAAGATAATTTCACTGTCTACCTAGTTTGCATTTAATTGTAACAGCTAATATTAGAGCATAGCAGCTTTTGTCAGGTTGTTTTATGGGCATATCTTTATTTTTTTCCAATAGCAAAAGAGGAATTCCATGGGAGAACCTTGTTGCCTTCAACTCCGACAACGCCAGTGTCATGAAAGGCCGGTACAATTCTGTTATTAGCAGAGTAAGGGGAAGCCAGCCTAATGTCCAGGACCTGGGCTGCATTTGCCACCTTGCCCAGCTTGCCACTGGTTGTGGAATCAAAACAGCCAAAGTTCCAGTGGCGAGCATTTTGGCCGGGATACACAACCACTTTGACCAAAGGTAAAAACTACAATTTCTCTCCTCTTGCCTGTACCCCCATCTCTCCCTTATGCCCCCCCCCCCACACACACACACACTCATAACTAATCCCATATATTAGTAGCCTACACCATGAACAGACCTATAAACTAGAACAAGGAGGGCTGCAGCGTTCTTGTAGTGTGAATCCAGTGTTTAGATGAAGAGTGTATATATATATATGAAGAGTGCCTGGAACTTCTTTGTTTTTTACCTACAAAATATGTTCTTGTTTTCAGTGCAAAGAGGGGTGAGCTCTTCAAGGAGTTTCAGGAGTTTACAGAGTCAGACAGCCTGAAGCTGCTGAAGCACTGCACTATCAGATGGCTCAGTCTGCACACATGCATACTGAGAGTACTCAACCAGTGGGAGGCCAAGAAGGTAAGATTGTAATACTAAACTCCACTCCGCCGATATCTCCATGTATTATGGTATGTTTCCATTGATTATTTTCTCCATATATTCCCCATATAGGCATACTTCAACAGCAATGAGGACGTGGAAAGTAACCCCAAAGTTTGTTTTCTGGCAAACCATTTTGGAGATCCGGTTACGAGAACATACTTTATGTTCTTAAGTTTTGCTCTTAAGCCTTTGGCTGATTTCAACGCAGCCTTTCAGGTGGGTGTCATGACTTGTGATAATGTAAGGGATTACCATATAAATATCATTATGATGATAATGCTTATCATTTCACTGTTGTCTGTCTACAGTCGGAGGGAGTCCAGATTCACAGACTCGAATGTGATATGTGTCGGCTGATCAGGCAGTTTTTGGCCTTCCTCATACCACCCAGGTCCATCATGGGTGTGCCTCTCAAGGAGGTGCAATATGGAGAGGGACATCAGCTGGCAGATGAAGGGCTCTGCATTGGAGAACAGACACGTGCATTCATCGAACAGGCAGACATCCCTGTCTCAGCCAGGAAGAAAATCTTTCAGTGAGTATATTATTATTGTAGTTATGATCTCAACTTGAGAAGTCTGTTGTGTGCCCTGAAATGACACTAATGAATATGATTTGTTTTAGAACTGTAAGAGCCTTCTATGAAGCAACTATACGAAAGATGATCGCCTGCTTTCCAATCGACTCCCAACTCCTGAAGGACCTGACAGTGCTAGACCCTGCATCGCGGCTTGACATAACTCAAATGACAGGTATAGAAATAGTTTAAGATAACTTCTGTGGCTCCTCACAACATGCATTGAGCTGTGCATAGCCTGGTAGATTGTGCCATCTAGTGGCGATCAAAATGCTTGATTGTGATTGGTCAATAGCGCTCTGTTACCCGTATCAGCTGTCATTATTGCGCGTTGCCCATGCCAGCGGTCAGTTATCGAGAAATAATTGGCCGCTGCTATGGGCAACCGAGCGCTATTGACCAATCACAATCAAGCATTTTGGCGAATGTGAAAACGCCATGTAATAACCCTTTTTTAAAGACGGGTAGATATTAGCAACAGTTTCCAGTTAGAATAGAATTATAATTTCCAATTGAAGACAGCAAGATACTTTGACTGTATTGTATAATGTATTGTATGGTTTTGTTTTACAGTGAGAAGGCTAGGAGCCCTGTTCCCTCAGTTGAGTTTCGATCTGAATCTGCTGTCACAGGAACTCGCCGTATACCAGATCGAGCAGCTCCCCCAAGAAGACAGAATCGACAGATTTTGGGGCCTTCTAGGCAAGGACTTGAAGTTCAGTGAGCTGGCGAGACTTATGAAGGCTCTATGCATTCCACACAGCAATGCCAGCTCTGAAAGGGTATTCAGTATGGTGAAGAAGATTGTCACAGAAAACAGACTGGCATTGGACAACAGTACTGTTTGTGCTCTACTGTCATGCAAGATCAATCACACTGGTCCAGCTGACAAATACACTCCTTCTCAGAAGGTGTTGAAAAATGCGAAGTCTGCAACGTATATCTACAACAGGTCCCTGGCCGAAGCAAGAGCCCCCCGCGCATGAAGTATCAGTCTAATTAGATTAGATTAAAATGTATTGTCATTATACAGTACAACGAAGACATTTGGCATCCAACCAGAGTGCAAATGTAACAGTAAAGTGCAATAGTAATATACAATACATCAGATGTATGTACAGTACAGATCACTTTAAACAAAATGTCACTTTAAAGGAAGGAGGTATTGTATAGTTTAGATACAGAGTTACAATTGTATATTGTAATGTACATAGGATCCAGTTTTTCATGAACATGGCATGTCTTTTTTTTATCATGCATATCTTTTGTTACCTATTTTTATTGTATTGTGCACAAAATGTCACTTTAAAAGGAAGAAGGTATTGTATAGTTTAGATACAGAGTTACAATTGTATATTGTAATGTACATAGGATCCAGTTTTTCATGAACATGGCATGTCTTTTTTTATCATGCATATCTTTTGTTACCTATTTTTATTGTATTGTGCACAAAATGTCACTTTAAAAGGAAGAAGGTATTGTATAGTTTAGATACAGAGTTACAATTGTATATTGTAGTGTACATAGGATCCAGTTTTTCATGAACATGGCATGTCTTTTTTTATCATGCATATCCTGTTAGCTATATTTTTTGCATTTTGCACAATCAATGCGGGCGTGACCACCTGCATTTCACTGTATGTGACAAATAAACCTCTTGATTCTTCTTGAGTTGTCGTATTAATATGTAGCCTACAGTGATGTGCAATACACAATTGTTAAGGGGATGCAGACCAGAGGACTTCTTCCCCCATTTTCAATTCATAACATTTATGTATGAATTGTAAGATTTCAATAAATATGAACATGTTAATGCTACTACTACTACATAAACTGAATTTATACTGAATTTGTCTTACACTTAATGCAGGGATGTTCACAGCATTTCACTTTCAACCAGGTATCTGATTAATTTAATGTAGCAACTAGTTCACCCAGTCCTTGTTGGACTGAGTGATAAGTGGTTGCCTAGTGGAGATTTAGGATTCACTGACTGTAGACTGTAAGAAAAAAGCTGCAAGAAAACTAAATGTCTGGCATCTATGGTTTCCAAATACTGTCAAATTACAGTAAAATCAAATGCATTTACAGATTACAACCTTTATTTAATGGTTAATATTTTGATAAAAGGTAATTTACTGTATTTTTATAGCATTTACAATCTACACAGTAGGAAAACAAAATAATACCGGTTTTGACCAGCAGATGGCAGCGACGAGGCAGCTCCATTGGGAGGGGGCGGGGCCGGGTGGGAGGGGGCGGGCTGAGGGGGCGGGGCCAGGAGAAGGGGCGGGGCTAAAACCTGCACGTATTTTCAAATCCCATTGTTGACAGCTATGACACAATACTGTGTGATGACGTGGGTTAAACACAATACTGTGTGATGACGTGGGTTAAACACAATACTGTGTAATGACGGGGGTTAAACACAATATTGTGTAATGACGTGGGTTAAACACAATACTGTGTGATGACGTGGGTTAAACACAATACTGTGTGATGACGTGGGTTAAACACAATACTGTGTGATGACGTGGGTTAAACACAATACTGTGTGATGACGGGGGTTAAACACAATACTGTGTGATGACGTGGGTTAAACACAATACTGTGTGATGACGTGGGTTAAACACAATACTGTGTAATGACGGGGGTTAAACACAATACTGTGTAATGACGTGGGTTAAACACAATACTGTGTGATGACGGGGGTTAAACACAATACTGTGTAATGACGTGGGTTAAACACAATACTGTGTAATGACGTGGGTTAAACACAATACTGTGTGATGACGTGGGTTAAACACAATACTGTGTAATGACGTGGGTTAAACACAATACTGTGTAATGACGTGGGTTAAACACAATACTGTGTAATGACGGGGGTTAAACACAATACTGTGTAATGACGGGGCCGTCTGTGAGTGAGTTCCTGGATTGAAGACTTTTTCTTTCTCAAAAACGTGGGAACCTCGATGGTGTGTTTTGCTGGTATTGTTTTTATGTGTATTCTTGTGGTTCTGTTCAAACGGACTCAGAACAGCGTCTCGTATCAAATAAAAATAATCGTTTTCCTGAACAGGAAGCGACTCACTGTCTGTAGCCGCATTTCTCTCGTCTCGGGCTAGACGCAATAGCGCTCTAGAGTGTTTCATCGCTGTATCCGTCGCAGCCAATCAGTGCGTAACGCGCTGTGCGTTGAAATATGATGTATTATGATGGAACACGGGCGCGTTTTGAAGCGGTCTAAGCAAGAGGCGTCTATAATTTCCGTAGCCGCATTTCTCGGAGACGCTCTCTGATTGGCCGACGCGGCGACGACAGTACTTTTCCGTAGCCGCATTTCTCGGTTTTGCAGAAGTGGATGTTCGATGCTGTGTGTTGTGATGCAGTCTCGAGTCTGGACAGTGGGCAGTGGATATACATCGACAACAGTCTGGGGGACAGTCAGTGGACATACACTTTATTAAGCCCTCCGGCTGGACCACGTTTCAATTAAACAAAGTGAGTTAATTCTCTTTCTCTCTCTCTCTCTCTCTTAGCCACTCAGCTAACGCTAGCCGCTGTTAGCCACTCAGCTAACGCTAGCCGCTGTTAGCCACTAAGCTAACGCTAGCCGCTGTTAGCCACTCAGCTAACGCTAGCCGCTGTTAGCCACTCAGCTAACGCTAGCCGCTGTTAGCAACTCAGCTAACGCTTCTCTCTCTCCCTCAGCCACTCAGCTAACGCTTCTCTCTCTCTCTCTCTCTCTCTCTCTCTCTCTCTCTCTCTCTCTCTCTCTCAGCCACTCAGCTAACGCTTCTCTCTCTCTCTCTCTCTCTCTCTCTCTCTCTCTCTCTCTCTCTCTCTCTCTCTCTCTCTCTCTCTCTCAGCCACTCAGCTAACGCTTCTCTCTCTCTCTCTCTCTCTCTCTCTCTCTCTCTCTCTCTCTCTCTCTCTCTCTCTCTCTCTCTCTGGAGTTTATTTTGGATTGAAAAGTGGATTATGGCTTGTTCAATATCGTCTATGTTTGAATGAATGAATGAATGAAAACTTTATTAACAGATTGCAGAATGGGTACAATACAGTACGGCTCAATAGAGGGGGATACTAATTAATTCCGCCCCCCCCACGTGAAGAATTCACGAGCCGCCACTGTCTAAAAGTGACAAATGTATACAAATATAGCACCATGATGCAGATGCCTTGAGCGGCACATGTAGTCTGTCCTGACGCCCAGTGTTGGTTATCGTCAGTGAGGTGTCCTCACCTGTTACTTCTGCAGTGAAGTATCACAATGTGATCAATGGACTTGTATGAGTTATGATCATTGGGTCTCATTCTCCAAAATGTTTCAAAGAGTTCTCTTGGAAGACTTATCTTGGAACCCACTGAGACAGAATCAATGACAAGTTCACTCTGAGTCCCCAACGTGCTAGTAATATGTCTTAAGGGGCTGAAACGGTCACTGCTGTGATATGATCTGATATCTGCTTGGAGAATGGCATTCTGTCTTAAACTCGAAAGCGCGTTCCCGTTCAGGTCATTTGCATACAAGACAACGCCTCCAGAGCCCCTTATAAGGCAAAGTAATGACGCAGCTGTGTGGAAATGGATGCGGAAGTGCCTTGCGAGTCATGCGCAACCCATCAAAATGAGATTAGATGAATGTATTGTCATCATATATAGTACAGCTCGTGGTACACCTGCCGCAGCGCACACACACACACACAGTATACTCTAGCCTACGGCGTAATGAATGAACGCAGTATAGGCTATTATTCCATTAATGACTTGTTGCATTAGGATTTAGTAGATACTATATGCTCTGCCCTACATACAGTATAGGTACAGTCTGTACTTATACTGTACGTAGGGCAGAGGCAGAGCATATATAGTATCTACTAAATCCTAATGAAACAAGTAACTAGAATATATTAAGCCTATACTGTTCATTAGACACGTAGGCCATACTGGTGCACACAAGACTTGTTATGGAATATTAATGCAGTCTATTTCCATGCGATTAGCTTTAGTTCTTATTTATTTATTTATCCACTGTCATTTCAGTGTTGTAGTATAGGCTATATAGTGTATTTCAATATAAGTTTAATTGATTAATGATATATTCGAAGGAATGCAGGTGTATAGCTATATAAACCCCCTCCAATGTACAGTAAATTACCAAGTATGGTTTTGTCAATATTCCAATGTACAGTTTTGCTTGTACAGTGTCCCCCACCCACCCCTCCTACCCAACCCCCCTACATCCTACAAGTTCCATTCTGATCAGATTTGTATACATCTGTACAACATTAACTGCATTTCTTAAATTATTGATCTTTATTATGTCATAAACCTGAATTTGACAAGATAATTTGAGGGGAAAGTAAGTTAAGTCAAACGGTTAAAGGATATAAGGCCAGTGTCATATCAATTATTTTAGTGATGAGATAACATGTCAGGTTTATGACATATGAAGACCAATCATTTAAGAAAGGCAGTTAATGTTGTACAGATAATAGATAGTATAAAAATCAGAATCAGAAAACGTAATGATATTAATCATAGCTCATACAAGTGATTTCATCATTTTCTGATACTTCATTGCTGAAGTAAAAAGTAAGGATGTACCTCACAGGATATATGGGCAGGTCAAGGCATCTATATTATGGTGGTATATTCTTATACATTAGTTACATTTTCAATTGAATGTCACTTTTACACAACAGTTGACTTTGGAGTTTTTGGACAACAATCAACTTCTGGATATAATATGAGCTATAACCTGCGGTTGGCCTGATAGATGAGAAATGAGAAGAAATGCATTGTGGGTGTTGGTCTTTCCACAGGCTTGTTTGAGATTACTTTCGGCTCGCCTCGAAAACAAGCGAGAGTAGACAATTGCAGCCGGTGGATTGATTGATTGATTGTTTGATTGATTGATTGAAAATTGTATTAACAGATTGTAGAATGGGTACAATACATTACAGCTCAATACAGACAATTGTTAAGGGGATGCAGACCAGAGAAAGACTTTCAGCTTGTTTACATCAGGGTCCCCCATTTTCAATTCATCATAACATATATGACATACATGACATACAGATAGACAGTACTGCTTGACTTAAGCCTTTGCACTCCCTGCGGAGCATAGGCCACTGACGATTTATTTCCATGTTGCGCGGTTTTTGGCCTCCCGAACGATGTTGTGCCATCCCAGTCCAGCCTCTTTCATTTTCCCTTCCCATGAACGGCGCCAGGTGTTTCGAGGCCTGCCGCGTTTCCTCTTTCCAGGTGGGTTCCATCGTAGGGCTTGCCGGGTGATGTTTGTGTCATCCTTTCTCAGGGTATGGCCTATCCACATCCACTTTCTCTTCTTTATTTCTTCTGGCGGGGGTAGTTGTTTTGTGCGCTCCCACAGGTCCAGATTTGTAATGACATTTGGCCATCTCACTCTTAGAATGCGGCGGAGGCAGGAATTTATGAAGGACTGTACTTTCTGATTCAGCCCTACAGTTGTCTTCCAGGTCTCGGCGCCATACAGGAGGACTGATTTAACATTGGAGTTAAAGATCCTCAGCTTTGTGTTGGTTTTTATTTCGCGAGACCTCCATACTCGACCAAGTAGGTTGTATGCCGTTCTTGCTTTTCCGATTCGCACTCTGATGTCTTCTTCTGTGCCACCCGCTGTATCTACTATGCTCCCAAGGTAGGTAAAGGAGTTAGTTTCTTCGATGGCCTCTCCCTCTAGTTCAATGTTTTGCTGGCACTTTGTGTTGATCTTCATAATCTTGGTTTTTACCCTATTGATCTTCATTCCTAGAGTTGAGGCTGTTTCCTTTAGTTTGTTGGTCTTTTGTTGCATTTGCTGGTGACTGTGTGATAAGACAGCTAGGTCATCTGCAAAATCGAGGTCTTCAAGCTGGTGCATCAGTGTCCACTGGATGCCGTTTCTGGCTCCTTCTGTTGTCTTCTTCATGGTCCAATCAATGGCCAGCAGGAACAAGAAGGGTGACAGCAGGCAGCCTTGTCTCACTCCGGTCTTTATCTCAAACGGGTTTGAGGGCTCCCCTCTGTGCAGTACCCTACTTGTCATCCCGTCATATGATCCTCTGATGATGTTGATGTACTTCGGTGGGATTCCATAGTGCTCCATCAGGTGCCACAGACTGTTCCTATCTAGACTGTCAAAGGCCTGTTCGAAATCGATGAAGTTGATGTATAAGGAGCTGTTCCATTCCAGGGACTGTTCGATGATGATCCTCAGTGTGGCGATCTGGTCTATGCATGACCTTTCTTTCCGGAATCCTGCTTGATGGTCTCTGAGGAGCATGTCAACGGCAGTCTTCATCCTATCTAGAATTATCCGGTTGAAGACTTTGCTGGCAGTTGAAAGTAGCGTGATCCCCCGGTAGTTCTTGCATAGTGCAAGGTCCCCTTTCTTTGGTATCTTCACTATGTAGCCTTCTTTCCAATCTTTGGGTATCCTTTCTTCTTGCCAAATTTTCCTCATGAGGGGATGGAGTGCTTTGATGCTTGTAATGATGTCGGTCTTGAATGCTTCACTCGGAATGGTGTCTGGTCCTGCTGCTTTCCCATCTCTCAATTGTGATATTGCTTTCCTAGTTTCTTCTTTTGTTGGGGGGGTCATTTTCAGTGGGAGTGTGTCTGTTGCTGCTTGTATATCTGCTGGGATGCTTGCTGGTGCTCTGTTGAGCAGCTCTGTGAAATGTTCTACCCATCTCCTTGTTTGTTCTTCCTTTGTGGATAGTGTGTTTCCTGCCTTGTCTTTTATGGGCTTCTCTGATTTCATCCTTCTCCCCGAGAGCTTCCTGGTGATGTTGTATACCTCTCATGTTTCTCTGTCCCGCTGCTTCTTCTGCTTGTGTAGCAAGCTCTTCATAGTAGCATCTCTTGTCCGCCCTGACCTTTTTCTTTATTTCTTTATGTATCCTGTTGTATTCCTTTGTGTGCTTCTCCTTGGCTGCTCTCGTCCTGGCATTGTTGAGGTGGTCCTTTGCCTTTTTCCTCTCCTCCATGCTGTCCAATGTTCTTTGGGTGATCCACATTTTGTTTTCTTTCTTTCTTCTTCCCAGACTTTCCTCGCAGGTTGTTTGCCACACGTTTTTGATCTTCTCCCAGCTTTCGTCGATTTCTTCTTCCCCACTGCCCATTTCAGCCAGGGCCTGGAACTTGTTCCTCAGTGTGATCTGGAAGTGCTTCTGGTGTAGTTTTTCTTCCAGTTTCTTGGTGTCATACTTTGTTATTCTGTTTCCTGGGGTCCCCCTTTTCAGCTTCAGTTGTACCTTTGCTATGACTAAGTGGTGGTCTGATCCCACATCTGCACCTCTCTTTGTTCGCACATCGAGCAGAGATCGTCTGAACTGCTTCCTGATGCATATGTGATCGATTTGGTTGCATGTTTTCTGATCAGGGGACACCCATGTGGTCTTGTGAGTTTCTTTATGTGGGAAAAAAGTTCCGCCAATTACCAGGCTGTTGTCTGCACAGAAGTCCAAAAACATCTGCCCATTTTCGTTTCTGCAGCCCACTCCTTGCTGTCCCATGACTGGTACGTATCCGTTGTTTTCTTTTCCCACTTTGGCGTTCATGTCGCCCATCAGTATAACCACCTCCCTTTCCGTTGCTTTGAGTAGTGTGTTCTGTAGTTTTCCATAGAACTCCTCCTTTGACTCTTTTGTGGCATCGTTGGTTGGTGCGTATGCCACAATGATCCTGAGTGTGATTCTTGGATGAGACGTTCTGAACTTTGCTGTGATGAGTCTAGAGGAGACTGGTTCCCATCCAATGAGAGCCTTCTCCGCCTGTGTTGAGAGCATGATGCCTACCCCCTGCGTGTGTGGGGCGCCTTCTTCTTCATGTCCAGAGTACAGTATCTGTTTTCCAGATGCTAATCTGCTCTCTCCTGAACCTATCCATCTTGTTTCATTTAAACCTAGTATGTGTAAGCCGTAACTTTGCATCTCCTTTGCGATGTTGTCAGCTTTCCCTGCTTCGTACATGGTGTGCAAGTTCCATGTTCCTATCTTTGTAGGTTTCCTGGTTGGGAGGACATTCGATCTCCTAGCTTCCCAGAGGCTTTGGCTAGCAGACGTCATATTTTCCATTTCGGATCCACCACCGGGAAACCTTGCGCTCAAGTTATCAGTCAGTGTTTTCGTAATCAAAAGTTAACCTCTGAGCGGGGGATTGGCCTACCCAGAGGTGCTTTTTTGTCAGGGTAGTGCTCCCTTAGCCCTTTGCCCTCTCAGGCCCACCGGGCAGTGATTGAACCATTCTTCGTCTGTTCCCTCACCAGAGACCAGTTTGCCATGGGTGACCCTACCAGGAGAAGCAGACAGTACTGCTACAACTATACATTTATGACATACCAGATCTACTAATATACAGTACTGTTTGTGATACAAGAAGATGGGGTGGGGGAAACTGTACAACTGTACAAGCAAAACTGTACATTGGGATATCGACAAAACCTTACTTTGTCCCAAGAAGAGGGTCTTGTGTATTGGTTTAGGACATTTACTGTACATTTACAGGGGCCAGTTTCGAATTGCACCCTCCCGTAGGTGCTCTTTAAAACCTGTTCCACTCGACGGGGTCGGTACCGACCCTTTTTGACATTATTATCATATAGGCATATTTTTATGAGTGATGAAAATAATTTGTGATTTTAAAATCAACCGTTTTCAAGTATTAACATCACTACTATGTCACAAATGCATGTAGAATGTAAAACGTTAGGTTGGCAATAGTTTAGCAATAGGTTAAAAGTGTACTTATATCATTTTAAGTTTTCTATTTGCGATCGTCTATTCTGACCCGGAACCGGAAATGGAAATGTTGAACCATCGGAATTGTAGTTCCTTTGCGGCCATTTTGTAGAGGAGATCGCTAGCTATCTGCCAGCGTTGAAACTTCTCCGATCTACACTTCCTGTCACATACTATGTTGGTTCAAAGTTCAGCGTTCTGAATGAATCATATCAATAATTGTTATGATTCGCGATAATAAGCTACAAAAGGTAACGTTTTTGACAAATATTGAAATGCAGTCAGTTTCTCCACACTATTGTTACCATGTAGGAAGAATTAGATCTGAAATTAGTTTCAAAATGGTTACACTGTGGGGGAAATAAAATAGTACAGTCGATTACAGTAAATATCAGTATCTGTTATTATGCACGCCTGGTGATACTATATCCAAATTGAACTCGGCCATTTGAAAGATACTATATGTATATATATATAAATGTGCGAATTGGCTATAATAAGGTAATGTATAAGCATATATTCTATATTCTATAATAATATTTCAAATTGCATTGGTCCGGATGGGAGAATTCAGTACTGTATATACAAAACCTTCAGTTTGATCATCTTCCCTTTATTAATTTCCTTAGATCTTTTGTACACATGATCTCAAGAGGGTACTGAATGAGCTCAGTGGCAGTTTCTTAAGTTTGGTCATTATTATCATGGTTTTATTCACTGTCAAAGATGAAAAGAAAAATCATAATTCATATTTTCCTTTGTTTCATCACAATTTAAGCAAGCCTAGTAATAGACACAATATTTATGACACTGAGAATACATTCATTGAGGTCCATAGATGTTCCTAGATACCAAGAATATGCAAATAGCCCTTGTAGAAGTGGAGCAATATTCCATTTACCTAGGTATACATTTTATGCAGATTTTCACCTGGGGTGGAACAGGTTAAGAGTGGTTTTGGGGGCGGCTATGTGGCGTAGTGGGCAAGGCGCTCGCCAAGAATGCGGAGAGACGCTGGGCTCGCCTGTTCGAGCCCAGCGCTCCACATTGCTTCCAGTTTAGCTGGTCATTCATACTAATACACATTGGCCGTATTAGGGGGTGGGAAACTGATGGGTGGGGATCGGGCGTTGTGGACAGCGACTCCTACAGGTCGGTTGGTGCGCCTGCGCAGTAGAATCAGGAAGTGTCGGGGGCAGCGTGAGCCTCCCACGTGTTACTCCTCGCCACTGAGAGATCGAGCTGCGCAGGTGAAAAGATGCGACTGCTGTTACCTCAAGTACCGGAGGGGACTTGTGCTATGTATGACTTAGTCCACATTGCAGCCGGCTTGTGGGAGGCAAGAAACAGCGTTCGTGACAGGGGAGGGTTGAATTGGATGATACGAAATTGGGATGGGAGAAAAATATAGAAAATGGGAGAAAAAGTGGATCAAAAAAAAATAGTGGTTTTGAATGTGGGTAGTGATTCACATTCCTTTACGGCTGTGGGTAGGGCGTTCCACATTGATGTGGCATAATTGCGAAACGTGTTTAGTCCCTTGTTTGAGCCGAATCTGGGTTTAACATGATTTGTGGAACTCCCGCTGGTGTTGTGGTCGTGGTATTCACTGACCTTTGGGAAGTATTTTGACATGTACATGGGTACCTTAGTGGTGTAGTGTATCTTGTAGATCAGGCCCATTGCAATGTCATAATAGAACATTCTAGAACATTTGTGATGTCACAGTATGGTCATAATAGAACATTCTAGAACATTTGTGATGTCACAGTCTGATGTCATAATAGAACATTCTAGAACATTTGTGATGTCACAGTATGATGTCATAATCAACATTCTAGAACATTTGTGATGTCACAGTATGATGTCATAATAGCACATTCTAGAACATTTGTGATGTCACAGTATGATGTCATAATAGCACATTCTAGAACATTTGTGTACAGTATATTCAACAATTCTCTCAAGACAAAGTGAAGATCTCACTTGTTGTTTCCGGCTACTTGTCTGTAAGCTTGAATATATTCTGTAGATACAATTTAAAATCCCCACATGGAAAAGGAAACAATGTCCTGTACAATCCTTAATGAGCTGCGTCTGGAGGGAAGGCTCTGTGATGTGGTTATTAAAGTCAACAGCACTGAGTTGAATGCCCACAAGGCCCTCCTGTGTGACTGCAGTGACTATTTCAGGTAAGTTTAGCTTGGTTCAGGTTAGCTTGGTTAGTAAACAGATACCATACTGTACTTTTACTGTAAACAGATACTATACTGTACTTCTACTGTAAACAGATACTATACTGTACGTCTACTGTAAAAACATACTATACTGTACTTCTACTGTAAACAGATACTATACTGTACTTCTACTGTAAACAGATACTATACTGTACTTCTACTGTAAAAATATACTATACTGCACTTCTACTGTAAACAGATACTATACTGTACTTCTACTGTAAACAGATACTATACTGTACTTCTACTGTAAAAAAATACTATACTTCTACTATGCTAAGATGCTATACTTCTACAGTGAACATATATGACTACACAGGACAGAATGTTGCTTACTGTTTACTCATCAGATATCTCTATACTCTGCGTCCCACAGAGCCCTCTTCACTCGCTGGAGCGACTCAGAGAAAGCAGTCTACACTATCCCTGGGGTGTCCCCGGGTATGATGCAGCTCATCATAGAGTACTCCTACACACGCTTTGTGCCGGTGACAGCAGAGAACGTGGAAGAGCTTCTGGTGGCTGCAGACCAGCTTCTCGTCACTGGCATAGTAGGAGCGTGCTGTGACTTCCTAGAAGGCCAGCTGTCTCTGGAAAACTGTGTCGGCATCTGGAGGTTCGTGGACATCTACTGCTGCCCTGACCTGAGGCGCAAGGCCCATCTCTTCATCGTGTGCCACTTTGAGGAGATGTTGCACGTCTCACAGGAGTTTGTGGAGCTGTCCCCGCAGCAACTGGTGGACATCATCGAGAGGGATGATATGAACGTGAAGAGCGAGGAGACGGTGTTCGAGGCCATCCTCCGTTGGATTGACCACTCCCATGAGGAGCGTAAAACACACATCCCTTTGCTGCTGCCCAAGGTAACTAATTGTATTACTGTGCATTACATTAACACATTCCCTGCCACTGGTTATATCCATCAATATAGCCAGTCTGCCACCACTCTAAGCCTATGGAGATGTTCACCTTCTTTGCAGGGCTATAACTTTTTAAATTGTATTGCTAAATTGACATTACTATGGCCCATTCAACATCGATTATCTATCGTTCAGGATGTAGGAACGTTATACTTTTTCATTCATAGATTCATACAAAAATACCTTCTAGAATATAAGTATGTTTTTATCGTTTTCTGCAGTAATTCCTAGAACGTGAGCTATAGGCCTAAACGCATATATAGATTATCGATTGCCCTCTATTCCCTAGACACGCTATATTAAAAAATTCAACTGTACATGATCGTATACATTATGCCTCATCATGCGCGGATGAAAGCGGGGGGGGTGGTCGTTTATACTTCCGTGATCGTCAGTAAATGCTTTATGTAGTATGGGTGATATATTGATCCGATCAGTTTGCAGTGAAATAAATAAACAATTGGGCTGAAAATAGCGTCAGCATCCTCTTACCGTGCGTCAATGAGACTGGCGGTGAAAGATCCCAGGTATAGGACGTCGATCGCCTAGGTCCATTTCCGGTTTGTATGTCGCAATAAACGCCGAAATCATATCGATTATTAAGTTTATAAAGTGATCCATTATGTACATAGTGTCTGTCGGGAGCCTTGCGACAATATCTGACGGCCGGATGAATTTAATCGACGCACAGCAGCCATATCCTGTTTACCAGTGTAACTCGCCCGACCATCCACCAGGCGGCGGTATTGAGCCGTAGTTGTATTGAGCCGTAGGGTCCAGCTGCAGCGCCGGAGGTGTATATATGAATTATGAATGCCATGGCGAAAAAATTAAATATGATCTCAATAACGCTGTACAGCGTGGTTTGGCAGACAACGCATGGCGGGCAATAACGCTGTACAACATGAACGGCGGTGGATGTGTTAAGGGGAGACCACCCACCTAGATAGGGAAAAAAAATAATAAAGGATGAAATCATTTGCAAACATATTTTTTTTTTTATTTGTCTTTTTCCCCATCCATTTTCCTCCGATTTTCTCCCATCCCAATGTTAGTCGTATGCCAATTCCCAGTCCCTTCCTGGTCGCTGCGCACTTACCCCCCACAGTCAGATCATCTGGGAGAGTGGAGGCTACCACGTGCTTCCTCCGACACACGTCCAGCCAATCACCGCTTCTTTTCACCTGGCAGCGCGGATTCTCATCGAGAGGGCGTAGCGTGTGGGAGGACCACACTATCCCCCTCGAGTCTTATCCGCGCTTAGCAGGCGCCCCGACCGAACTGTAGGAGTCGCTGTTTACAACGACCCGGACCCACCCCGCCAGCTTCTCCCACCCTCTAATACAGCCAATTGTATTAGTGCAGACGGCCAGCCAAGCTGGTGACAACCCCGGAGCTGTGAGCTGGATTCGAACAGGCGAATCCAGCTCACAGCTCCGGGGCTGGTGACGAACGCAATCTCCGCTCGGCCACCTAACCGCCATTTGCAAACATCTTAATTGTTTAGAATAGTAAAAAAAAAGAAAAAAAATGTATTACATTTTTTTTGTCGCATAATTGTATTACCCAAAAGGGGGCGTGGTCTATTCAAATGGCCCCTTTTTGCATGTTACCCCAAACAGAATTTAGAAAAAAATTTATGATATATAGATATTTTCTCATGGTTTTTCATGTTACTACATTAAATACAGAACTTTTTGC
The DNA here is from genome assembly GCF_963971535.1 of Notolepis coatsorum. Taxonomy (NCBI): domain Eukaryota; kingdom Metazoa; phylum Chordata; class Actinopteri; order Aulopiformes; family Paralepididae; genus Notolepis; species Notolepis coatsorum. Next base: position 125,892,857 of record NC_140166.1, read on the forward strand.
TAGAGGATTTTTTGATATGCCACCCGAAAAGGAATTTATGACCTTTTATGACCCCCTAGTCATAAAAAATAAATGTTTTGCATACATTTTTCTAAAAAAAATTCTAAGAATTTGGATGAGTGATATATCAAAAAATCCTCTAGCAGAAAGTTGTGGTTAATGGATAGGAGGAAACGTGGCCAGTTTGGTGTGTGGATGTAACTAGAGCATAGGTGTCAAACTCACGGCCCGCGGGCCAAATCCGGCCCGCCACGTCATTTGATTTTTTTTTTTACATTAATATTGGGTTAAAAAATAGCAGTGTTAAAATAATTGTGGGTTAATGCGTTAATAAAGCTTTAACTTTGACAGCCTTAGTTATTACACATTCTTACACATACATGTATGTTGAACATCTGAGGTAACAAAGGAAAAAAGCCAAAAGCACTTACTCCTCAGACATTCTTTGACAATTTTACAGCCCAAAATACAAAAAAGATCCAGGCGGAATAGGTAACAAAGGGTTGAAGAAATATTGTCTGAACTGTCAGATGCAAACTGGCTGTGTGACATAACCGAGCATCTCGCTCAATTGAATAAGAAGCTGTAGGGACACAAACAAGTCCCACCCAAAACTTGACCAATATAGTTGTGAACTGAGACAACCCTTATTTTGTTATTTTTGAGTACAGTTACAGTTGTGTGTTCATGCAGACACATAATAGCAATTTCATTACGAATTGAAAATGGGGGACCCTGATGTAAACAAGTCGAAAGTCTTTCTCTGGTCTGCATCCCCTTAAAGGATAACTCCACTATTTTGGGAAATTAGCTTATTTAACATCTTCCCTGGAGTTAGACAAGAAGATGCATACCTTTTTTGTCTCTGTGCGTGCATTTTAGCTTTGGGAATAGATGCTCCGTTAGCATAGCTTAGCTTCATCACTGGAAGTGAGGCAGGACAGTAGCCTTACAGTGCCTTACAGTGTATTGCAAGGTCTGACATTGACCAAACTTGATATGCATGACCTTGGTGGGCTCTAGGTCAACTCCTGAAAAGGGGGTCAATGTCAGACCTTGCAATCAAAAGTTAGGGGCGCACTGAAATTATGGCAAGGGTTATTAGCCCCCTAACTTTTGATTGCAAAGTCTGACATTGACCCCCTTTTCAGGAGTTCTTCCATTAGTTGGATGTATGGCCTCTGCAAGGTTGTGTGCAGCCATTTGTTTTTGTAACATCTGCTACATCTGTCCCACGTGTTCTTTGCAGCTCACAGTTGTTAGTTCTGCCCCTCTTGACTGTGACAAAAAGGTTTTGAACAAACTTAATGTCATAGCTTGTATTTGATGATATTCTTCTTTGTTATTTACTTGAATGGTTTGATCATTGATTGGTGGAGTAATATGGGGTTCTGATAAACTAAAATTATTTGTTAAAATAACATAAGCTAACATATATTTTTACATTTATGCAAATGAATATGCAATATGTATAACTTGAATAAGTAATAAATACAGAAACACCATGTTTAACAATATGTAAATGTGTAGCTAAATTTATTTTACATTACATTAACATTTATACGGTCTTTGGCCCTTTGAGGGCAACCATAATGCTGATGTGGCCCTCTGTGAAAATGAGTTTGACACCCCTGTACTAGAGAAATTGAGATTTTTTGTTTTATGTGTAATACAAACTCATAAAATCTCGTTTTGAGAAAAATGCCTTTAAAGTTTTGTATTGTCTGTAAATCAGGCTATGTATGACATATCAACAAACCATTTGGCACAAAGAAGCAGGATATAGATGTGAATAAAGGTGGAAAGGTTGGTGTGTGTAGATGCTAGGGAAATGGTACATGTCTACCCTTTGAGAAAACGCCTTCAAAGTTCTGTATTGTAAAATACCATACAATTTTATTTGAAACCGCTATTTACAAACACAACACCAAATCAAACCATTAGTAATAGACAACCTAAACACATGCCTGATAACTGAATAACATAATAATAATAATGATGTAGTAGTAGTAACAGTTTAGTAACAAACAACACAACCGATTTGTGAGGTTTTGTCCGCTGCTCACCTACTCGCTCTGTTCCTTTAAGCCTACTCGCTCTGTTCCTTTAAGCCTACTCGCTCTGTTCCTTTAGTTTTCTGTTTAATCAATTGCATTCTCCTCACCTCACTAGCCCCCACCCTCGCGTTCGTTTGCTCTTCAGCAACCACACCCTTGGACTACCTGTCATTATGTGTTTGATTGGTCTGGTGCCGAACACACACTTCTAGGTTCAAGTATCAATTACCTTCACGCACCTGTTGTTTATCCTAATTAGTTCCCCTGTGGGCTTTAAGTACCTCGCTCTTCCCCTCTGTCCCTTGTCGGGTCGTCCCGTATCATTCCGTATCATATCTCTATCACCAGGACTCCTTCGGGAGGTTCTCTGTCTGTTATGCTGCTTTCATCTCCGGCGTGAGATGCACTCTAGCCTTCGCCTCCTGTCTCCGTTTGCCTGAAGCAGACGCCCAGACGCGCATTCAGACCTCCGCGCAGCAGACGCCCAGACGCGCATCCAGACCTCCGCGCAGCAGACGCGCTCTTCACTCCAGACGCGCATCGCTTCCTAATACTCTACGGGAGGATGCGTCTCTCCGAGCCAGGCGCGCTCTTCCGCGCAGACGCGCATCCAGACCTCCGCGCAGCAGACGCGCTCTTCACTCCAGACGCGCATCGCTTCCTAATACTCTACGGGAGGATGCGTCTCTCCGAGCCAGGCGCGCTCTTCCGCGCAGACGCGCATCCAGACCTCCGCGCAGCAGACGCGCTCTTCACTCCAGACGCGCATCGCTTCCTAATACTCTACGGGAGGATGCGTCTCTCCGAGCCGGCGCGCTCTTCCGCGCAGACGCGCTCTTCACTCCAGACGCGCATTCAGACGCACTCCAGATGCGTCCTCCGTACCGGCGCGTACTCCAAGCAGTCGCGCACCACTCAGACCTCCGCGCCAGATGCGCCCTCCGTACCGGCGCGTACTCCAAGCAGTCGCGCACCACTCAGACCTCCGCGCCTGATGCGCCCTCCGTCCCGGCGCGTACTCCAAGCAGTCGCGCACCACTCAGACCTCCGCGCCAGATGCGCCCTCCGTACCGGCGCGTACTCCAAGCAGTCGCGCACCACTCAGACCTCCGCTTGGCCTACCCGTTCCCCGTGGCGACGCGCTCGCCCCGTTTTGATCCAACTCTCTTTATGCACAGCGCCTGGGTGAGTTTTCATGACTGTCTTTGATCCTATTCGTTTTTCGTGTGTTTAATGACACTGAAGATATCCTGCTTTTTGTCAGACTGTCACTCACCCAGCGTTCAGCTTTTTGGATTGTTCATTGGGATAATATTTGGCCTTAACATCGCTCACTGTGTGTATACACACCGAAGATATTATCACTTGGATTTGTATTTGGGACTTCGCTCACAGTGTTTTTGCACCGAAGATTCTATAACGTGGATTTGTGTTTGGGACGTTACTCACAGTGTGTATATACACCGAAGATTCTGTCACTTGGATTACTCTGTTTTTGGGACAAGTCACCTCTCCTGTCACCTGCTCTGTTCCCAACTGTACTCTGAGCTAACCCGCTCCCTCTCTCCCTCTCGGTCCCGTTTACCACCTCGGAGATCTGCCGAGAGAGATCTGCTGAGCTGCTCTGACGTCACCGTCTGCTTCCCCAGACGAACCATCCCGGGAGAAGCTGCAGAGCAGCAACATTCATTAATGCTCTTATCCCAGGCGTTGTCTGTTTTCTCTGTCCCTGTAAGCAGCTCCAGCCCTCGCCCTGTTCCAAGGCCTTACCCTGTTTTCCTAGTCCTCCCTGTCCCCAGCCCGCCTCCGCGGGCCTCTGTCCCTGTTTCCCCACTCTAGTCCTCCTAGTCCTCCCTGTCCCCAGCCCGCCTCCGCGGGCCTCTGTCCCTGTTTCCCCACTCTAGTCCTCCTAGTCCTCCCTGTCCCCAGCCCGCCTCCGCGGGCCTCTGTCCCTGTTTTCTCCTCCTAGTCCTCCCTGTCCTGTCCTCCTAGTCCTCCCTGTTCCTGCCTTGTCCCTTGCCCCGGCCCTGTTCCGTTAGCCTTCCCTTAGCCTTCCCCTTGGCCAGCTCGCCTCTTAAAGGCACTGTGCCTATTTTCCCCTTTCTTGTTTTCTAGTATTTTGTGTTCTCCCTTAAAGGGACAGTGCCGTTTTCTGTGTGTTTCAATAAATGCCCAGTTCTTGGCTTACTCTCATACCTGTCTTGTGTTGTGCGATTGGGGTCGGTTACAAACCATAACACGATTACTGTACCCCCTAATAGGCAAAACAAATATTTGAATAGATATCACTATGAAACTTTCCCAGTTTGTTATGTACATATAAACTAAGAAAAAATATATTGCAAGTTTTCTGAATTTTATATTTATATATGCAAATGAGGCACTTCCCTATTCAATATGTACACATTGGATGCAATCATGGAAAATGAAGCAAAATAAGCAACTAAATGTGTTTTTTTTAAGTTTTCTTGCCACTAGTTTGAAAGAAGACATGTAAAGGGGCAACATTATAAAAAGATCTATAAATTGCCCCAAAATCAGGAAAAGGGTATTTTAGGTGGGTGGTCTCCCCTTAAAACAACACTAGGTTCCCTAGTACAGTGGTTCTCAAACATTTGTGTCCAAACTGTTCCCTAGCAACAGAAACCGTCTACAACCGATGTCTAAGTTGTACCCGCTGTCTGCTTGTCTCTTCCCAGGTTCGCATGGGCTTGATGAGGCCTGACTACTTGCTGAACAACGTCCAGAACAACCCTGTGGTGAGGGACAGCCACGACTGCAGGCCCCTCATCCTCAGCGTCCTGAACCCCCCTGGCTCCGACAGGCTCCCAAACCCCCTGACCCGTCCACGCCGGCCCCAGGAGGTCCTATTGGCCATCGGAGGGGAGAGTGGCGGCAGTATTGTCATGGAGGCTTACAATATCCGAGCCGGTGGATGGATGGACGTGAGCGTTGAGGGGGAGAGTCCCCGGGCCTGCCACGGCACTGCTTATCTCCACGGTCTGGTCTACTGCGTCGGTGGCTGTGAGAGTGACAGCCGCACACCTCTCAACAGTGTGCGCAGGTTCAACCCCATCACTCGCAGCTGGCTGCAGGTGGCTCCCATGCACTCACGCCGCAGTAGCCTCAGCGTGGTCGCGTTGGACGGCTGTATCTACGCCATGGGAGGGTGGGACGGACACGTGAAACTGAACACCGCCGAGCGCTACAAGCCTGAAACCAACCAGTGGACACTGATCTCACCCATGCTGGAGCGCAGGAGCAGCGTCGGGGCAGCAGCCCTCCAGGGCAAGGTGGGTGTAACTGAGGGACACAGGGTGCTAGATGAACACAAGGAACGTTATATCAGAAATCATAAATGTCTTTATTGCCAAGTAAGCTTGCACATACAAAAGATGTGTCTGGGTCCTTTGGTGCATCAACATTAACAGACAATTAAAGTAGAATGAAATCAAATGGAATATATAAACTAAATTAGAATATTATTTCTTATTACAGGTTTACATCTGTGGTGGCGGCAGCTGGACTGAGTGTCTGCTCACAGCTGAGTGCTACAGCCCAGACACTGACCAGTGGACTCTGATCGCCCCCATGAGCAGCAGGCGTGGCACACTGGGAGTCGCTGCATACGGAGGACATGTCTATGCGGTAGGTGCACACAGAGACAAATGCTTTATACTCAATATTTCTATAGATATGTATCATTTGACTTTCAATGCTTCTGTGATGCCCTCATTTCCCTAAATGGATTAATACAGTGTCTGCCTGCCTGAGCCACACACTAAAACATTCCTCTCATGTGTCCTGTCCTCAGGTGGGAGGGTGGGACGGTGTAAACCACCTTTGCAGCGCGGAGGCCTACAGCCCCTTGACTGACTCCTGGAGAGCCCTGCCCGACATGCTCACCCCCCGCAGCTACTTTGGCATCGCGGTGCTGGACGACCTGCTCTTCGTGGTCGGAGGCTCCAATGACTTCAACCCCATCTCCAACGTGGAGCGCTACGACCAGAGCAGCGACAAGTGGACTGTAGCCGAGGACATGAAGATCCAGCGCTGGGGCCTAAGCTGCTGCATAATGCATGGCCTGCCATTTAACATGAGCCAGTACGCTGCTCCCCGTGGAGGAGGAGGAGGAGGAGGAGGAGAGGAGGAGGAGGAGGAGGGAGGAGGATAGAAGAAGGAGGAGGAGCAGGAGGAGGAGGAGGAGCAGGAGGAGGAGGAGGAGGAGCAGGAGTAGGAAGAGGAGGTGTAGGAGCAGGAGGAGGAGGAGGAAGAGGAGGATTAGGAGGAGGAGGAAGAGGAAGAGGAGGAGGAGGAAGATGAGGAGGAGGAGGATTAGGAGGAGGAGGAGGAGGTGGAAGAGGAAGAGGAGGCAGCAAAGGATCCATATAAGAACCTTAAACATTTATTAGACCAAAAGAAATCCTAAGAAATTAATAAATTACTATCAGCCAAAGGTGGTGCATTTCTTTCTTCTAGTAATTCAGACAATATCGGTTTTTAGTTTGTGTAATGTAATGTAATATCTGTTTTTAGTTTGTGTAATGTAATGTAATATATGTTTTTAGTTTGTGTAATGTAATGTAATATCTGTTTTTAGTTTGTGTAATGTAATGTAATATCTGTTTTTAGTTTGTGTAATGTAATGTAATATCTGTTTTTAGTTTGTGTAATGTAATGTAATATCTGTTTTTAGTTTGTGTAATGTAATGTAATATCTGTTTTTAGTTTGTGTAATGCAAGGGTTCCCAAAGTCGGGGTTGCGACCCCCAGAGGGTTTATTTATTAAAAATAAATAAAAAATAACCCAAAAAATTAAATAAAGATTTTTTTATTTTTTTATTTTTGCAGTCAGGCCACTGAACTTAGAAGCAGGCCAGGACAGTGTTTCTAGTTGCAGCAGCGCACTAGTTAGATAACCTAGGTGGGGAACAACCAGGAGATCACTGCAACTCACACAAGTTGGAGAACTCTCTCTCTCTCTCTCTCTCTCTCTCTCTCTCTCTCTCTCTCTCTCTCTCTCTCTCTCTCTCTCTCTCTCTTTCTCTCTCTCTCTTGCTCTCACACACACACACAAAAGGAGCCGCATGTGATTGGTGGAGGCGGGACCCTTACAAAATACTGTTGTTGCTAATCATTGACACATGCTAGCCTGTAATAATCCCCCCCAGAAAAATCTACTTTGCATTTGATATATTGCAAATATATGCCATCATATTTAAAGGGTTAGAATTATAAAATGAATATGTGGTGTTATGATCAGGGCTGAAGTTGAATAAAAGATTGTATTATTTTCAATCTGACATTACAAAAAAACTGAAAATCCATCAAAATCAGTGTTGTTGCTAATCATACATTATGCTAGCCTGTTTTTTAACAATCATTTGTGATGCCATCACAAACACTGGCATTTAACAATCATGAATATAAATGTAGGGTTTTGTTTTTGTTATTTTCTTTCCTAGTTTTTACAAGCAATTTATGCCTCCGACTAGAAGTTTGTTTTTAGTTTTTTGGGGTGTGTTGCATGATGGCACTCACAATTTCCGTTTATTGTTTTGGCGTTTTTTCTTTGTTTTTGTTTCTTTTCTCTATTTTTTCTTAGGACCTGACGGACTGGGAGGGATCTCTCGCCGGTCAGGGTAGGAGGTTGGTGGTGACACAGCGGGACTGGTAGGAAATGTCTATATGATGGGCTGGAAACGGGGAGGATGGACTAGAGCTGGTTCATGGTTTTGTTTTCCGCTCATTAAGAGTCCAGATGTAGCATCTGGGAGGTTGTGTCACGGATTTGGGGTGTGGTAAGTGTTGGGAAAACATGGTTCTCTGTACATAGGTAAGCTCTGTAGATTTTGGTCGCAATTGGCCAAATAGTTTTCATGTAGGGTGCGGACATGTGCAATTGATAATTGCGATAATGCGATAATTGTTACCATGCATATAGGATCTGTTGGTGAATGGGACTCGTCAGAGCTGGCTGTCCGAACCAAGGAACTGTCTGGAAACAAGATATGATTGTGTAATATTGGATATTTCACTCTCAAGGGTGGAGTATTGTTGTGTTGAACTTGAGACATTTGGTCTAGTAATATAGTACAGCACAAAAATAAATGAGAGGAATGTGATTTAATTGAATAATAACCTAAGGAGCCGTGGCATATATAGATAAAGTAAATTGGGAAAAATGTATTGTCAATGCAGAACAGTAGAGGAATGTATCTGAAGCGGAAAAATTTGATCTTCCAATCAATTGTGTGTTGTAAATAACAAATCCAAAAAGCAATAACAGGACAGAGGGAAAATTATTTCCTTCTGTGGAGGCCGGAGCAGTACCAAGGCTGCACACAATCAAGAAGGAACTGTGGTTAGCACAAATCCAAAGGAATGTCCGCGACCAAAACAATTTAGCAGTAAAAGCCTCAGGAGGTTTGAAAAGGGATAAAATGACAGTGAAAGCTAAAGATAATCTAGATCTCAGTGATCCGTGGAGGGAGAAATTATTGTATATATTTTTTTTATTGCTCTCCCGCTTTTCTTAGAATGTTAATCTTTTTGTGCGATGTATTAATCTTTTTCTTTCAGAGTCAGACACACAAAATAGACACATTTGGATATTACACAATAAGTATAGTAAATAAAACAAAAAAGCTGATATGGGGAGATGTCTTCTTTGTATAGAGGAACTACCCTAGTCTTGGTGTCATTAAACATAACTGATAAATGTGTGTTAAAGTCAATAACGAGGGAGGGGGGATGAATGCAAGGAGAATGTGTACTGTACAGAAGGAAACTGTTTTTTTTAAGTTCTTTGTATTTTTTTGATTTTTAGGTGACTTTGCTAAAGTTAACATATTATGGTATATATAAGGTTAAAGACATGTTTGAGTTAGAAAATACTGGTGATATATGTGGGTTATGAAACCCACAAGGGTGGATTTGTGGTATATTCTGACTCAGAACCATGTTTTAACTCCCAGACATCTCTAGCGATTGGTCCCAAAAGCTGTGTGTAAGTTTGGTAATAGGAGATAACAGTTAAATTCAGTAAATACTCTGATATATTTCAATACATTTCTGGCCCAATTCTGCTGTTATTCAATAGATTCACTTTGTAAAATATACATAAGTGCTCTGCTTTCCCCCAAATAGTTTATTAAGATACATTTATTCTAGAAATCACTTTGGTAGTTAAGATTAGAGGCTCTGAGTTCAAGCGGTGCCTCACCTCCCCCCGGAGGGGGAGAGGTGAGGAATCACAAAATGAAATCATCCTTAATTTGCACATAGTTCTGAAAAGGGTGATTTAATTACTCCCACTTCCCTTGCTCCCTGCAACTGTAAATACCCTGGAACATATTTTAGGCCTTGTGACAAAGTAATTTAGCATTTGAATAGTTCATCTGTTTTCCCAGGCTTCTACTAAAGGCTAAAAATAGCATCTGAAAAGATAGTGTTGTTTACTATAGCCAGACCCCAACAATAGGTTGTAAGATAGGCTACTCAACAGTCCGCTGTAAAAGATAGAACTGTTGAGAAGAACCTCCGCCATATGGGGGCTCTACTTCAAAGAAGCCACCTGGTCTCACATGGTGGGAGACAGGAAGGCTCTTAAATAGCCCTGTTTACATTTAAACACAGGAACAATTTGTCTAAAGTTGTGAAAAACAGCAACCAAAACTAATAGTAATTCAGTATGGAAAATAGCCTCAATAGTTATGAAATAGTGTATTGATTAATCTAAGACTAAACCAGACAATTATTAACCATTGTTAAGTTTAATTAAGAAAGTAATATAGTTTAAAATAGAAGATTAATGTGGCAAAACATGTGTAACTTACTTAGAAGACTAAACTAACTTCAAAGGCAATATTATAGAATATATATAATGCAACAGTTTGTCTTAAAACCAATAATAGGTCTAACTAGGTATATAGAAGGCCACAGAATTCAGGAAAATACTTGAATTAACTGTCTAACTCTAAGCCAAGTAATAACTAATCTCTAATTATTAAGATAGTAAAATTAGATACTATATACCTTTAAACGCTAAACTTTAGAAAAGTAATTAGTTCTTTAAAATAGGAGGGACCTGCCTCTTTAAGATTCAAAATGGCGGACGAACCCAATCTAAAATGGCCGCTGTGAGCTTTAGCCAATCAGGACTTAGAGATCCGCCCCCTGACGAACCAGTTCGACGTTCGCTCAGGGGTGGGATTTAGCCGTTAAAAGGGTCTGCACGGAGCAGACGAGGAGAAGCTCTTGAAAATCTTTTATGCACAGCCGAACGGAGAAGGACCTGCTTGAGACGTTTTTGCCACGGGAACAGAAGCCTTTGTCTCCCCGGACAACGAGACTCAACAACCGACGCTACATTGAAGATTGTTACTTTTAACTACTTTGATTAGAATGATATTAGGGACTTGCGGCATAGTGCTTGTTCTACTAATATCATTGCGCTTCATTGATTGAACCAGAACATTTTTGTATACTTGTGGATTTGAATAAACTCACCACATGAGAAATAACCAACCTCTCATTGATTTATTTCCTCCGTCGTGCTACACAGTTTTTGGTAATATGACTTAGAGCCAATAGAACACAACGCAATTGAGTAAATATTACGATCAAGAAGGCTCTAGTCGATCTTACATTACCTGCTATCACCACCTAGGGTCTGCCTGTCAGGAAGTCCAAGACCCACTGGCAGAGGTCATAGTTCAAGCCCAGGTCCCTGAGCTTGGCTATGAGTTTGGAGGGGACTATGGTATTGAATGCCGAGCTGTAGTCGATGAATAGCATTCTCACATAGTTCCCCTTCCTCTTGTCCAGGTGTGATGCTGCTGTGTGCAGCACATGGGCTATGGCGTCCTCCGTGGACCTGTTGGGGCGGTATGTGCAAATTGCAGGGGGTCCAGGTTGATGGGGAGGGAGGAGCAGATGTAGCCCTTTACTAGCTTCTCAAAGCACTTCATGGCTACGGAGGTGAGAGCTACAGGGCGGTAGTTGTTGAGGCAAGCAGGCTTGGATTTTTTAGGTACAGGGATAATGGTGGACTTCTTCAGGCAGGTGGGGATGACAGCCTGTTCTAAGGACAGGTTAAATATGTCAGTGAATACCGGGGCCAGTTGGTCGGCACAGACTTTTAGGACGCGGCCGGGGATGCCGTCCGGTCCTGCTGCCTTCCTGATATTCACTTTTTTAAAGGTCCGCCTCACCTCATGCTATGTTACCCTGAACACCGAGTCTCCATCGTCAGACCCCCCCCCCCCCCCCATTTGCCGTGGCTTGTAGGCTGGTGTTGTTATTACCAGCCTCAAACCTCGCATAGAAGGTATTGAGATCATTTGCTAAGGAGATGTCACTGTTCAGTTTGAGGGAGGTGCCTTTGTAGTCTGTCATCGTTTTGAGGCCCTGCCACATAGCTCTGGAGTCAGCCTGTTCAAACTGGAGTTAAATTGTATCCCTGCAGCGCCGTTTTGCCTCTATTACTGTCCTCCTTACGTTGTATCGCGCCACCTTGTGGTCATTCATGTTGCCTGCCACCAGGCCGTCGTTGTATGCTGTGGTGCGCGCTTTCAGAGCTTCACGGATGGATTTGTCTACCCAGGGTTTTTGATTTGGGTAAACTTTAATTGTGGTAGTGGGGATTGTTTCTTCCACCAAAGTACGAACAAAGTCCAGCACTGTCTCCGTGTAGACATTAATGTTATCTGTGTCACGGAATACACTCCAGTCTGTGCATTCAAGCGCAGCTTGGAGCGTCTCCTCTGACTCCACATCCCATTTCTGCACCACTCGCGAGACTACCGGAGTGCTCTTGATTCTTTGTTTATATTTTGGTGAAAGAAAGATGGCCGCATGATCAGACTTCCCGAAGCCACTAGCAGAATGAGCCTTGTATCCACCCTTGAATTGCGTGTAACAGTGGTCTAGAATTTTACCGCCTCTGGTGTTGCAAGTCACATGCTGATAGAAGTCCGGCAATACCTTTCTCAGATTGGCGCTATTGTAATCACCCACAACCACAATAGCAGCATCAACGTTAGCTGCCTGGAGTTTATTTACCTCGTCGTGGAGCTTCGAGAGCGCATCGCCAGTGTTGGCTTGCGGTGGAATATACACCCCGACCAGGATGATCGACGTTAGCTCCCTCGGGAGGAAGAAAGGTCCACACTTGATGGATATATATTCCAGGTTGGGGAGCAGTGGCTCGATAGTTCCTTCACGTTTCCTGGATCGCTCCAATTGTTGTTCAACATGAAGGCTATTCCACCTCCACGCTGTTTGCCAGATTCTGTTGTTCTATCCTTGCGGTGAATGAGGAAGTGATCGGTCGGTTGGATGGCGTGGTCTGGGACTTCTGGCGCCAGCCACGTCTCGACGAAGCAGAGAACGTTACAGTCTCTAACGTCTCTCTGGAATTGAATCCTTGATCGGATGTCGTCTAGTTTATTGTCTATTGATTGTACATTGGTTAGCAATATACTGGGTAGTGGTGTCCTGTGCCGCCTGGTTCTCAGCCTGTTACGGACTCCAGCTCTCTTTCCTCGCCGTCTGGGTCCTTTGTCCCTGGGGGCGAGATCCGGTCCTGATGTCCTCAAGATCTCAACAGGCCATTGTTGTGGTTCAGAGAGCTGATCCAGAGAGTAATCCAGTCGGTAAGTTTCCTGTAATCCAATGAATAGCGGCACGGTGGTGTAGTGGTTAACACTGTCGCCTCACAGCAAGAAGGTCCAGGGTTCGATTCCCGCTTGGGGACCAGGTTTCCATGATGCCAGGTACCCAGGTGGGGTATCTCCCAGGCCTTTCTGTGTGGAGTTTGCATGTTCTCCCCGTGCTCGCAAGGGTTTCCCCCCGATAAAATAAACCCAATGGAAAAACATGCACAACAACAGATCGCTAATGCTGTGGCGTCCTTGACGAAGACGGTCAGGAGCACTTGGATTGGTCCCCTGGCGCGGCTCACGTTGACGCCTGTCTGCTCCCGGCTGCCCTTGGGGGGGAAGGACAACGGGATGGGTTAATCGCAGATACGAATTGCATGCATGCATCGCATGTGTGCCGATTGATGACCTCTGAGCAGGTCCTAAATTAAAATTATTATTATGTCTATAAGTGACTGACAGTCATACACATTAAATGCACCTACTGTTGGTACAGACAAAACTCTTAAAACTATAAATGTAACTGAGAGGTTACAAATCCCTGACTGTATTAAAGATTGTGATAGATTAAACCACTGCTAATTATTATTATTATTACTTGCCAGAAAGTACAGTTATAATATGGCAGACACTCAGAATAAGACAGCACGGTGACAAAGAAATATCATTTATAGTATTTATTATTATGCAGTAATTGTACAGAATGGGAATTAATGGTCGCGCTTGTATGGCGAAGAATATGAATAAAGTCAGTGAGTAGCAAAGTCAGTTGGAATGAATTCCTAAGCTGGGATACTAGACTAAACGCCGCCTGGCGTGGGATGGCACTATAGGGGCAAAACGATGGTACCGCTGGAGACAGGGGGTATCCTCCCAGAGATGTAAGCTCTGGAGGAAGGAAGAATGTTCGGATACTCAGTCTGTTCACTTGAAGAAAAGGGGTTCTCGTACGGAATCCAGTCCTTGTAATCCAAATGCTCAGCAACAAAGCAATAGCTGTAATCCAATTGCTCGATAGCAATGATGATAGCCAGCTAGCTTCGGTCCTCGAAGCTAGCCCGAGGTAAGATCTTCAAGGTGGTTAAATCCAAACGACAGTGGGTATTAACGAGGCTCTTCTCCACGGTAGTACGTTCCACAATCACTATAATCCAACCAATACTGGTTCTGCAATCGCCACCGTAGGTTCCAATATGCACATGTCCAGTAGTTCCACGACTAGGCCCTCCTCGTGTACTGGCACTAATTATTAAGTCCACGCACACTTGCTAAGGTTTCACTAGTTACTAAACGAACGAACTGCTTGTAATGCTACATACCGAACGAACTGCTGTAACACGATTCCCACTAAATGACGACTCTTTACTTCACATTAAGCTAAGTCGAACTTGACGTTACTGCATTAACTCTGACACTTTTACTATTCACTTCGCACGTTAGGTTCACAACACTCTGTTTAGACGAACTGCTTCACACTACATTAGAATCACACTACTGCTGCTGCGCCTTCCACGATATATATACTTAAGTGGCTTTCTAGTGCCAAGCCTCAGCTCTCGTCTCGAATCAATGCGCCGGCACCAGGCATGTTCCAACATGCCCAGACTCGCCTTTGAACCTGACTTCAGGGGCGCGTTGCCTGGCGCCGAGAACGTCAAGGGCATTATCCAATGAGGAAAGTGAATATTACTAGGATTCAAACGCAGGCTTAAAGGGATATAGCTTATATATATAAATAATATACAAGTTATATAAAACAATAAAACGTAGATTCTCAGCTTTAATCTGGCCCTTCACAACAGCCGCCTCCTAATTAGTCCGCACCTAATTAGTTAAGGGAGACAGATTAATTGCTCCATACTTGTTGTGAGGAGTAGGTCAATCTACAAAGTCAGTGAGTCATGGTCGTCATCAGGGGAGTCAGGGAGCTTCGGCAACTCTATCAGCTTCGCCACAGGTCGGGTGTAAGTCCGCCCTTGGACTATGACTTCTGCCGCTCTGACCTTCCCATCGGCACCAGTAATCACGCGGCCGGCCGGCCACGTAGCTCGGGGTAGTGACTAGTCTATTATCATGACGACTGTGTCCACCTTCAGGTTGTCCCTGTCCTTTACCCACTTCCGACGGGCGGGAAGGGATGGTAGGTAGCGTAGGAGGAAGCGGGCCCAAGACTGGTCGATCTGTGCTTGGTTGTGTCTCCACATCCTCCGTCCGTTCCTGTCGTCCTGTCTGTACACCGTCTGAGGAGGGGCCGGGTCCGGCCGCCCCATCAAGAGGTAGTTTGGGGTGCTGGGTTCGAGGTCAGCTACGTCGCTTGGAGCGTAGCTGAGGGGGGTGGAGTTCGGAACTCCCTCTTCTTGAGCCCACGGTTCTCTCACAGGCATCGCGTCTAATGTCCATAGCCTCTCAACGGGCTGTACGAGAGAGTGGCCTGTGTCGCTCACCTTTGTGTAAAGGCAGGGTGTGGACGTTGGTTGGCTGGCAGGTCCGTAGTGGGCCGCCTCGATTGGGACAATGAGGTCCGCGTGGTCGGAGCCTATGAGCAGGGTCGGTGTGGCGCCGTCGATGAGCGGTATAGGCAGTCTGCGTAGGTGCGCGTACTTCTCCATCAGCTGTGGGATGGGGTAGTCGTAGCTTGACAGACCTATGTCATGGCTTGTAAATGCATTAGTGATGCTGTACCGCTTCTCGGGCTGCTCGACCGCTGCTATTGTGAATGAGACGTTTTCGCCCTTTATGGTCTTTAGGTCTCGCCGAATAGTACGGATTGTCATTGTTTCTTCGGTACCCCGCAGGCCCAACTGGGCTGCGGCGGAAGCGAGGAGGAGAGTCTTTTCTGACCCATCGTCGAGGACGGCGTAAGTGTCCAGGACCTTGTCCTCGTAGCTCAGGAGCACTCTGACCACCTTGATGAGTACTCGGGGGCTCCCATTATACGTGGGGTCGATGTGGAGCACTCCTGTTGGTGAGTTGCCTTGTAGGGCTAGTCTTCTCTTGTGGGCCTCGCACAGTGTATCGCAGTAAGCGGAGTCATGCGTGTTAGCCTTAAGCCGCTGATCCATTTCAGCGGGGGTCAGTGTCTTGTGGTCGTCGCACTGTGACAGCCAGTGTCCGCCGTGGCAGTAAAAACAGGTGATCTCCCATTCCTCTTTGGCGGGGGGGTTGAGGCTGGCCTGTGGTGACACCGACTCGGCCTGGTACATCACCGTGATGGGCCTACTTTGGTTTCCTGGTGGGCGTTTGTTGCTCTCATGCAGGACTTCTAGGTGGGCGCCGTCACACTTGCCGCACCTTTTCTTGAGGCGGCACTCGGCTGCCATGTGGCCGCGTGCGCAGCGGAAGCAGCGGCGTTTATCCTTAAGCCACTGACCTATTTCGGCTGTAGTTAGGTCTTTGAAGGCGTCGCACTGTGACAGCTGGTGTTCACTGTCACAGTACTGACAGACAGCCTTCCACTTCTCCTTGGCGTGGGGGTTGTGGCTCGTCTGCCGTGACACAGCCTCGGCCTGGTGCATCACGGTGACGGGCCGGCGGTTGTCGTTGAACCTTCTCGGTCCATCTTTAGGGTTAGAGCCACCCCACGCGAATGTGTCTATTCGTAGACTGCTGACCTCCCTGGCTAGGAAGTCAGCAAGGTCTAGGAGGGATGGTTCTGGGCCGTGGGGGTCACGGTGGTCTCTCTGCCGCCGAAAACGCTCTTGACGGGCTGGGGGGAGCTTCTCCAGTATTCGCTCCACGTTGGAATTGGCATATAGTTCATGTATTCCCTTCTCTCCTTGTGACCCGAGCATCCCTACCAGGGATTGTACTTGTATAGATAGGTCATCTAGGGCTCTATTGTCTTTAGCTGGGGGAGGCGGTCGATCTCCCGTATTTCTTGAATTACGTAGTCCCATACGCGTCCATAGCGCGCGTCGAGGGCCACCAGAGCATCAGAATAGGGGGTTCTTGAGTTCGAATATGCCAGCGCTATGTTATGCGCTCTGGGTACTTTAAGGTGCTTGAGGAGGATGGCATATTTATAGGACTCGTCATGTACCTCGGACATAATAGTCTCTAAACACATGCGTAGTTCAGTATACTGTGCTCTGTCCTCACGCGTAAAGTCTGGGAATGTGGGTGTTCCAAGGTAAGATGCCATGGATGGCTGGGACACCGATGCGCGTAGGGGGAGAGGCCTCCTGGGCGAGTCTCCCCGTACGGGTGGTCGTGGGTTAGTGCTGGGTGGGAACCAGAGGCCGGGCCCCCAGGTATTGCTCCTCGGTGCTGACTGTGTATTAAACTCACCCATGGGTTGGGTCGGGGGTTCGTAACGCAGCGGCTCGGGGCTGAGGTCGGGGCTGTACTGGGCCTCCTGGTCCGAAATAGGTTCGTGCTGGGGGGCTTGAGGTTCTCCCTCGTCCTCCGCTAGGCCTTGAAGTTTCTTAGTCAGTTTCTTGGCGACGTAGGCGGGATCTTCCCGTTGGCTGGGTCCCGTATAGATTTGTCGGGGAGGGGTATGTGCCCTCGACCCGTGCCGTGATGATCTCCGGGAGCTCCGGGTGGAGGAGTGGGGAGTCGCCCTCTGGAGCAATTGCTCCATCATCTGCGCCTGCAGCCGGTCTCTTTCCATCTCGCGCTGTGCATTGGCGGCGTCGCGCTGTGCATTGGCGGCGTCGCGCTGTGCATCGCGTTGCGCGTTGGCGGCGTCTCGCTGCATGTTTTCTTCAGCCTGGAGGCGCCTCTCTTCCAGTCGGATGTGTTCGCGCTCGCTCTGTTGTTGCGCTTGGAGACGTTCTCTTTCCACTGCAGAATGTTTGCGCTCACTCTGTTGTTACGCTTGGAGACGGTTGCGCTCACCCTGGATGCGGTCTCTTTCGGTTGAAGCTGTCAGTGTGGCGATCAAGGCTTGTGCTAGCCCCGGGTCTCTACTTGGGGATGACGCCGAAGATGGTGATCTGGAGTTGACGGGGCTTGTCGTTGACCTGTTCTCTTTATGCTCTCCGAGGTCCATCTCGAGGGCGCCGTCTCTTATCTTCTCCCACGCCTCGAGGTCCATCTCTGAGAAGCGGTACTCTTTTCTTTGGTGCGCGTCGAGGTCCGTCTCGGGTCCGCGCTCTTCATCCTCTTGCGCTCCGAGGTCCATCTCGGGTGCGCTTTCTTTATCCTCTGGCGCTCCGAGGTCCATCTCGGTGGCTCTGTGGTCGTTGGGCATAGTCAAGTCATGTCCCGCTTGTCCCCCCCCCGTGAGCTAAGTCGGTTTCGCTTAAACCCGCTTGGGTCTCTACTTGTGGGGCCGACAAGTCGATCAGGTTGGGCATGCTTAAGCTATTAGTTTTATCCGCGCTTAACGTCTTTTTAGATACGCTAGGAGGTAGAACGACAACGTAGTCCTCCAGGTGTGGAGGGGGCTGCCGTGGGCGCTTAGTGCGCTCTAGTTTGGGAGAGCCGTTTGGAGAGTGTCCGCCGCTGGCCATATCGCTATTAATATGATTAAGATTACTGATACCCTCCGGCTCGAAGGACCAATTGTAACTGAGGGGTTACAAATCCCTGACTGTATTAAAGATTGTGATAGATTAAACCACTGCTAATTATTATTATTATTACTT
>NC_140166.1:125918668-125994161 GCF_963971535.1 Notolepis coatsorum
AGCACCTCTGTATTAAATACCGACAGCACCTCTGTATTAAATACCGACAGCACCTCTGTATTAAATGCCGACAGCACCTCTGTATTAAATACCGACAGCACCTCTGTATTAAATGCCGACAGCACCTCTGTATTAAATACCGACAGCACCTCTGTATTAAATACCGACAGCACCTCTGTATTAAATGCCGACAGCACCTCTGTATTAAATACCGACAGCACCTCTGTATTAAATACCGACAGCACCTCTGTATTAAATACCGACAGCACCTCTGTATTAAATACCGACAGCACCTCTGTATTAAATACCGACAGCACCTCTGTATTAAATCCCGACAGCACCTCGGTATTAAATACCGACAGCACCTCTGTATTAAATACCGACAGCACCTCTGTATTAAATGCCGACAGCACCTCTGTATTAAATACCGACAGCACCTCTGTATTAAATGCCGACAGCACCTCTGTATTAAATACCGACAGCACCTCTGTATTAAATGCCGACAGCACCTCTGTATTAAATACAGACAGCACCTCTGTATTAAATACCGACAGCACCTCTGTATTAAATACCGACAGCACCTCTGTATTAAATACCGACAGCACCTCTGTATTAAATACCGACAGCACCTCTGTATTAAATACCGACAGCACCTCTGTATTAAATACCGACAGCACCTCTGTATTAAATACCGACAGCACCTCTGTATTAAATACCGACAGCACCTCTGTATTAAATACCGACAGCACCTCTGTATTAAATACCGACAGCACCTCTGTATTAAATACCGACAGCACCTCTGTATTAAATACCGACAGCACCTCTGTATTAAATGCCGACAGCACCTCTGTATTAAATACCGACTCATCAATCAATCAATAACAACATTAACGATAACGCCAAGCTGTAATGTTACCGCTCTCGCCTCTATCTGCTAACGTTAGCATTAGGTAATAACTAGGGATGTCCGATATTATCGGCCGACCGATATTATCGGCCGATATCGGCAGTAAAATGTGATATCGGAAAATATCGGTATCGGTTTATGTATATATCCAGTGAAATTATTAGTTACCTGAAATTATTCCGTTTTTTGGACGGGGAAACCCTGCATATATCGGTATCGGTTGATATCGGTTGATATCGGTATCGGAAATTAAGAGTTGGACAATATCGGAATATCGGTATCGGTAAAAAAGCCAATATCGAGCATCCCTAGTAATAACCGGTTTTAAATGGATGGTGATTACCTCACGTTGTGTCTATTCTACTAATGTCTAACTATGAATGAACACAACACTCTAACTTACCATCTTTAGATAATAAAGTACTCAACCTCTACTGTCTTTAACTATGAACAAACACAACACTCTAACTTACCATCTTTAGATAATAAAGTACTCAACATCTACTGTCTTTAACTATGAACAAACACAACACTCTAACTTACCATCTTTAGATAATAAAGTACTCAACCTCTACTGTCTTTAACTATGAACAAACACAACACTCTAACTTACCATCTTTAGATAATAAAGTACTCAACCTCTACTGTCTAAAAATTGTAAAGTCAATTAACGACTGATGGCTGTTTGTTGTAGAGGGCGCGGTGGCAGACTTTGTCTGATACAGAATGCAGGAAATTAAGTCTATGTAACAAAAGAAATCCTGATTATACGTGCCCCATGTAAAATATTTAAACAACCATTAAGCAGTGTTGGGCAAGTTACTCAGGAAGTATAGGAGTATTTTGTTTCTAGCGCCTTTGAGGTGCTTTGGTACCATGAGGTGCAAGCATAGTCATAGTACCCTTGAATGAGTGCTCCTGCCAGAGTCTTCAGGGTATTCTTGTTTACCAGAGAGGAGATCCGGTACAAGAATCAAGTCAAAAGAGACACTGAAAGGGAGAGTTTTCTTAGGTTTGGACTTAAATGTGCTATAGATAACATTCAGCCACTCAATGTTGCACTAGAGCACCAGCATGTAATTTATCCTATTAGGTGTGTTCCACGTGGGGAAATGGGAAGTAGGGAAGGGATACATGCACACAACATGTAAACAACAACATTCATTTAGGATCCGGAATGATTTTTAAATTATACATTCATTCATCAATATATTAATGTGTGGCATTAAATCTTGTATCAAATCAAATCAAATTTATTTACAAGGCCCAACAACACATGTTAATGTCCCCATGGGCCGTACATGTCTTCTTTAAACAAGTCAAGAAGAAAACATAACAATAAGTCAAGAACAAGAACACCATAAGGTCCAACAAATTTAAAATAAATGCAAATAAATGAAAGAATGCAAGCACTCCCAGACATACCCCACGCGAAGGTAAGGAAAAACTCACTAAAACCTAACAATAGGGAAAAATGCTCCACAGGCAGTGTGGAGGAGAGAAACCTTAGAAGGGCCATTCAAGGGGGGATCTCCCTTCTTAGATGTCGGTGATAGTAGTGTTGCAGACTAACAGTTGGTAAGCATGCACTCAAGTGTGTAGTGAAACACAGATGAGTGCATGCAATAGCAACTGTACATTTTGAAAGATTAAAGATAGAGCTAATAGCGATAGCAACTGAACATTTTGAAAGATTGAATCTTGAAGATTGTATCTTGTATATTTTTGGGGGAAAGCAATACTTTTATTCTGCACTTTTCTAAATGGTGTGGCAAAGCACAAGACTATACATCAGGTAGGATTAGAGCAGTTGTTAAGGCAGCTGAGAAGTGTTTGGGTATTACAGATCTTACTGGAGAAGAAATATTCATTGATTGAAAACTTTATTAAAGCACATCTTGAAAAATTGTAAAGTCAATTAACGACTGATGGCTGTTTGTTGTAGAGGGCGGTGGCAGACTTTGTGGTGGCAGACTTTGTCCGATACAGACCGTTACACTATGAGCTTCAATGTTTTTTTGCCCCACTAGTGTTCAAAGCCACCGACGCGCTCAGGTTGTGTTGCTTCGCAGGTTGCCCAGCTTGAACTCGCCTCCTTGAATCGGCTGGCAACTTCCTGCGTGCCACTGCAGTTGGCTGACAGCCAATGATCGGGCCTTGACGCCTTGCAGCCCGCCGTAATGTGGCGGCCCTCCTCGTCGACAGGCTCCCGGACTTGCCGAATGTGTGGAGGGCTGACGACAATGCGGAAGGGTTTCTCTTCAGCAGCAGAAACTGTTTTGTCATGGCCTTGAATCCAGAAGTGTGGAGGGGGTCCTGACTGAATCGCATCATCTCTGACATCACCGCCGCGATATCACAGTCGTCATCATCTGTATCTGGCGTACTGCTTGGTCCAGGGGGCGTGGCTTCTGTTGACACAAAGACATCCCCATATCAACAACTACAGTATCTCACATCTTATGTGAGTGTGTGTGTGTGTGTGTGTGTGTGTGTGTGTGTGTGTGTGTGTGTGTGTGTGTGTGTGTGTGTGTGTGTGTGTGTGTGTGTGTGTGTGTGTGTGTGTGTGTGTGTGTGTGAGAAACTGACACAAACAGACAAGTTTTTTTTTTTATCAATTTTTTTTATTATTATTCACATGAAACAAAACACATTAACACAATCACAATACATAGAACTTCACAAGAAAATAACAAAAACAATAATAATACAGAATAACAATTTATACAGACAAAGAGAAAAGAAAACAGAGTTCAAGTTCAAGTTCTTTAATAGTTGTCATACAGAAGTACAGAATACTTTTATACAAAATGCTTCTTACTGTTACGCTCCAGAGACTGTGCTAGACAAGATAGTATCAAATAACATAATAACATAATATAGCATGAATTTAGAAGAAGAAAATGAGGTCACAGTGTTCGGTATAGACATATGTACAATGTTCTGAGTTACCATATAATATACAATACACAATACTATGCAGTGTACTAATGTACAGTACTATCTAGTGCAAAGCAGAAATGGGATGAGGTACAATTTTAGGTACAATTTACAGTAAGGTGTACGAGTTGTAGTGCAATCCTTCATCCATAAATATAAAGTGTGGGGAGTGGGTGCTACAGTGTGTTTGTTTAAAGTGGGTGTGTGCTATAAAGTGTGTGGAGTGGGTGCTACAGTGTGTTTGTTTAAAGTGGGTGTGTGCGTGTGGATGTGTGTGCTATGTGCGTTTGGTGGTTGTTGTTGTGTAGTGTTCATTCATTGTTCGTTTAGCAGCCTGATGGCCTGGGGATAGAAGCTACTTCTGAGTCTTTCTGTGCTCGCCTTGAGACTCCTGTATCGCTTGCCTGACCGCAGCAGTTCGAAGAGGCAGTTGTTCGGGTGACTGGAGTCTTTAATGATTCTCTTAGCCTTGCCCTTGCAACGCTTGTAGTAAATGTTCTGGAGGGTGGGGAGCCCCCCTCCAATTGTGCGTTCGGCTGAACGTGTCACTCTTTGTAGTCTGCTTTGGTCTTTTGCAGTGCTATTCCCAAACCAGGAGGTGATGTTGCCGGTCAAGATGCTCTCTATTGTACATCAGTAGAAGTTCTTAAGGATCTTCTGGCTGACTTGGAACTTCCTTAGGCGCCTGAGGAAGTAGAGGCGTTGTCGTGCCTTCTTCACCACACTGTTAATGTGTGTGGTCCATGTCAAGTCCTCGGATATGTAGGCTCCGAGGTACTTGAAGCTGTTGACTCTCTCAACCGGTGCCCCGTCGATGCTGAGGGGGCTGTAGTCCTTGACCCCCGACCTCCTGAAGTCCACAATCATCTCCTTTGTTTTGCTGACGTTCAGGGAGAGGCTGTTTTCCTGGCACCATCCCGCCAGGACCTTGACCTCTTCCAGGTAGGCCCTCTCGTCGTTGGCAGAGATCAGGCCCACCACCACTGTGTCGTCAGCAAATTTGACGATTGTATTGCTACTCCGCTGAGCCACACAGTCGTGTGTGTACAGGGAGTAGAGGAGGGGACTCAGAACACAGCCCTGGGGGGCCCCTATGTTGAGGGTGATGGATGAGGAGGTGCAGTTGCCTGCTCTCACCACCTGGGGTCTGCCAGTCAGGAAGTCCAAGACCCACTGGCAGAGGTCATAGCCCAAGCCCAGGTCCCTGAGCTTGGCTATGAGTATGGAGGGGACTATGGTATTGAATGCCGAGCTGTAGTCGATGAATAGCATTCTCACATAGTTCCCCTGCCTCTTGTCCAGGTGTGATGCTGCTGTGTGCAGCACATGGGATATGGCGTCCTCCGTGGACCTGTTGGGGCGGTATGCAAATTGCAGGGGGTCCATGTTGATGGGGAGGGAGGAGCAGATGTAGCCCTTTACTAGCTTCTCAAAGCACTTCATGGCTATGGAGGTGAGAGCTACAGGGCGGTAGTCGTTGAGGCAAGCAGGCTTGGATTCAACCTTCTAATTTCTAAATCCAAGGGGTACTATCTAATAATTGGTCTTTCCCAGTGTTCAGCCCCGATTCCCGGCCGTGTGACCTTATATTAATAAAACGTACATCTCCAATTCACCACAAGGACCACTTTTTGAGAACACGACCCGAAAACAGAGCAATGAACCTTCATGAAAAAACAAAAACCTGTAGAGGTGTTCCATAGACTCACAGAGACCGTGTAAAAGTGACCACAGTGAAGAAATTGTTAAATAGCTGCCCCCCCATTAAATCCCCAGCTAAACTCAAGAGGACAAGACAAAAGACAAGACAGACAAAACATTTCCTCCTCCCCCTCCCAAGAGACCGCCGGACCCCCCGATCAGGCACCCCAACCCCGCTCAGCCGCACACGGCGGTCCTTACCTTCTCACCTGCTGCGAACCACAGGTCAATGCCAGCCTGTCCTACCCCAATCACCCGCGCCGTGGATATCTCAAGATAAATCACATCCAATAGTGTTAGGGACCAGTTAATCACTGTAAGCTTCTCAGGCTCCTTCCATCTCATTGCTATTAGCTTCTTCGCTGCTGTGACACCCGCTAGGACAACCCTTTTTAGTTGAACGGACGCAGGTAGTGTCGTTATATCGTTCAGGAGTAGCGTAACAGCTGTGAATGGGATAGTTAAGCCACACAGGTCTGAAAGTTTGTCCGTTATTGACCTCCAGAAGCGGGCCACTGGTGGGCAATCCCAATACATATGCATATAAGTGCCAGTGGCCTTTTGAGAGCACAAAGTGCACCGAGAGTCGGTTATCAGTCCCATAGCAAATAGCTTCCTAGGTGTAAGATAGGTCCTATGAATATAATTACAATTAATTTGCTGGTGATTGGGGTTGCGGGAAGATAATGCCACATTTGCCCAAACATCATCCCAGTCAAACTCGGGGTCCAACTCCGGGATATCCACACGCCAGATTGTATCCAATGATACATTTTTATACGTGGATTGAATTAAGAGCGTATAAAAGTCTGAGACAAACCCTCTGGATGTCATCCTGTCCACTATGAGCCTGAGGAAGGGGTGTGGGTGCAAAGCTTGAGCCCACGGCACGCCATGCGCCCTCAGTGCTGACCTTAGTTGAAGGTAAAGAAAGAAGGACTCGCCGGGAAGATCATAAAATTCTCTTAAGTCCTGAAACGCACAGAGGCCGTTCTTATCATAAATATCCTCCAGAGTATGCACTCCCCTCCTTTGCCATTGAGGAATATTAACCGGCTTGTGCCCAACAAGTAATTGCTGGTTATTAAAAATTGGAGAGTCCAGGTGCCATGGGCATTTAACCCCACACGACCTCTGTACATTACGCCACGTTTGGATCACGTGAGTTATGATCGGTCCATACCTCAGCCGGCATTTCGAAAAAAAGAGACAGTGGAGTACACTACATCCTGCAATCTTAGCGGTGAGACCGCCGCCGCTTCTAAGGAGCGCCACGATACAGCCTCTACAGGGTCTAGCCAGCACATCAGAGGTCTCAGTGAAAAGGACCAGAAATAAAGCTTCAAATCAGGGATTGCGAGGCCCCCATCTTGTTTTCTACGTTGAGTAGTAGCCCTTTTGATTCTCGGGCGTTTGTTATTCCAGATAAACTTAGATACCATTAGATACCTTAGATACCTTGCGCCAGTGGTCTATAGGAGGGGGCAGGGGGAGCATTGAGCTAACAAAATGTATCCTAGGCAGGACGTTCATTTTGATTATGGAAGCCCGGGCTTGTAAGGAGTTAGGAAGGGGCGCCCACCTGTCTAGATCCTGGCGTATTTTATCATAAGTACCCGTGAAGTTGTACTTAGTAGTTTGGTTCAGCGTGGGGAATATCTCTATGCCCAAGTATTTAAAATGTTCTACTATGGGGATATCAGCTGGTAGTCGTACCGTCTTGGCCAGCTCATTAAGAGGTAGGCAGGCTGATTTGTTCCAGTTAATCTTAAAGCCTGACATTTTACCAAAGTCGTCGATTATTCTCAATAATTTTGTGGCCGACCGGGAGGGGTCGTCCATGAAAATCAGCAGGTCATCCGCATAGAGAGCAATTATGTGTGGAGTATTATTGACCATTATGGGGACGATGTCCTCCGATTGCCTAATAAATTGGGCCAAAGGTTCGAGGGAAAGCGCGAACAGTCCTGGGCTCAGAGGACAACCCTGTCTAGAAGATCTGGAGACTGGGAAGAGTGTGGAACAGTTTTTGCCTGTCAGTATCATCGCAGACGGCGAGGCATACAGGACTTTAATCATATGAATAAAACTCTTCCCAAGACCCATGACCTCAAGTACCTTCCACAGGTATGACCACTCAAGTCTGTCAAACGCCTTCATGGCATCCAAAGACAGAACTGTGGACGGAGTTGTATTGTCTTTACTGTTATCGATTACATGCAACAGCCTCCTAAGATTATCTGTAGCCAGACGCCCCGGGATAAAACCAGTTTGATCGCAGTGTACCAATACCGTCATAAATCTCTGCAGGCGGCGGGCCAGCACCTTGGCAAACACTTTTAAATCGGCCCCGAGAAGACTCAAGGGCCTATAGCTACCACAATCATTGGGATCTTTGTCCTTCTTGAGAAGTAAGGAAATCAACGCCATGTTGACATCTCTTGAGAACTCCCCTTGCTCGATAGCATAATTGATCATATCGAGCATCAATGGACCCAGTTGGTCCCAAAAAGCTAAATACACCTCGGGTGGAATACCATCCCAGCCTGGTGCCTTGCCCCTCTGCATTTCAGCAATCGTCTCCCTCAACTCCATAAGAGTGATCGGTTTCCCCAGTTCCTTGGCCTCTTCCTCAGAAATGTGGGGTATCTCAAGCCCGCCAAAGAACGATTCAAATTTAGAGTCGTCGAGATTAACCTCTGAGCTATATAACTGCGAGTAAAACTCTTTAAAAGTGTCATTGATCCTTTTCGAATCAGTAGTGATTGTACCCTGTCGCGTCTTGATCGAGGGGATATCCGAGAAATGATCATTTGAGCGTATTTTCATTGCCAATAGATGGCTAGGCCTGGAGCCGTGAAAGTAGTAATTTTGCCTTGTCCTATGTATCAAGAACTCAGACTGTTTAAGTATGGAGTTTATTTCCTTCTTGACTATCTTACGTTGTGTGTTTAGTCGATCACTATAGTTAGTTTGCAAAGATGCGTATAGATCCGCATATAATGTTTCCAGTCCTTCTAGTTTTTTTGACCGGGATTTACGTAAGTTGGAGGCGAAAAGTGTGACATGACCCCTGATAAATCCTTTCAATGCGTTTCATAGGACCCTGGGGTCATCGACCGTGCCAACATTGATCTGCAAGAATTCAGCTAGTTTACTCCTGAACTCAGAGCAGAAATCATCGTTCTTTAATAAGGTTGAGTTAAAACGCCACCTGGGAGCTCTCGTGGAGAGCCTGCCAAAGGTTGCCACAAGGAAAATCCCCTTGTGGTCCGA
Organism: Notolepis coatsorum; assembly: GCF_963971535.1. Taxonomy (NCBI): domain Eukaryota; kingdom Metazoa; phylum Chordata; class Actinopteri; order Aulopiformes; family Paralepididae; genus Notolepis; species Notolepis coatsorum. The sequence continues at coordinate 125,927,493 of NC_140166.1, forward strand.
GAGAGCCAGGGGAACCAATGAGACGTCGAAACTATCAAACAAATTAGGGGATGCGAATGCATAGTCTATTCGAGAGAAGGTTTTGTGTCTGGCAGACAGGTGAGAGTAATCCTTGAGGGTGGGATTGGATAAGCGCCATAGGTCTGCGAGCCCAGTGTCCTGGGCCCACATCCTGAGGGCCTTAGAGGACCGTTTTTGGTCGCTTGTTTCAGAGGATCCGGACCTATCCATCTCCGCATCCCAGCACGCATTTAAAATCGCCACCCACAATGAGAGCGTATCCAACATATTCTTCGTGATTGTATTATAGAACGCTGAATCAAATGTGTTAGGGGCATACAATGCTATTATTGCCATCTTCCTATGAGAGAACTCAACTTTTGCTATAGTAATCCTTCCCTCCGTGTCCGACCACACATCCAGGACTTTGATATCAAGGTTACGTCTTGTAACTATGACGACTCCTTTCGTCTTATCATCGGCTGAGGATGAGGAGATAACGTGATATTGTCGATTTGCTAGCCTTGACACATCACCCACCAATAAATGCGTCTCACTAAGGAGAGCAATGTCAATATTTCTTCTCTTCAATAACCAAAGGACACTGGCATGCTTGTGTGGGGCGTTAAGACCTCCTGCGTTCCAAATTAAGATATTCAGTTTAGCCATGGTCGAGTTTGTCTAAATGCGTAGAGAACATACCAGTGCAGCCAGGCTGAGTACAGAGGCGCTGATCCAGGCGGGCCCAGACGGTCAATCCCAGGAGTTCAGAGGAGGAACAATTACACACATATAAGACAACAGCACATAAAACACATAAAAATACCACCCCAGTTTAGTGTTGTCAAAAATATCGAAGTATCGATACATATCGATACTGAATATTTAAAACGGCTTCAATACTCATTTCCCGAAGTACCGATACTTTCTGCAGTATCGGTACCAGCTGGCTTGCTCCCGCAAGTTGTTGACAGACAGACGCGCTGCCAGAGCCTTGCCCTTCCGCCTCCTCCTCCTCCTCCTCGCTCAGAGCAACAGACACAAGCTGCTGCAGCCTCCTCCCCCTAACAGCCGGGCAGCGCAGCCCTGTCTTCAGTTTGTAAACAACGCTATTATTAGCTAACGTTAGCTGTCGTTCCTCCGTTAGCTTAATGCTAGCTAGCTGGCCACCTATTACTTCATGGAAACGGAGTAACGTCAAGCCGAGCCCACTACACCAGTACACGCATGAACTCGACACAACTACCCCGTTGCCAACGTTCGGTCGAGCGGAGCCGGAGCCCATCCTACACCAGTACACGCATGAACTCGACACAACATTACCCCGTTGCCAACGTTCGGTCGAGCGGAGCCGGAGCCCATCCTACACCAGTACACGCATGAACTCGACACAACATTACCCCGCCTCCATGAAGTGTCCAATTAGCAGCAATGTTGTTGAAAATGTAACGTTAATAAATGCTCCGAGCATAGCTCCGGAGAGAAATCTCTCTCTCTCTCTCTCTCTCTCTCTCTCTCTCTCTCTCTCTCTCTCTCTGGTCATAACTAGGAAGGTGCGCTCAGTAGACCTAAAATCTCCAGCAGCCACTCTCTCTTTCTCTCTTTCTCTCTCTCTCTCTCTCTCTCTCTCTCTCTCTCTCTCTCTCTCTCTCTCTCTCTCTCTCTCTCTCTCTCTCTCTCTCTGATCTAAAGATAAACAAAGGGTTTTAAAAGTGTATTTATCTTCTCGTATAGTACCAGAGAGAAGCTGAGGAGAATCAACCAGCAACAAAAGCAAAATTTGTTAAAAAAAAAAAAAAAAAAAAATATAATAAAAAAAAAGTTATTATAATTTATTTATTTTTGGTATTGAAAGTATCGAAAGTATCGATACTTTTCAAGGTATCGTATCGAAGTCGAAATTCCAGTATCGTGACAACACTACCCCAGTTACAACCCCCCCTCCTTCTACTCTAAACCCTAACCCACTCGTCCTATTATAAGCCCTCCTATACCCACTCTCCAATCCCCACCCTATGCCCCATCCACTAAGGATGGTCATCTTCCTATCATTTCCCACTAGAGTCATGGATCCAGTAAGACACTCCCCACTCCGACCCCCCTCTAGATAAACCCCTGATTAAACCCCCACTAGTCCAATAAACACAAATAATAATAAAAATAAAATTCAATAAAGATATCGGTCGAAATCCACCTGAGCCTTGGCCCTAACATGAGATAACCATAATGGAAAAATAGCCATTATTATATAATAACTCAACATCACACCTGCAACCATCTATTTCCGAGTCTGCGCTTCAACGTCGCAATGTTATAGCACAAATGGATAAAGGAAAATTCAAAACAAAATTAAATTAAAGCATACCAGCCGATAGTCTAAGGCAGGATCGGGTCACAGGTAAATTGTGCAAAATTGTGCAAACAGATGTCATTTAAACAACGACAATAATAAGAAAGGGAAAAAAGGGGGTTATGGTCAAAGTGCACACCTGTAACAGTCCCTCTGATCAGGCACAACGGCTGAAATTACATAACCTATTTAAGAATAGAATTAAACACATTCATTAATCCGGGGATGGTAATAGGCAATATCTGACACAACCTGTTATCATATATTGTTTCAATAAAGATATCGGTCGAAAACCACCGTGAGCCTTGGCCCTAACATGAGATAACTATAATGGAAAAATAAAATAGTCATTATTATATAACAACTCAACATCAACCCTGCAACCATCTATTTCGGAGTCTGCGCATCAACGTCGCAATGTTATAGCACAAATGGATAAAGGAAAATTCAAAACAAAATTTAATTAGAGCATACCAGCAGATAGTCTAAGGTAGGATCGGGTTCCAGGTAAATTGTGCAAACAAATGTCATTTAAACAACGACAATAACAAGAAGGGGAAAAGGGAGTTATGGTCAAAGTGCACATCTGTAACAGCCCCTCTGATCAGGCACAACGGCTGAAATGACATAACCTATGTAAGAATAGAATTAAACACATTCATTAACCCGGGGATGGTAAAAAGCAATACCTGACACAACCTGTTATCATATCTTGTTTATATATATATTCAACCGATCTTCTCCTACCAGAGCCCAAAGCTCAAAACAGCCTGGATATAAAAATAACAGCATACAAGAAGTTAGTTAAGGACCTGATCACCGTTGAATTGTGCGAGCCGATTACACTTAAACAGCAACAACAACCAAAGTGCGTAAATATTAACGGGTCTCGAATGTCTCAGCGCAGACGATAGACGCAGCCCGCTAGCTAGCCCGAGGCTAGCGCGTAAGCTAGTGATGAATCCGGATAGCACGTTAGTCTATTATGTACATTGTTCAGCTAGCTCGTTAGCTTCCAAAGAGGCGATACACAAGTACGACCATGAGGTCAGCTTTAGCAAGTAACAGAAGTCATTGGGAAGCCCCGCTAGTTGGATGGGCAGTGGGCAGTTAGCATGTCTGGGCATGACAGCAAGTGTTTGTGAATAGCCGGCCCTAACAACGTATTCAGGCCCAAATCGCCAAGTCACTCACCCGATATAGTTATCAAGCTACATTCTCGGGTATCCCCTCGAGATATTCCTTCGCTTTATCCAACGACCAAAATGAACGCTGACCATCGACCTTATCCAACACAGATAATTTCGCGGGAGCGAATAGCGTGGGCCTCAGGCCTAGTTTCCATAGCCTGGACAAGACCAATTTGTATTCGCCTCTCTGTGCTTGAACCTCCGGTGTAAAGTCTTCGAAAATGGCCACTTTGTGATCGCCAAGCCTCAGATTACCCCTTCTGGCACGAGCCGACCGCATGATGAGTTCCCTCTGCTGAAGCCTGTTCAGCTTGACGATGATGGGCCTCGGCTCTTTGTTCACACCAGGAGCGGACCTGCCCGCTCTGTAGGCCGACTCACAGACGGGAGGCGAAGGGAAGACGTCATTTCCCAGTATTTTTTGCAGCAATTCCGGCATGGTCTCAGAGAGACGGCCTTCCCCGCTGCCCTCCGGTACTCCAACAATCCTGATGTTGTAGCGTCTCTCCCGGGACTGTATTTCCTCAATTACCGACTGTAGTTTGGTAACTTCAGTCTGCCTAGCCAGCAGGGAGGACTCGAGATCCACCATCTTCTCGCCCTGTAATGATACCTCCGTCGTTAGCGCAGCTAGCTCGATAGCATTAGCCGAGGAGACAGCGTGCATCGACTCCATCTTGTCTATCAGAGGGACGACCGCCAGCCTTATTTCCTCTGATATCTCTCGATGAAGGTTGACACAAAAATCCGCCAGCACTTTCTTTTGTGCTTCAGCGAAGCGTGTCTCAGATTCTGCATGTAGCTTGGTCATGACCAAGAGCACAGCTTCGCTTATCTCACCGACACCGGGCGATGGTGCGGCCAGGCCCGGTGGTGGTTTGCTGGTTGGGGCGCTCATGGATCTGGTTTCCACCACCGACATCGCAGAAAGTCGAAAAAAGTCGACGACAGTATTTGAAACACGACGAATTAGCAAGCAGACAAAAAACAAATAAAAATAAAATAAAGACTAATGGGGAGAAACGTATATTCTGCACGGTAGAAGGGAGCTCATGTGAAACACGTCTACTCCATGATCGCTCAGCTCCGCCCCCACACAAACAGACAAGTTAATAACTAACCTGGTTCTTGCAGCTCCATGGGCGTACTGCTTGGTCCGGGGGGCGTGGCTTCTGTTGACACAAAGACATCCCCATATCAACAACTACAGTATCTCACATCTTATGGTGTGTGTGTGTGTGTGTGTGTGTGTGTGTGTGTGTGTGTGTGTGTGTGTGTGTGTGTGTGTGTGTGTGTGTGTGTGTGTGTGTGTGTGTGTGTGTGTGTGTGTGTGTGTGTGTGTGTGTGTGTGTGGGGCACGTATAATCCACAGGGCACATTTACACACACAGTGACATAATATGAGAAAGTCCACATCCAGTTCTACTTTTGTTTTGACGTGAAAAGGGATGCTGCACTTAGCACTTTACTTACTGCGAAAGTAAACATTAGAGTTCTACTTTATAAAATGCTAATTGTAAATATGTTTGTCAATGTTAATAATATGCGAAAGTCGGCATTTAATACAGAGGTGCTTCACTTCACAGCGCGACTCAGGTGAGAGCGTAGTTTCTTAAAACTTTCATTATAAAAGACTCAGGCGAGACCGTAGTTTCTTAAAATTGTCATTATAAAATACAATATTATAAAATCCTGTCAGGAATTGTGCCTCAAAGCATGAATGAACCGCCATTTACCGCCATAAACTTACGAGCTGACGCATGGAAGTCGCGGAAATAGCTGCGCGCACATGGAGGCGAACAGCTGTTGAACAGCTGTTCTGCGAAGGGGGCGTGTAACAGCTGTTCTGCGAAGGGGGCGTGTAACAGCTGTTCTGCGAAAGGGGCGTGTAACAGCTGTTCTGCGAGGAAGCGAGCGAAAGAGCTGTAGAGCGTCGCATAACGCGCGTCGATAAGGGGGCGTGTAATAGGGTAGGGTCACGTGGGGTCAGTGACCAATTAGAGCAACGCGGAAATGCAGTTCTGTACAATTCTGTTGTAGGTGGCATTCACGCCCCCCGTCTAACCCCCCCCCCCCGTCTAAACTGGGGAGCCTCTTAGATAAACAAACAATGTTTGACCTTGGAGAGCGATTATCACTCTAAACAAGCTGTGGCATTTAAGGAAAGGGGGGGGTGTTCCTGACTCACAGTCACTCAGAAAAAGAGAGAGACAAGGAGAGGGAGAGAGAGAGAGAGACAGACAGAGACAGAGAGAGACAGAGAGAGAGAGAGAGACAAGGAGAGGGAGAGAGAGAGAGAGACAGAGAGAGACAGACAGAGAGAGAGACAGAGAGAGAGAGAGAGCGAGAGACAAGGAGAGGGAGAGAGAGAGAGAGAGACGAGAGAGACAAAGAGAGAAAGAGAGAGAGAGAGAGAGAGAGAGAGAGAGAGAGAGAGAGAGAGAGAGAGAGAGAGAGAGATAGAGAGAGAGAGAGAGAGGAAAAACACACAGACTTCTTTCCTCAACGCCGTGGGGTTAGACGGGGTGCAGTTTGAGTCCAACCCTCTTCAACATATACATAAATGAACTGGCAAAAACATTGGAACAAACTGCAGCACCTGGCATCCCCCTAGTAAACACAGAAGTCAAATGCCTACTGTTTGCAGATGACCTGGTGCTGCTGTCCCCAACAAAAGAAGGGCTACAACAGCACCTTGGCCTTCTGCACAAATTCTCCCAGACATAGGCACTGACAGTAAACCTAAACAAAACTAAAATTATGATATTCCAAAAAAGGCCCAGCCTACAACAACAAATTCCTCCTAGACACAATTTCCCTAGAACACACAAAAAACTACACCTATCTCGGCCTAAACATCAGTGCTACAGGGAACTTCAACCAAGCTGTGAACGACCTGAGTGAATGAATGAATGAAAACTTTGTTTAACAGATTGCAGAATGGGTACAATACAGTACGGCTCAATACATACAATTGTTAAGGGGATGCAGACCTGAGAAAGACGTTTGTCTTGTTTCCATCAGGGTCCCCCATTTTCAATTCATATAGACATTTATGACATACACAACATACATGACATTTATGGCATAGGGACATATAGGTATTTAGTACTGATACATTTGTGACATAAACGGTATTCAAATATACAGTACTGTTACCCCTAGATCCTGACAGAGTATATACATATGATGGGGAGGGGACTGTACATTAGGAGGGGGTGGGAGAGAAATATACATACGGCGGGGAGGGAATATATACATGCGGTGGGGAGGAGACTGTCTATTAGGAGGTGGTGGGGGTTTTGGGCATTTACAGTTTCGAATTGCAGCCTCCCGTAGGTGCTCTTTAAAAGCGGTTTTGAATGTGGGCAGGGATTCACTGTGAGGTTTTGCCCGCTGCTCACCCACTCGCTCTGTTCCTTTAAGATTTTCGGTTAATTAATTGCATTCTCCTCTCCACACGCTTCTTCCTGTAGATGCCATTTGATTGGTGCTCCCCCAACCACACGCTTGTCAATCTCATCCCGCAGCTGTCACAGCTTGTCATTATGCATCCCTTTTGCTTTATATACCCGGATTCCCCATTTAGTGTTGTTGGATCGTTCTGATATATTCTCTGCATTTGCCGTTCCTTCCGTCGCCTGCTTTTCCCTGTGCTTTGCCTCCCAGGACTCTCGAGGAGTATTCCGTTTGGACAACCCGTTTCCCCGTTACGAAGCGCTCGCCCTGTTTGATCTGCTCGCTTCACGCACAGCGCTCTGGTGAGTTTTTGCAAGACAGTCTTTTGACTCTATCATTTTTCGTGTGTGTAATGCACTGAAGAGATCCTGTTTTTCGTTCAGACTGTCTCTCACCCTTTTTGCCTGTTTTGGATATTCACTTGGATTCATTATTGTTTGGACATTGCTCACTGTGTGTCTCACACCGAAGATTCTGTCACTTGGATTTATTGTTTGGACATTGCTCACTGTGTGTTTCACACCGAAGATTCTGTCACTTGGATTATCTGTTTGGGACAAGTCACTTCACCTGTCACCTGTCAGTTCCCAACTGTTCACTGAGCTAACCCGCTCTCTCTCTCTCTCTGTTCCGCTACCACCTCGGAGTACTGCCGGGAGGATTCTGCAGAGCGGCTCTGACGTCACGGACAGATTCCTCAAACGTAACCCCCCCGGGAGAGGCTGCAGAGCGGCTCTGACGTCACGGACAGATTCCTCAAACGTAACCCCCCCGGGAGAGGCTGCAGAGCAGCAACATTCCTCACATGCTTGTTTCCCAGTTTGTTTCTGTTCTCAACCAAGTTCTTTCTGTTACTCTGTAAAATAAACAAGCCCTAGATTTTGGCTAACTCTGAAACTACTCTCTCTGTGCCGTTTGCGTTTGGGGTCGGTGTCAAACCATAACATTACGATCCAACCAATATGACGACCCCAGCCGACACAGAGAGAGTCAGAACAGCACTAGCTGGCCAGATCGAGTTAACCAAGGATCACAGTCACCAACTATAGAGGGCTGCGGCTGCTGTACAGGAACTCAGGGAGCAGGTCCAGCCTATTCAAGGGTCCCTGGCCGCTCTGGCAGGACAACAATCAAGTATTCTCCTCCATCTACACACGCTGAACGACACCGTTAACGCCTTGCTTGTATCCCCACTTCCTTCAGGAACATTGGCAGGTGCATCCCCTGCAGCCCTGGCAGGCCCCGCGCTTCCCGATCCCGCACCTCGGGAACCCCGTCTCTCCGAACCACGGCTGTTCGACGGCAACCCCGAGGATTGTGCCACATTCATCATGCAATGTGAGTTGGTTTTTCATCATCAACCCAGTCGTTTCACTTCAAGAGGAGCCCAAGTGGCCTATATGACTAACTTGCTCTCAGGCCGGGCAGCCCAGTGGGTCACTTCCTCCTGGGCAATGGAGGCAGACTTCTGTTTCTCCTATCCAGACTTCGTGGCTGAGCTCCGCAGGGTGTTCCACCATCCAGCCCGTGGTCTGGACCCTGGAGCCCGGTTGGGTACCTTCCGGCAGGGCAGCAGCGGGGTTACCGACTACGTGCTGGAGTTCAGACTGGCGGCGGTGGAGAGCGATTGGAACGACCAAGCACTTCGTCTTACCTTCGTGAGGGGGCTCAGTGACGCAGTCAGGGACCAGCTCGCGACCCGGGAGGAACCTGATTCCCTCGAGGACCTGTTCAGCCTCGCCATTCGCATCGACGGACGCCTCCAGGAGAGAAGACGTGAGAGAGCCCGACAGGGACCTCCTGAGGGACTCCGGACCCCCCGTACTCGTGACGTTACTGCTGGTCGCCCTGCCCCCAACACGACTGGTGGTAGCTTCCCCTCCCGTTCGGTTCCCGAGGAGGAACCCATGCAGCTGGGACGCTCTCATCTGAGCCAAGCTGAACGTGAGGCGAGGTTCAGGTCCGGTCTCTGCCTCTACTGCGACCCCGGGAGATCCTGTTGAGCCGTTTTTCTCATTCCCAGAGCCGTGCACCACCTGGCCATCTGATGAGCGTCACCCTGGCCTGGGCGGACCAACGGGCCACGGTGGAGGCACTCATTGACTCGGGGGCAGACGAGAGTTTCCTTGACTTCGAGTTTGCTACCCGGGCCAACATTCCACTTGAGGACCTAGTGAGGCCTTTGGAGATATTCGCATTGGACCAACACCGCCTGGCCGACATCTCTCTTTTTTTTTGATCAATTTTTTTTTATTATTAATTACATGAAACAAGACAACACAATAACCACAGTAACAAAAAACATAACTTCACAGGAGAATAACAACCAATAATAATACAGAATAATACAGAATAATAAATTATAAAGACAAAAAGAAAAAGAAACAGCGTCCAACCTATCAAATATAGATGGCTACTTCAATAACAAAAGGTCTTCAAACATGCCAACCTTTCCCCACCTTTACAAAGTGGAGTGACTTAAAAGATTGTTTACGAGAGTGTTGCCGCAGATTTACTTTAGATAGCCTAGGTCCCTTACACATGTTCAAGACTGCCAAACTCGCAGAAGGTAAAGTGTAAGAAGAAAGAAAAACGTCCTCCAAGTTGGTTGACAGGTCAATCAGTCTGCCAATATTAGTCCCTTGGGGAGATGGCATGTGAATTGACATATAGCGCAGAATAGCTAAATATCAACCCCCCCTAAAATCCCCCCAGTCAAAGTTAAGAAGGACAAGACAAAAACCAAGACAGACAAGACATTTCCTCCTCCCCCTCCCCAGAGACCGCCGGACCCCCCCGATCAAGCGCCCCAACCCCGCTCAGCCGCACACGACGGTCTTTACCTTCTCAGCTGCTGCGAACCACAGGTCAATGCCAGCCTGCCCTACCCCAATCACCCGAGCCGTGGATATCTCAAGATAAATCACATCCAATAGAGTTAGGGACCAGTTAATCATTGTAAGCTTCTCAGGCTCCTTCCATCTCATTGCTATAAGCTTCTTCGCTGCTGTGACGCCCGCTAGGACAACCCTTTTCAGTTGTACGGACGCGGGTAGTGTCGTTATATCGTTCAGGAGTAGCGTAACAGCTGTGAATGGGATAGTTAAGCCACACAGATCTGAAAGTTTGTCCGTTATTGACCTCCAGAAACGGGCCACTGGTGGGCAATCCCAATACATATGCATATAAGTGCCAGTGGCCTTTTGAGAGCACAAAGTGCACCGAGAGTCGGTTATCAGTCCCATAGCAAATAGCTTCCTAGGTGTAAGATAGGTCCTATGAATATAATTAAAATTAATTTGCTGGTGATTGGGGTTGCGGGAAGATAATGCTACATTTGCCCAAACATCATCCCAGTCAAACTCGGGGTCCAACTCCGGGATATCCACCCGCTAGATTGTATCCAATGATACATTTTTATACGTGGATTGAATTAAGAGCGTATAAAAGTCTGAGACAAACCCTCTGGATGTCGTCCTGTCCACTATGAGCCTGAGGAAGGGGTGTGGGTGCAAAGCTTGAGCCCACGGTACGCCATGCGCCCTCAGTGCTGACCTTAGTTGAAGGTAAAGAAAGAAGGACTCGCCGGGAAGATCATAAAATTCTCTTAAGTCCTGAAACGCACGGAGGCCGTTCTTATCATAAATATCCTCCAGAGTATGCACTCCCCTCCTTTGCCATTGAGGAATATTAACCGGCTTGTGCCCAACAAGTAATTGCTGGTTATTAAAAATTGGAGAGTCCAGGTGCCATGGGCATTTAACCCCACACGACCTCTGTACATTACGCCACGTTTGGATCACGTGAGTTATGATCGGTCCATACCTCAGCCGGCATTTCGAAATAGAGACAGTGGAGTACACTACATCCTGCAATCTTAGCGGAGATACCGCCGCCGCTTCTAAGGAGCGCCACGATACAGCCTCTACAGGGTCTAGCCAGCACATCAGAGGTCTCAGTGAAAAGGACCAGAAATAAAGTTTAAAATCAGGGATTGCGAGGCCCCCATCTTGTTTTCTACGTTGAGTAGTAGCCCTTTTGATTCTCAGGCGTTTGTTATTCCAGATAAACTTAGATACCATCGATTGTACCTTGCGCCAGTGGTCTATTGGAGGGGGCAGGGGGAGCATTGAGCTAATAAAATGTATCCTAGGCAGGATGTTCATTTTGATTATGGAAGCCCGGGCTTGTAAGGAGTTAGGAAGGGACGACCACCTGTCTAGATCCTGGCGTATTTTATCATAAGTACCTGTGAAGTTGTACTTAGTAGTTTGGTTCAGCGTGGGGAATATCTCTATGCCCAAGTATTTAAAATGTTCTACTATGGGGATATCAGCTGGTAGTCGTACCGCCTTGGCCAGCTCATTAAGAGGTAGGCAGGCTGATTTGTTCCAGTTAATCTTAAAGCCTGACAATTTACCAAAGTCGTCGATTATCCTCAATAATTTTGTGGCCGACCGGGAGGGGTCGTCCATGAAAATCAGCAGGTCATCCGCATAGAGAGCAATTTTGTGTGGAGTATTATTGACCATTATGGGGACGATGTCCTCCGATTGCCTAATAAATTGGGCCAAAGGTTCGAGGGAAAGCGCGAACAGTCCTGGGCTCAGAGGACAACCCTGTCTAGAAGATCTGGAGACTGGAAAGAGTGTGGAACAGTTTTTGCCTGTCAGTATCATCGCAGACGGCGAGGCATACAGGACTTTAATCATATGAATAAAACTCTTCCCAAGACCCATGACCTCAAGTACCTTCCACAGGTATGACCACTCAAGTCTGTCAAACGCCTTCATGGCATCCAAAGACAGAACTGTGGATGGAGTTGTATTGTCTTTACTGTTATCGATTACATGCAACAGCCTCCTAAGATTATCTGCAGCCAGACGCCCCGGGATAAAACCAGTTTGATCGCAGTGTACCAATACAGACATAAATCTCTGCAGGCGACGGGCCAGCACCTTGGCAAACACTTTTAAATTGGCCCCGAGAAGACTCAAGGGTCTATAGCTACCACAATCATTGGGATCTTTGTCCTTCTTGAGAAGTAAAGAAATCAACGCCATATTGACATCCCTTGAGAACTCCCCTTGTTCGATAGCGTAATTGATCATATCGAGCATCAATGGACCCAGTTGGTCCCAGAAAGCTAAATACACTTCGGGTGGAATACCATCCCAGCCTGGTGCCTTACCCCTCTGCATTTCAACAATCGTCTCCCTCAATTCCACGAGAGTAATCGGTCTCCCCAGTTCCTTGGCCTCTTCCTCAGAAATGTGGGGTATCTCAAGCCCGCCAATGAACGATTCAAATTTAGAGTCATCAAGATTACCCTCTGAGCTATATAACTGTGAGTAAAACTCTTTAAAAGTGTCATTGATCTTTTTCGAATCAGTAGTGACTGCACCCTGGCTCGTCCTGATCGAGGGGATATCCGAGAAATGATCATTTGAGCGTATTTTCATTGCCAATAGATGGCTAGGTCTGGAGCCGTGAAAGTAGTAATTTTGTCTTGTCCTATGTATCAAGAACTCAGACTGTTGTTTAAGTATGGAGTTTATTTATTTTTTGACTATCTTACGTTGTGTGTTTAGTCGTTCACTATAGTTAGTTTGCAAGGATGCGTATAGGTCCGCATATAATGTTTCCAGTCCTTCTAGCTTTTTTGACCGGGATTTTCGCAAATTGGAGGCAAATAGTGTGACATGACCCCTGATAAATCCTTTCAATGCGTTCCACAGGACCCTAGGGTCTTCTACTGTGCCAACGTTGATCTGCAAAAATTCAGCTAGTTTACTCCTGAACTCAGAACAGAAGTCATCGTTCTTTAGCAAGGTCGAATTAAAACGCCATCTGGGAGCTCTTGCGGAGAGCCTGCCAAAGGTTGCCGTAACGAAAATCCCCTTGTGGTCTGAGAGAGCCAAGGGAACCAATGAGACATCGAAACTATCAAACATATTAGGGGACGCGAATGCATAGTCAATTCGAGAGAAGCTTTTGTGTCTGGCTGACAGGTGAGAGTAATCTTTGAGGGTGGGGTTGGATAAGCGCCAAAGGTCTGTGAGCCCTGTGTCCTGGGCCCACATCCTGAGGGCCTTAGAGGCCCGTTTTTGGTCGCTCGTTTCAGAGGGCCCGGACCTATCCATCTCCGCATCCCAGCACGCATTAAAATCGTCACCCACAATGAGAGTGTATCCATTAAGTTCCAACATATTCTTCATGATTGTATTATAGAACGCTGAATCAAATGTGTTAGGAGCATACAATGCTATTATAGCCATCTTCCTATGCGAGAATTCAACTTTTGCTATAGTAATCCTTCCCTCCGTGTCCGACCATACATCCAGGACTTTGATATCAAGGTTACGTCTTGTAACTATGACGACTCCTTTCGTCTTATCATCGGCTGAGGATGAGGAGATAACGTGATATTGCCGATTTGCCAGTCTTGACACGTCACCTACCAATAAATGCGTCTCACTAAGGAGAGCAAGGTCAATATTTCTCCTCTTCAATAGCCAAAGGACACTGGCACGCTTGTGTGGGGCGTTAAGCCCTCCTGCGTTCCAAATTAAAATATTCAATTTAGCCATGGTCGAGCTTGTCTAAATGCGTAGAGAACATACCAGTGCAGCCAGGCTGAGTACAGAGGCGCTGATCCAGGCGGGCCCAGACGGTCAATCCCAGGAGTTCAGAGGAGGAACAATTACACACATATAAGACAACAGTACATAAAACACATAAAAATACCACCCCAGCTACAACCCCCCCTCCTTCTACTCTAAACCCTAACCCACCCGTCCTATTATAAGCCCTCCTATACCCACTCTCCAGTCCCCACCCTATGCCCCATCCACTGAGGATGGTCATCTTCCTATCACTTCCCACTAGAGACATGGATCCAATAAGACGCTCCCCACTCCAACCCCCCTCTAGATAAACCCCTGAGTAAACCCCCACTAGTCCAATAAACACAAATAATAATAAAAATAAAATTCAATAAAGATATCGGTCGAAAACCACCTGAGCCTTGGCCCCAACATGAGACAACCATAATGGTAAAAATAGCCATTATTAAATAATAACTCCACATCAACCTGCAACCATCTATTTCCGAATCTGCGCTTCAACGTCGCAATGTTATAGCCCAGATGGGTACAGGAAAATTCAAAACAAAATTAAATTAAAGCATCCCAGCCGATAGTCTAATGCAGGATCGGGTCACAGGTTAATTGTGCAAAATTGTGTGAACAATGTCAATTAAACAATGACAATAATAAGAAAGGGAAAAAAGGGGGTATGGTCAAAGTGCACCCCTGTAGCAGTCCCTCTGATCAGGCACAACGGCTGAAATGACATAACCTATGTAAGAAAAGCATTAAACACATTAATTAATCCGGGGATGGTAATAGGCAATATCTGACACAACCTGTTATCATCTATTGTTTCAATAAAGATATCGGTCGAAAACCACCGTGAGCCTAGGACTTAACATGAGATAACTTATAATGTTAAAATTTAAATATAGTCATTATTATATAACAACTCAACATCAACCCTGCAACCATCTATTTCGGAGTCTGCGCATCAACGACGCAATGTTATAGCACCAATGGACAAAGGAAAAATCCTAAACAAAATTAAATTAGAGTATACCAGCCGTTAGTCTAAGGTAGGATCGGGTTCCAGGTAAATTGTGCAAACAAATGCCATTTAACAACGACAATAATAAGAAGGGGAAAAAGGGGTTATGGTCAAAGTGCACATCTGTAACAGTTCCTCTGATCAGGCACAATTAAACACATTCATTAACCCGGGGATGATAATAGGCAATATCTGACAAAACCTGTTATCATATCTTGTTTATATACATATTCAACCGATCTTCTCCTACCGGAGCCCAAAGCTCAAAACAGCATGGATATAAAAATAACAGCATACAAGAATTTAGTTAAGGACCTGACCACCGTTGGATTGTGCGAGCCGATCACACTTATACAGCAACAACAACCAAAGTGCGTCACTATTAACGGGTCTCGAACTACTCCACGCAGGCGATAGACGCAGCCCGCTAGCTAGCCCGAGGCTAGCGCGTGAGCTAGTGATGAATCCGGATAGCACGTTAGAGTTTGTTATGTACATTGTTCAGCTAGCTCGCTAGCTTCCAAAGAGGCGATACACAAGTACGATCATGAGGTCAGCATTAGCAAGTAACAGAAGTCATTGGGAAGTCCCGCTAGTTGGATGGGCAGTGGACAGTTAGAGTGTCTGAGCATGACAGCAAGTATTTGTGAATAGTCGGCCTAATCAATGTATATAGGCCCACACCGCCAAGTCACTCACCCGACATAGATATCAAGCAACAGTCTTGGGTATTCCCGCGAGATATTCCTTCGCTTTAGCCAACGACCAAAATGAACGCAGACCATCGACCTTCTCCAACACAGATAATTTCGCGGGAGCGAATAGCGTGGGCCTCAGGCCTAGTTTCCATAGCCTAGACAGGACCACCTTGTATTCGCCTCTCTGTGCTTGAACCTCCGGCGTAAAGTCTTCAAAAATGGCCACTTTGTGAACGCCAAGCCTCAGATTACCCCTTCTGGTACGAGCCGACCGCATGATGAGTTCTCTCTGCTGAAGCCTGTTCAGCTTGACTATGATGGGCCTCGGCTCTTTGTTCACGCCGGGAGAAAACCTGCCCGCCCTGTAGGCCGACTCACAGACAGGAGGCGAAGGGAGGACGTCAGTTCCTAGTATTTTCTGCAGCAGTTCGGGCATGGTCTCAGAGAGACGGCCTTCACCGCTGGCCTCCGGTACTCCAACAATCCTGACGTTGTGGCGTCTATCCCGGGACTGCATCTCCTCCATTGCCGACTGTAGTTTGTTGACTTCAGCCTGCCTAGCCAGCAGGGTGGACTCGAGACCCACCATCTTCTCGCCCTGTAATGATACCTCCGTCGTTAGCATGGCTAGTTCGTTAGCATTAGCCGAGGAGACAGCGTGCATCGACTCCATCTTGTCTATCAGCGGGACTACCGCCAGCCGTATTTCTTCTGATATCTCACGATGGAGGTTGACACAAAAATCCGCCAACACTTTCCTCTGTGCTTCAGCGAAGCGTGTCTCAGAGTCTGCGTGTAGCTTGGACATGACCAAGAGCACTGCTTCGCTTATCTCCCCGACACCGGGCGACGATGCGGCCAGGCCCGGTGGTGGTGGTTTGCTGGTTGGGGCGCTCATGGCTCTGGTTTCCACCCCCGTCATCGCAGAAAGTCGAAAAAAGTCGACGACAGTATACTAAACACGACGACCTAGCAAACAGATAAAAAACAAATAAAAATAAAATAAAGACTAATGGGGAGAAACGTATATTCAGCACGGTAGAAGGGAGCTCATGTGAAACACGTCTACTCCATGATCGCTCAGCTCCGCCCCCCCTGGCCGACATCTCTCAACGCACCTGCCCTGTCATGCTGACCATCGCTGGAAACCACGTTGAGAGAATCCAGTTCCTTATCACCAGATCCCCTCTTGTCCCGGTAGTCCTGGGTCGGCCCTGGCTCGTGCTGCACGAGCCCCACATCGCCTGGTCCTCCGGTACCATCAAGGGCTGGAGCTCCTCCTGTCACGCCCAGTGTCTACAGGCGGCGTCCTGTCCCCCGCCCCGGAGGTCTGTTGGTGAGCCGCCTCCAGACTTTTCGACCATACCCCCCCAGTACCACAACCTCATGGAGGTTTTCAGTAAGTCCAGGGCTCAGGCCCTACCACCCCACCGTCCTTACGACTGTGCCATCGACCTCCGCCAAGGGGCTCCCCTTCCCGGCAGCCGCCTCTACAGTCCGTTCCGGAGAAAGGCGGCGATGGATCAATACATCTCTGAGTCCTTGGAAGCAGGACTCATTCGGCCTTCCTCCTCCCCGGTGGCGGCCGGTTTCTTCTTTGTTGGGAAGAAGGACGGGGACCTTCGACCCTGCATCGACTATCGCCAGCTCAACGAGATCACCATCAAGAACAAGTACCCTCTTCCTCTCATGAACTCCACCTTCGAGCCTCTCACCGAGGCTACTGTCTTTACCAAGCTGGACCTCCGGAGTGCCTACCATCTAGTCCGTATCCGTGAGAGCGATGAATGGAAGACCGCCTTCAAGACCCCCAGGGGCCACTACGAGTACCTGGTGATGCCGTTCGGCCTCACCAACGCCCCGGCGGTATTCCAGGCGCTCATGAACGACGTCCTTCGTGACATGCTGGAGGAGTTTGTGGTGGTGTACCTGGACGACATCCTCATCTTCTCCAAGACCCTCGAGGAGCACATCCAGCATGTCCGCCGTGTGCTGGAGCGCCTCCTCCACAATCGGCTCTTCGTCAAGGCGGAGAAGTGCCGTTTCCACTCCGACTCCGTCGACTACCTGGGCTTCATCGTGGAGAAGGGCTTGACCCGAGCGGATCCTCGCAAGATCCAAGCAGTGGAGGAATGGCCTGAACCCACCTCTCGGAAGGAGTTACAGAGTTTCCTCGGGTTCGCCAACTTCTACCGAAGGTTCATCCGGAATTACAGTCAAGTGGCGGAACCACTTACCAGACTGACCTCTCCCGCCCTGCCGTTCGACTGGTCCCCAGCGGCGTGTGCTGCGTTCCGCTCCCTCAAGAAGAGGTTCACTTCCGCCCCGATCTTGCTCCACCCTGACCCCAAGAGACAGTTCATCGTTGAGGTGGACGCCTCGGATACTGGACTGGGGGCTGTCTTATCCCAGCGTTCGGCAACGGACCAGAAGGTACATCCGTGCGCCTTCTACTCGCGTCGGTTCCTCCCTGCCGAGAGGAACTACGACATCGGCAATCGGGAGCTGCTGGCGGTCATGGCTGCTTTGGAGGAGTGGCGTCATTGGCTTGAGGGGGCCGAGGAGCCATTTACCATCTGGACGGACCACAAGAACCTGACGTACATCCGCGCTTCCAAGCGCCTCAACGGTCGGCAGGCGAGATGGGCCAGCTTCCTCAGTCGGTTCGACTTCTCGCTGACTTTTCGTCCTGGTTCCCGCAACACGAATGCCGACTCCCTGTCCCGGTTACACTCCAAGGGGGCTCCACCCACTGAGGACCCGACTCCCATCCTCCCGGAGGCCAGGGTGGTAGGAGCCGTCACCTTGGGCATCGAGGGGGTGGTAAGGCGTGCCCTACGCTTCCATCGCGCTCCAAGCAACGTACCGATTCATCGTCTCTTCGTCCCCGACTCTGTCCGGTCCCGGGTCCTGCAGTGGGGCCATACCAGCCGGTTCGCCTGCCACCCGGGCGTTCATCGCACGTTCTCCTTCCTGGCTCGTCGATTCTGGTGGCCCACCATGAGGAACGACGTCAAGGAGTTCGTATTGGCCTGCGCGGTCTGCGCCCGCAGCAAGGCCTCCCACCAGGCACCCTCCGGGCTGTTACAGCCACTTCCCGTTCCGAGCCGTCCTTGGTCACATGTGGTGCTGGACTTCGTCACAGGTCTTCCCTCCTCCCAGGGGAACACTTGCCTTCTGACCGTGGTGGATCGGTTCAGCAAGGGGGTTCATCTCGTGGCCCTTTCCAAGCTTCCCTCAGCGGCCGAGACGGCGGACCTCCTTACTCACCATGTGTTCCGCCTTCATGGTTTTCCCCAGGACATCGTCTCGGACCGGGGACATCGAATGGAATACAACCACCATAAAGACTGTACAAGAAATTCCTTCTGTAATGTACTGATTTCTTTTGATTTCTCTGTTTTGTTTGTTTGGTTTTGTTTGGTTTTCAGCAATGTAAACGTATGTTTCCCATGTCAATAAAGCCCATTTGAATTTCATTGAATTGAAATTGAATTGAAATTGAGAGAGAGAGAGACAAAGAGAGAGATAAAGAGAGAAAGAGAGAGAGACACAGAGAGAGAGAGACAGAGACAAAGAGAGACAAGGAGAGGAAGAGAGAGGGAGAGAGAGAGGGACAATGAGAGAAAGAGAGAGAGCCACAGAGAGAGAGAGACAGATAAAGAGAGAAAAAAAGAGAGACTGAGAAAGAGAAAGCGCGAGAGAGAAAGAGATTAAGTAGAGGGATATGAAACACAACAAACTATTAGCCAACACTGCCCCCTGCCGTATTTACTGTGTCTCTTTACTTTAAGAGAGAAAGAGAGAAAGGGAGAGAGACAAAGAGAGAAAGGGAGAGAGACAAAGAGACAAAGAGAGAGAGACAAAGAGGGAAAGAGAGAGAGACAAAGAGAGAAAGGGAGAGACAAAGAGAGAAAGGGAGAGAGACAAAGAGAGAGACAAAGAGGGAAAGAGAGAGAGACAAAGAGGGAAAGAGAGAGAGACAAAGAGAAAAAGGGAGAGAGACAAAGAGAGAGACAAAGAGGGAAAGAGAGAGAGACAAAGAGGGAAAGAGAGAGAGACAAAGAGAGAAAGGGAGAGACAAAGAGAGAAAGGGAGAGACAAAGATAGAGACAAAGAGGGAAAGAGAGAGAGAGACATACAGAGAGAAAAAGAGAGATACATATAGAGAGAAAGAGAGAGAGACATAGAGAGAGAAAGAGAGAGACAAAGAGGGAAAGAGAGAGACAAAGAGAGAAAGAGAGAGAGAGACACCAGGACAAAGCAAATGCACCACATAGATTCCTACAGCTGCACACACACACACACACACACACACACACACACACACACACACACACACACACACACACACACACACACACACACACACACACACACACACACACACACACACACACACACAAAGAGAGAGCATGCACACACACACACACCAAGAGAGAACACACACACACACACACACACAAAGAGAGAGCATGCACACACACACACCAAGAGAGAACACACACACACCAAGAGAGAACACACACACACACACACACACACACCAAGAGAGAACACACACACACACACACACACACACACACACACACACCAAGAGAGAACACACACACACACCAAGAGAGAACACACACACACACACCAAGAGAGAACACACACACACCAAGAGAGAACACACACACACACCAAGAGAGAACACACACACACACACCAAGAGAGAACACACACACACACACACACCAAGAGAGAACACACACACACCAAGAGAAAACACACGCACACACACCAAGAGAGAACACACACACACACCAAGAGAGAACACACACACACCAAGAGAGAACACACACACACCAAGAGAGAACACACACACACACACACCAAGAGAGAACACACACACACACACACACCAAGAGAGAACACACACACACCAAGAGAGAACACACACACACACCAAGAGAGAACACACACACCCACACACACACACACACACACACACACACACACACACACACACACACACACACACACACACACACACACACACACACACACACACACACACACACACACACACACACACCAAGAGAGAACACACACACACCAAGAGAGAACACACACACACACACACTTTTTCACTTTTTACATGAACTAGTTCAGTTCACAGTTCACAATTTTTTAAATTAACTAGTTCAGTTCATAGTTCATAATTAAAAAATTTGAACTAAAGTTCATGGTTTCAATTTTTTTTTTTTTTTTTATAGTTCTTTTTTCAATATGTTGCTTGCTGGCTGCAAGCTATTATTTGTAAAAATTATTGAACCACAGACATGCAATCGGAATATTGGCATTTGCATTTTTCATTTGACATTATGTCCTGATGAATTGAAAATGGGGGACCCTGATGTAAACAAGACGAAAGTCTTTCTCTGGTCTGCATCCTCTTAACAATTGTGTGTATTGAGCCGTACTGTGAGACACAGACACCACCCCCAACGGCAGAGGACGGCAGAACGAGAACAGACGAAGAAACTCATCACCATAGCAACGGAAAAACAACAACAAAAGACATTTAGGCGGGAAAACGTCCTTGTTCCCAGACAACAAAAGAACTTGAGTGAGCCAGATAGATTCAACGCTATTTTGAACAACCTTTATTTGGATATAGACTCTTTTCAACAAAGACTCATGCTTGAGTTTTGTTGGATTTTCAACCTTTTAGTATAGAATTACCTTGTGTTTTATATGCAATAAAATGCAACCCTTCTGAAGAGAGCACCGCATCCTGCTTGATGATTCTTCCACCTCACTATTCTCCTATGGGTAACGTAACCAGCAACTTAGATACAGAACAACCGCAGAGTACTGTACTATTAAGATAATACTATACTTCACGAGACAAGTCCATTAGAAGAGACGACACTTTCTCTCTCCCTTATTAATTGTTGTCCTTGTATACTATTGCTACTGTCATTTTGTATTTTATTTACTTGTATGCATGTACATAACCTTGTTTGTGTTAAACCAAATCAAATCAAATGTATTTGTAAGGCCCGACAACACACGTTAATGTCCCCATGGGCCAGACACGTCTTCTTCAAGTCAAGAAGAAACATCACAATAAGTCAAGAACAAAACAAGAACACCAACACAAGGTCCAACAAATTAAAAATAAATGCAAAATAAATGAATGAATGCAAACACTCCCAGACATACTAACGTATATTCTCAATGATTCTATGTTATAGCTATATGATCGTTCTCTAGTGTATAGTGGAATAGTTTACTCTGCTCGTTGTATTACCCGTTAAAGTAACAGTTCATTCAAATGTGGTCCTTTGGAAATCACGTGGAGGCGGAGACAGCGCGGCAGGTGTAAACAGTCTGACCGTTGCTTTATTGGAATATCCAACAGCTTAAATTATCTGGTTCACAGCATCAATTATATCTATCTCTAATCAGCTTTTCCCGGAGGGCTTCTTAGTGGCGTCTCTTATTCTCGAACTGGTGGGGTGGATTCTCCAGTCTCTGCGTCTCCGTTCTCTCTGCGTGTCTGTGTCTCTGCGTCTCTGTCTCCCCTTCATCATTCAACCTGCAGGTTTTATAGAGAAGAGAGAATCCCCCCCGCCCTTGCGCCATCCAGTGCCGTCACCCCAGAGAGCATGCTTTTCTATTGGCTAGAAGGTCTCCCCTCTAAGTGACAGTCATTTGGGTCTTGTGAAACAGCGTTACAAGGTGACCTTACAGAGGGGACAGGAACTAGTCTTCTCTTAGAATGATCTACCCATGTGTCCCTGAATGCGACCCTCATACAGATTGAAATAATGGCCTGTTTGGACTGCTTAGCTAAAGTAAACAGAACTCTGGTGCTGGCCTTCAGGCCGTCATTTTCTGACTTAAAGTTAAGTATTGGGCCCTCCATCCCACTTTGTTGTGTGGGGAAAGAGGTTTCATCCTGTGGTCTCAGTACATCTGTATGAAACGATCACCCTTCCTTTGAACTGTGGGGCTGTGTAGTCATAAAATCTCTTCTAAACCTTACACAAACACGTTTTTCTGCTGGTCTCAGCTTATTTGAAGGCTATCCACATTTGTCCTTCCCTGACCTAATAACTAATTAACTTTCACAAATAACGTGTGACTCCGTTACAGCTCTTACCAAGGCTGAGTTTTACAATTCTTGCCATGCGTATGGCAATGTTTAACCTAAGTCCATTTTTTAGAGGTAATCTGACCTCCCTCAGCTGTATTCAGTGTTTCCCCTCCGTACATCTCAAGGTAGCTTTTGGCCATCTGTCACCATTTAGACTGAGGCCAGTTAACAGCCTTCTTGTTGACTCAAATGTATGGTTAACCTAACAGGTGATTTGGCATGGCTGTGAGTCTCTATTTTTCTAAGAGAAAATAACCTAGTTCTTTGCTATTTCATATATGTGCATAATTTCTATTGTTTAATTTACAGGTTTTATTTAGATAATTATACGACAATACCCCTCGCTACAGCCTCCCCCCCCCCTCCCTCCCTCAAAAGCCTTTTCTTTTTGGTCAGGCTGCTTTTGTATATAATAGTTTGTTCTTAATTGCTTGCCTGGGTAAATAAAAGTTAAATAAATTAATAAATTAATAAATAAAAAAGGTGTACAGACATAGTAGGCCACACATGCAAATATTGAATATCTACCCATGTACTAGACCTAGGCCTGTCCCCGACTAAGGATTTGTATAGTCGACTTTGATTGGCCAACATTTGCAGATAGTCGACTGGTAGTCGACTACCCCCCCGAAGGCAAACAAATTTATATATATATATAAAATAAAATGTTCTATCATTCCATTTGGGCTGGGGGGTGCTTAATGTCTGAAGGAGTCGACGGAAGGCTTCTTGTTCTCTGAAAAGCATGCAATTGGTCCACTGATGGATACATGTTGATATTTGTCTAGTCTAGTGTGTTCATTAGACGGGTGAAATCCTCTTTCAGTGCCTCTGTGCCTGTTTTCTTAGCCTCTGGTATGTGCACCATTAGCGTTTGCCAGTAGCCATGCTTAAATAAAATAATGTATTTGAGATCATCTTAAACTAATTTAATCTATTGAACTGTAGTTGCATTCAACAGGACGTTATTCCTCTGACTTTTTAGTCCTCTGTCATCTGGTCTTTCAGAAGACCAGTGTGTGCGCGCACGCACGCACACACACACACACACACACACACACACACACACACACACACACACACACACACACACACACACACACAAAAGGGCTCCTCCCAACGGCTCCCTCCCACCCTTTTTAGTCAGATCAGTTCTCTCTCTGTGTGTGTGTGTATTAGCAAGGTTAGCTAGCGTTAGCTTCGTGGCTAACGCTAGTTTACCCTGAATTAAATGAATTTAATAATAATAATAATGCAGGACCTCTTTAGGGGGGTCTTTATTCGGCATGCAACGAACTGGACATGCAATTGGAGCGGCACACACACACCGGGATACACACACACACACATGCATTGTCTTTCCTCAGTCGCCGATGCGATTGAGTCTCTGCACTTGACCCATCCCGTCGTCCTTCCCCCCCATGGGCAGCCGGGAGCAGATAGGGCGTCAACGTGAGCCGCGCCCCGGGGACCAATCCAAGTGCTCCTGTCCGACCAATCCAAGTGCTCCTGTCCGTCTTCGTCAAGGACACCACAGCGTTAGCGATCTGTTGTTGTGCATGTTTTTCCATTGTGTTTATCTTATCGGGGGGGGAAACCCTTGCGAGCACGGGGAGAACATGCAAACTCCACACAGAAAGGCCTGGGAGATACCCCACCTGGGTACCTGGCATCATGGAAACCTGGTCCCCAAGCGGGAATCGAACCCTGGACCTTCTTGCTGTGAGGCGACAGTGTTAACCACTACACCACCGTGCCGAATGACTAGGTTGCAAAGCATTGAAGTAGTTTTCACTGCACATAGAAACAGTCAAACAGCGGGAGCTTATGCACCAAAAGCCAGGCAATTTCGAGCCCTTAAAGGAATCAAATAGTCTGCCATAGCTACATGCTGGCGCTAACGTTATTGTTTTAAAATACGCAACTGTAGGAAAAACCTGGCAGCGATAAGAGGAATCGATAGTCACGGAGGCATGCGATTCCAGGAATCTGACAATTAGGAACCGGCTCCCAACGGTTTTACAGTAATGATTACACACACACACACACACACACACACACACACACACACACACACACACACACACACACACACACACACACACACACACACACACACACACACACACACACACACTACCTAGGGTAGCACACATGCAGTACACACACACACACTACCTATGGTAGCACACATGCAGTACACACACACACACTACCTATGGTAGCACACATGCAGTACACACACACACACTACCTATGGTAGCACACATGCAGTACACACACACACTACCTATGGTAGCACACATGCAGTACACACACACACACTACCTGCCTGGGTAGCCCCCCCTGCCTTGACAGTAGTACATTCATCTAAACTTTCTAAAGTGACAGACTGCTGCTTTAATGCCCCCCCCCCCCCCCCCCCCCCCCCCCATGTGTGTTTGCTGCAACTTCTCACTGAAGCAATGCTGAGCCTGGGACGCACACACACAGACACACACACACAAACAGTCACACGCCCTCACACTCACACACACACATGGTGACTGGCAGGAAGCCTCCCCTCCCATTAGAGACACATATCTGGCCTGACATACACACAGAGAAAAGAGAGGTGGAAACTCTCTCTCTCTCTCTCTCTCTCTCTCTCTCTCTCTCTCTCTCTCTCTCTCTCTCTCTCTCTCTCTCTCTCTCTCTCTCTCTCTCTCTCTCACTCTCTATCTCTCTCTCTCTCTCTCTCTCTCTCTCTCTCTCTCTCTCTCTCTCTCTCTCTCTCTCTCTCTCTCTCTCTCTCTCTCTCTCTCTCTCTCTCTCTCGCTCTCTCTCTCGCTCTCTCTTTGTGTCTCTCTATCTCTATCTGTATCTCTATATCTCTCCCTCTATCTATCTCTTTTTCTCTCTCTATATCTCTCTCTCTCCCTCTATCTCTCTCGTTTTCTCTCTCTATCCCTATCTGTATCTCTCTCCCTCTATCTCTCTCTCTTAATATAGTAAATCAATAGCAATAAGTGAAGTAATAACCATACATTCAAAAGGAGGAGAAAATAACCATGTACATATATAATAAGAACTTGTTTGAAGCACTAGTAGAGGCTGCAGTGGTAGTTGAAGCACTAGTAGAGGATGCAGTGGTAGTTGAAGCACTAGTAGAGGCTGCAGTGGTAGTTGAAGCACTAGTAGAGGGTGCAGTGGTAGTTGAAGCACTAGTAGAGGCTGCAGTGGTAGTTGAAGCACTAGTAGAGGTGCTGCAGTGGTAGTTGAAGCACTAGTAGAGGTGCTGCAGTGGTAGTTGAAGCACTAGTAGAGGTGCTGCAGTGGTAGTTGATAGTAGAGGCTGCAGTGGTAGTTGAAGCACTAGTAGAGGCTGCAGTGGTAGTTGAAGCACTAGTAGAGGTGCTGCAGTGGTAGTTGAAGCACTAGTAGAGGTGCTGCAGTGATAGTTGAAGCACTAGTAGAGGCTGCAGTGGTAGTTGAAGCACTAGTAGAGGCTGCAGTGGTAGTTGAAGCACTAGTAGAGGGTGCAGTGGTAGTTGAAGCACTAGTAGAGGCTGCAGTGGTAGTTGAAGCACTAGTAGAGGTGCTGCAGTGGTAGTTGAAGCACTAGTAGAGGCTGCAGTGGTAGTTGAAGCACTAGTAGAGGCTGCAGTGGTAGTTGAAGCACTAGTAGAAGCTGCAGTGGTAGTTGAAGCACTAGTAGAGGCTGCAGTGGTAGTTGAAGCACTAGTAGAGGTGTGCAGTGGTAGTTGAAGCACTAGTAGAGGCTGCAGTGGTAGTTGAAGCACTAGTAGAGCTGCAGTGGTAGTTGAAGCACTAGTAGAGGTGCTGCAGTGGTAGTTGAAGCACTAGTAGAGGTGCTGCAGTGGTAGTTGAAGCACTAGTAGAGGCTGCAGTGGTAGTTGAAGCACTAGTAGAGGCTGCAGTGGTAGTTGAAGCACTAGTAGAGGCTGCAGTGGTAGTTGAATCACTAGTAGAGGTGCTGCAGTGGTAGTTGAAGCACTAGTAGAGGCTGCAGTGGTAGTTGAAGCACTAGTAGAGGATGCAGTGGTAGTTGAAGAACTAGTAGAGGCTGCAGTGGTAGTTGAAGCACTAGTAGAGGTGCTGCCGTGGTAGTTGAAGCACTAGTAGAGGCTGTAGTGGTAGTTGAAGCACTAGTAGAGGTGCTGCAGTGGTAGTTGAAGCACTAGTAGAGGCTGCAGTGGTAGTTGAAGCACTAGTAGAGGCTGCAGTGGTAGTTGAAGCACTAGTAGAGGGCTGCAGTGGTAGTTGAAGCACTAGTAGAGGTGCTGCAGTGGTAGTTGAAGCACTAGTAGCGGCTGCAGTGGTAGTTGAAGTACTAGTAGAGGCTGCAGTGGTAGTTGAAGCACTAGTAGCGGCTGCAGTGGTAGTTGAAGCACTAGTAGAGGGTGCAGTGGTAGTTGAAGCACTAGTAGAGGCTGCAGTGGTAGTTGAAGCACTAGTAGAGGCTGCAGTGGTAGTTGAAGCACTAGTAGAGGCTGCAGTGGTAGTTGAAGCACTAATAGAGGCTGCAGTGGTAGTTGAAGCACTAGTAGAGGGCTGCAGTGGTAGTTGAAGCACTAGTAGAGGTGCTGCAGTGGTAGTTGAAGCACTAGTAGCGGCTGCAGTGGTAGTTGAAGTACTAGTAGAGGCTGCAGTGGTAGTTGAAGCACTAGTAGCGGCTGCAGTGGTAGTTGAAGCACTAGTAGAGGGTGCAGTGGTAGTTGAAGCACTAGTAGAGGCTGCAGTGGTAGTTGAAGCACTAGTAGAGGCTGCAGTGGTAGTTGAAGCACTAGTAGAGGCTGCAGTGGTAGTTGAAGCACTAATAGAGGCTGCAGTGGTAGTTGAAGCACTAGTAGAGGTGCTGCAGTGGTAGTTGAAGCACTAGTAGAGGCTGCAGTGGTAGTTGAAGCACTAGTAGAGGCTGCAGTGGTAGTTGAAGCACTAGTAGAGGCTGCAGTGGTAGTTGAAGCACTAGTAGAGGCTGCAGTGGTAGTTGAAGCACTAGTAGAGGTGCTGCAGTGGTAGTTGAAGCACTAGTAGAGGCTGCAGTGGTAGTTGAAGCACTAGTAGAGGTGCTGCAGTGGTAGTTGAAGCACTAGTAGAGGCTGCAGTGGTAGTTGAAGCACTAGTAGAGGTGCTGCAGTGGTAGTTGAAGCACTAGTAGAGGCTGCAGTGGTAGTTGAAGCACTAGTAGAGGCTGCAGTGGTAGTTGAAGCACTAGTAGAGGCTGCAGTGGTAGTTGAAGCACTAGTAGAGGCTGCAGTGGCAGTTGAAGCACTAGTAGAGGCTGTAGTGGTAGTTGAAGCACTAGTAGAGGCTGCAGTGGTAGTTGAAGCACTAGTAGAGGTGCTGCAGTGGTAGTTGAAGCACTAGTAGGTGCTGCAGTGGTAGTTGAAGCACTAAAAGAGGTGCTGGAGTGGTAGTTGAAGCACTAGTAGAGGTGCTGCAGTGGTAGTTGAAGCACTAGTAGAGGTGCTGCAGTGGTAGTTGAAGCACTAGTAGAGGGTGCAGTGGTAGTTGAAGCACTAGTAGAGATGCTGCAGTGGTAGTTGAAGCACTAGTAGAGGCTGCAGTGGTAGTTGAAGCACTAGTAGAGGTGCTGCAGTGGTAGTTGAAGCACTAGTAGAGGCTGCAGTGGTAGTTGAAGCACTAGTAGAGGCTGCAGTGGTAGTTGAAGCACTAGTAGAGGCTGCAGTGGTAGTTGAAGCACTAGTAGAGGCTGCAGTGGTAGTTGAAGCACTAGTAGAGGCTGCAGTGGTAGTTGAAGCACTAGTAGAGGCTGTAGTGGTAGTTGAAGCACTAGTAGAGGCTGCAGTGGTAGTTGAAGCACTAGTAGAGGTGCTGCAGTGGTAGTTGAAGCACTAGTAGAGGCTGCAGTGGTAGTTGAAGCACTAGTAGAGGCTGTAGTGGTAGTTGAAGCACTAGTAGAGGGTGCAGTGGTAGTTGAAGCACTAGTAGAGGTGCTGCAGTGGTAGTTGAAGCACTAGTAGAGGCTGCAGTGGTAGTTGAAGCACTAGTAGAGGTGCTGCAGTGGTAGTTGAAGCACTAGTAGAGGTGCTGCAGTGGTAGTTGAAGCACTAGTAGAGGGTGCAGTGGTAGTTGAAGCACTAGTAGAGGTGCTGCAGTGGTAGTTGAAGCACTAGTAGAGGCTGCAGTGGTAGTTGAAGCACTAGTAGAGGTGCTGCAGTGGTAGTTGAAGCACTAGTAGAGGCTGCAGTGGTAGTTGAAGCACTAGTGGAGGTGCTGCATTGTTGTTGAAGCACTAGTAGAGGCTGCAGTGGTAGTTGAAGCACTAGTAGATGTGCTGCAGTGGTAGTTGAAGCACTAGTAGAGGGGTTAGTGGTAGTTGAAGCACTAGTAGAGGCTGCAGTGGTAGTTGAAGCACTAGTAGAGGCTGCAGTGGTAGTTGAAGCACTAGTAGAGGTGCTGCAGTGATAGTTGAAGCACTAGTAGAGGCTGCAGTGGTAGTTGAAGCACTAATAGAGGTGCTGCAGTGGTAGTTGAAGCACTAGTAGAGGCTGCAGTGGTAGTTGAAGCACTAGTAGAGGCTGCAGTGGTAGTTGAAGCACTAGTAGAGGCTGCAGTGGTAGTTGAAGCACTAGTAGAGGCTGCAGTGGTAGTTGAAGCACTAGTAGAGGCTGCAGTGGTAGTTGAAGCACTAGTAGAGGCTGCAGTGGTAGTTGAAGCACTAGTAGAGGATGCAGTGGTAGTTGAAGCACTAGTAGAGGTGCTGCAGTGGTAGTTGAAGCACTAGTAGAGGCTGCAGTGGTAGTTGAAGCACTAGTAGAGGCTGCAGTGGTAGTTGAAGCACTAGTAGAGGTGCTGCAGTGGTAGTTGAAGCACTAGTAGAGGTGCTGCAGTGGTAGTTGAAGCACTAGTAGAGGATGCAGTGGTAGTTGAAGCACTAGTAGAGGTGCTGCAGTGATAGTTGAAGCACTAGTAGAGGTGCTGCAGTGGTAGTTGAAGCACTAGTAGAGGCTGCAGTGGTAGTTGAAGCACTAGTAGAGGCTGCAGTGGTAGTTGAAGCACTAGTAGAGACTGCAGTGGTAGTTGAAGCACTAGTAGATGATGCAGTGGTAGTTGAAGCACTAGTAGAGGTGCTGCAGTGGTAGTTGAAGCACTAGTAGAGGTGCTGCAGTGGTAGTTGAAGCACTAGTAGAGGCTGCAGTGGTAGTTGAAGCACTAGTAGAGGCTGCAGTGGTAGTTGAAGCACTAGTAGAGGATGCAGTGGTAGTTGAAGCACTAGTAGCGGCTGCAGTGGTAGTTGAAGCACTAGTAGAGGGTGCAGTGGTAGTTGAAGCACTAGTAGAGGCTGCAGTGGTAGTTGAAGCACTAGTAGAGCGTGCAGTGGTAGTTGAAGCACTAGTAGCGGCTGCAGTGGTAGTTGAAGCACTAGTAGAGGGTGCAGTGGTAGTTGAAGCACTAGTAGAGGCTGCAGTGGTAGTTGAAGCACTAGTAGAGGCTGCAGTGGTAGTTGAAGCACTAGTAGAGGCTGCAGTGGTAGTTGAAGCACTAATAGAGGCTGCAGTGGTAGTTGAAGCACTAGTAGAGGTGCTGCAGTGGTAGTTGAAGCACTAGTAGAGGCTGCAGTGGTAGTTGAAGCACTAGTAGAGGCTGCAGTGGTAGTTGAAGCACTAGTAGAGGCTGCAGTGGTAGTTGAAGCACTAGTAGAGGCTGCAGTGGTAGTTGAAGCACTAGTAGAGGTGCTGCAGTGGTAGTTGAAGCACTAGTAGAGGCTGCAGTGGTAGTTGAAGCACTAGTAGAGGTGCTGCAGTGGTAGTTGAAGCACTAGTAGAGGCTGCAGTGGTAGTTGAAGCACTAGTAGAGGTGCTGCAGTGGTAGTTGAAGCACTAGTAGAGGCTGCAGTGGTAGTTGAAGCACTAGTAGAGGCTGCAGTGGTAGTTGAAGCACTAGTAGAGGTGCTGCAGTGGTAGTTGAAGCACTAGTAGAGGCTGCAGTGGTAGTTGAAGCACTAGTAGAGGCTGCAGTGGTAGTTGAAGCACTAGTAGAGGCTGCAGTGGTAGTTGAAGCACTAGTAGAGGCTGCAGTGGTAGTTGAAGCACTAGTAGAGGCTGCAGTGGTAGTTGAAGCACTAGTAGAGGCTGCAGTGGTAGTTGAAGCACTAGTAGAGGCTGCAGTGGTAGTTGAAGCACTAGTAGAGGTGCTGCAGTGGTAGTTGAAGCACTAGTAGAGGCTGCAGTGGTAGTTGAAGCACTAGTAGAGGCTGTAGTGGTAGTTGAAGCACTAGTAGAGGGTGCAGTGGTAGTTGAAGCACTAGTAGAGGTGCTGCAGTGGTAGTTGAAGCACTAGTAGAGGCTGCAGTGGTAGTTGAAGCACTAGTAGAGGTGCTGCAGTGGTAGTTGAAGCACTAGTAGAGGTGCTGCAGTGGTAGTTGAAGCACTAGTAGAGGGTGCAGTGGTAGTTGAAGCACTAGTAGAGGTGCTGCAGTGGTAGTTGAAGCACTAGTAGAGGCTGCAGTGGTAGTTGAAGCACTAGTAGAGGTGCTGCAGTGGTAGTTGAAGCACTAGTAGAGGCTGCAGTGGTAGTTGAAGCACTAGTGGAGGTGCTGCATTGTTGTTGAAGCACTAGTAGAGGCTGCAGTGGTAGTTGAAGCACTAGTAGAGGTGCTGCAGTGGTAGTTGAAGCACTAGTAGAGGGGTTAGTGGTAGTTGAAGCACTAGTAGAGGCTGCAGTGGTAGTTGAAGCACTAGTAGAGGCTGCAGTGGTAGTTGAAGCACTAGTAGAGGTGCTGCAGTGATAGTTGAAGCACTAGTAGAGGCTGCAGTGGTAGTTGAAGCACTAATAGAGGTGCTGCAGTGGTAGTTGAAGCACTAGTAGAGGCTGCAGTGGTAGTTGAAGCACTAGTAGAGGCTGCAGTGGTAGTTGAAGCACTAGTAGAGGCTGCAGTGGTAGTTGAAGCACTAGTAGAGGCTGCAGTGGTAGTTGAAGCACTAGTAGAGGCTGCAGTGGTAGTTGAAGCACTAGTAGAGGCTGCAGTGGTAGTTGAAGCACTAGTAGAGGATGCAGTGGTAGTTGAAGCACTAGTAGAGGTGCTGCAGTGGTAGTTGAAGCACTAGTAGAGGTGCTGCAGTGGTAGTTGAAGCACTAGTAGAGGCTGCAGTGGTAGTTGAAGCACTAGTAGAGGCTGCAGTGGTAGTTGAAGCACTAGTAGAGGATGCAGTGGTAGTTGAAGCACTAGTAGCGGCTGCAGTGGTAGTTGAAGCACTAGTAGAGGGTGCAGTGGTAGTTGAAGCACTAGTAGAGGCTGCAGTGGTAGTTGAAGCACTAGTAGAGCGTGCAGTGGTAGTTGAAGCACTAGTAGCGGCTGCAGTGGTAGTTGAAGCACTAGTAGAGGGTGCAGTGGTAGTTGAAGCACTAGTAGAGGCTGCAGTGGTAGTTGAAGCACTAGTAGAGGCTGCAGTGGTAGTTGAAGCACTAGTAGAGGCTGCAGTGGTAGTTGAAGCACTAATAGAGGCTGCAGTGGTAGTTGAAGCACTAGTAGAGGTGCTGCAGTGGTAGTTGAAGCACTAGTAGAGGCTGCAGTGGTAGTTGAAGCACTAGTAGAGGCTGCAGTGGTAGTTGAAGCACTAGTAGAGGCTGCAGTGGTAGTTGAAGCACTAGTAGAGGCTGCAGTGGTAGTTGAAGCACTAGTAGAGGTGCTGCAGTGGTAGTTGAAGCACTAGTAGAGGCTGCAGTGGTAGTTGAAGCACTAGTAGAGGTGCTGCAGTGGTAGTTGAAGCACTAGTAGAGGCTGCAGTGGTAGTTGAAGCACTAGTAGAGGTGCTGCAGTGGTAGTTGAAGCACTAGTAGAGGCTGCAGTGGTAGTTGAAGCACTAGTAGAGGCTGCAGTGGTAGTTGAAGCACTAGTAGAGGTGCTGCAGTGGTAGTTGAAGCACTAGTAGAGGCTGCAGTGGTAGTTGAAGCACTAGTAGAGGCTGCAGTGGTAGTTGAAGCACTAGTAGAGGCTGCAGTGGTAGTTGAAGCACTAGTAGAGGCTGCAGTGGTAGTTGAAGCACTAGTAGAGGCTGCAGTGGTAGTTGAAGCACTAGTAGAGGCTGTAGTGGTAGTTGAAGCACTAGTAGAGGCTGCAGTGGTAGTTGAAGCACTAGTAGAGGTGCTGCAGTGGTAGTTGAAGCACTAGTAGAGGCTGCAGTGGTAGTTGAAGCACTAGTAGAGGCTGTAGTGGTAGTTGAAGCACTAGTAGAGGGTGCAGTGGTAGTTGAAGCACTAGTAGAGGTGCTGCAGTGGTAGTTGAAGCACTAGTAGAGGCTGCAGTGGTAGTTGAAGCACTAGTAGAGGTGCTGCAGTGGTAGTTGAAGCACTAGTAGAGGTGCTGCAGTGGTAGTTGAAGCACTAGTAGAGGGTGCAGTGGTAGTTGAAGCACTAGTAGAGGTGCTGCAGTGGTAGTTGAAGCACTAGTAGAGGCTGCAGTGGTAGTTGAAGCACTAGTAGAGGTGCTGCAGTGGTAGTTGAAGCACTAGTAGAGGCTGCAGTGGTAGTTGAAGCACTAGTGGAGGTGCTGCATTGTTGTTGAAGCACTAGTAGAGGCTGCAGTGGTAGTTGAAGCACTAGTAGAGGTGCTGCAGTGGTAGTTGAAGCACTAGTAGAGGGGTTAGTGGTAGTTGAAGCACTAGTAGAGGCTGCAGTGGTAGTTGAAGCACTAGTAGAGGCTGCAGTGGTAGTTGAAGCACTAGTAGAGGTGCTGCAGTGATAGTTGAAGCACTAGTAGAGGCTGCAGTGGTAGTTGAAGCACTAATAGAGGTGCTGCAGTGGTAGTTGAAGCACTAGTAGAGGCTGCAGTGGTAGTTGAAGCACTAGTAGAGGCTGCAGTGGTAGTTGAAGCACTAGTAGAGGCTGCAGTGGTAGTTGAAGCACTAGTAGAGGCTGCAGTGGTAGTTGAAGCACTAGTAGAGGCTGCAGTGGTAGTTGAAGCACTAGTAGAGGCTGCAGTGGTAGTTGAAGCACTAGTAGAGGATGCAGTGGTAGTTGAAGCACTAGTAGAGGTGCTGCAGTGGTAGTTGAAGCACTAGTAGAGGCTGCAGTGGTAGTTGAAGCACTAGTAGAGGCTGCAGTGGTAGTTGAAGCACTAGTAGAGGTGCTGCAGTGGTAGTTGAAGCACTAGTAGAGGTGCTGCAGTGGTAGTTGAAGCACTAGTAGAGGATGCAGTGGTAGTTGAAGCACTAGTAGAGGTGCTGCAGTGATAGTTGAAGCACTAGTAGAGGTGCTGCAGTGGTAGTTGAAGCACTAGTAGAGGCTGCAGTGGTAGTTGAAGCACTAGTAGAGGCTGCAGTGGTAGTTGAAGCACTAGTAGAGACTGCAGTGGTAGTTGAAGCACTAGTAGATGATGCAGTGGTAGTTGAAGCACTAGTAGAGGTGCTGCAGTGGTAGTTGAAGCACTAGTAGAGGTGCTGCAGTGGTAGTTGAAGCACTAGTAGAGGCTGCAGTGGTAGTTGAAGCACTAGTAGAGGCTGCAGTGGTAGTTGAAGCACTAGTAGAGGATGCAGTGGTAGTTGAAGCACTAGTAGCGGCTGCAGTGGTAGTTGAAGCACTAGTAGAGGGTGCAGTGGTAGTTGAAGCACTAGTAGAGGCTGCAGTGGTAGTTGAAGCACTAGTAGAGCGTGCAGTGGTAGTTGAAGCACTAGTAGAGGCTGCAGTGGTAGTTGAAGCACTAGTAGAGGATGCAGTGGTAGTTGAAGCACTAGTAGAGGGTGCAGTGGTAGTTGAAGCACTAGTAGAGGATGCAGTGGTAGTTGAAGCACTAGTAGAGGCTGCAGTGGTAGTTGAAGCACTAGTAGAGGCTGCAGTGGTAGTTGAAGCACTAGTAGAGGCTGCAGTGGTAGTTGAAGCACTAGTAGAGGCTGCAGTGGTAGTTGAAGCACTAGTAGAGGCTGCAGTGGTAGTTGAAGCACTAGTAGAGGCTGCTGCAGTGGTAGTTGAAGCACTAGTAGAGGCTGCAGTGGTAGTTGAAGCACTAGTAGAGGCTGCAGTGGTAGTTGAAGCACTAGTAGAGGCTGCAGTGGTAGTTGAAGCACTAGTAGACGCTGCAGTGGTAGTTGAAGCACTAGTAGAGGCTGCAGTGGTAGTTGAAGCACTAGTAGAGGCTGCAGTGGTAGTTGAAGCACTAGTAGAGGCTGCAGTGGTAGTTGAAGCACTAGTAGAGGCTGCAGTGGTAGTTGAAGCACTAGTAGAGGTGCTGCAGTGGTAGTTGAAGCACTAGTAGAGGCTGCAGTGGTAGTTGAAGCACTAGTAAAGGCTGCAGTGGTAGTTGAAGCACTAGTAGAGGCTGCAGTGGTAGTTGAAGCACTAGTAGAGGTGCTGCAGTGGTAGTTGAAGCACTAGTAGAGGCTGCAGTGATAGTTGAAGCACTAGTAGAGGCTGCAGTGGTAGTTGAAGCACTAGTAGAGGCTGCAGTGGTAGTTGAAGCACTAGTAGAGGCTGCAGTGGTAGTTGAAGCACTAGTAGAGGCTGCAGTGGTAGTTGAAGCACTAGTAGAGGCTGCAGTGGTAGTTGAAGCACTAGTAGAGGCTGCAGTGGTAGTTGAGGCACTAGTAGAGGCTGCAGTGGTAGTTGAAGCACTAGTAGAGGTTGCAGTGGTAGTTGAAGCACTAATAGAGGCTGCAGTGGTAGTTGAAGCACTAGTAGCGGCTGCAGTGGTAGTTTAAGCACTAGTAGAGGCTGCAGTGGTAGTTGAAGCACTAGTAGAGGCTGCAGTGGTAGTTGAAGCACTAGTAGAGGGTGCAGTGGTAGTTGAAGCACTAGTAGAGGGTGCAGTGGTAGTTGAAGCACTAATAGAGGCTGCAGTGGTAGTTGAAGCACTAGTAGAGGCTGCAGTGGTAGTTGAAGCACTAGTAGAGGCTGCAGTGGTAGTTGAAGCACTAGTAGAGGGTGCAGTGGTAGTTGAATCACTAGTAGAGGCTGCAGTGGTAGTTGAAGCACTAGTAGAGGCTGCAGTGGTAGTTGAAGCACTAGTAGAGGCTGCAGTGGTAGTTGAAGCACTAGTAGAGGGTGCAGTGGTAGTTGAAGCACTAGTAGAGGTGCTGCAGTGGTAGTTGAAGCACTAGTAGAGGCTGCAGTGGTAGTTGAAGCACTAGTAGAGGGTGCAGTGGTAGTTGAAGCACTAGTAGAGGTGCTGCAGTGGTAGTTGAAGCACTAGTAGAGGTGCTGCAGTGGTAGTTGAAGCACTAGTAGAGGCTGCTGCAGTGGTAGTTGAAGCACTAGTAGAGGCTGCTGTGGTAGTTGAAGCACTAGTAGAGGTGCTGCAGTGGTAGTTGAAGCACTAGTAGAGGGTGCAGTGGTAGTTGAAGCACTAGTAGAGGGTGCAGTGGTAGTTGAAGCACTAGTAGAGGCTGCAGTGGTAGTTGAAGCACTAGTAGAGCGTGCAGTGGTAGTTGAAGCACTAGTAGAGGCTGCAGTGGTAGTTGAAGCACTAGTAGAGGGTGCAGTGGTAGTTGAATCACTAGTAGAGGCTGCAGTGGTAGTTGAAGCACTAGTAGAGGCTGCAGTGGTAGTTGAAGCACTAGTAGAGGCTGCCGTGGTAGTTGAAGCACTAGTAGAGGGTGCAGTGGTAGTTGAAGCACTAGTAGAGGTGCTGCAGTGGTAGTTGAAGCACTAGTAGAGGCTGCAGTGGTAGTTGAAGCACTAGTAGAGGGTGCAGTGGTAGTTGAAGCACTAGTAGAGGTGCTGCAGTGGTAGTTGAAGCACTAGTAGAGGTGCTGCAGTGGTAGTTGAAGCACTAGTAGAGGCTGCTGCAGTGGTAGTTGAAGCACTAGTAGAGGCTGCTGTGGTAGTTGAAGCACTAGTAGAGGTGCTGCAGTGGTAGTTGAAGCACTAGTAGAGGGTGCAGTGGTAGTTGAAGCACTAGTAGAGGGTGCAGTGGTAGTTGAAGCACTAGTAGAGGCTGCAGTGGTAGTTGAAGCACTAGTAGAGCGTGCAGTGGTAGTTGAAGCACTAGTAGAGGCTGCAGTGGTAGTTGAAGCACTAGTAGAGGCTGCAGTGGTAGTTGAAGCACTAGTAGAGGCTGCAGTGGTAGTTGAAGCACTAGTAGAGGCTGCAGTGGTAGTTGAAGCACTAGTAGAGGCTGCAGTGGTAGTTGAAGCACTAGTAGCGGCTGCAGTGGTAGTTGAAGCACTAGTAGTGGCTGCAGTGGTAGTTGAAGCACTAGTAGAGGTGCTGCAGTGGTAGTTGAAGCACTAGTAGAGGTGCTGCAGTGGTAGTTGAAGCACTAGTAGAGGTGCTGCAGTGGTAGTTGAATCACTAGTAGAGGGTGCAGTGATAGTTGAAGCACTAGTAGAGGTGCTGCAGTGGTAGTTGAAGCACTAGTAGAGGCTGCAGTGGTAGTTGAATCACTAGTAGAGGTGCTGCAGTGGTAGTTGAAGCACTAGTAGAGGTGCTGCAGTGGTAGTTGAAGCACTAGTAGAGGCTGCAGTGGTAGTTGAATCACTAGTAGATGTGCTGCAGTGGTAGTTGAAGCACTAGTAGAGGTGCTGCAGTGGTAGTTGAAGCACTAGTAGAGGCTGCAGTGGTAGTTGAAGCACTAGTAGAGGCTGCAGTGGTAGTTGAAGCACTAGTAGAGGCTGCAGTGGTAGTTGAAGCACTAGTAGAGGCTGCAGTGGTAGTTGAAGCACTAGTAGAGGTGCTGCAGTGGTAGTTGAAGCACTAGTAGAGGCTGCAGTGGTAGTTGAAGCACTAGTAGAGGTGCTGCAGTGGTAGTTGAAGCACTAGTAGAGGGTGCAGTGGTAGTTGAAGCACTAGTAGAGGCTGCAGTGGTAGTTGAAGCACTAGTAGAGGGTGCAGCGGTAGTTGAAGCACTAGTAGAGGCTGCAGTGGTAGTTGAAGCACTAGTAGAGGCTGCAGTGGTAGTTGAAGCACTAGTAGAGGCTGCAGTGGTAGTTGAAGCACTAGTAGAGGCTGCAGTGGTAGTTGAAGCACTAGTAGAGGTGCTGCAGTGGTAGTTGAAGCACTAGTAGAGGCTGCAGTGGTAGTTGAAGCACTAGTAGAGGCTGCAGTGGTAGTTGAAGCACTAGTAGAGGCTGCAGTGGTAGTTGAAGCACTAGTAGAGGTGCTGCAGTGGTAGTTGAAGCACTAGTAGAGGCTGCAGTGGTATTTGAAGCACTAGTAGAGGCTGCAGTGGTAGTTGAAGCACTAGTAGAGGTGCTGCAGTGGTAGTTGAAGCACTAGTAGAGGCTGCAGTGGTAGTTGAAGCACTAGTAGAGGGTGCAGTGGTAGTTGAAGCACTAGTAGAGGCTGCAGTGGTAGTTGAAGCACTAGTAGAGGTGCTGCAGTGGTAGTTGAAGCACTAGTAGAGGCTGCAGTGGTAGTTGAAGCACTAGTAGAGGGTGCAGTGGTAGTTGAAGCACTAGTAGAGGCTGCAGTGGTAGTTGAAGCACTAGTAGAGGGTGCAGTGGTAGTTGAAGCACTAGTAGAGGCTGCAGTGGTAGTTGAAGCACTAGTAGAGGCTGCTGCAGTGGTAGTTGAATCACTAGTAGAGGCTGCAGTGGTAGTTGAAGCACTAGTAGAGGCTGCAGTGGTAGTTGAAGCACTAGTAGAGGGTGCAGTGGTAGTTGAAGCACAAGTAGAGGTGCTGCAGTGGTAGTTGAAGCGCTAGTAGAGGCTGCAGTGGTAGTTGAAGCACTAGTAGAGGCTCCAGTGGTAGTTGAAGCACTAGTAGAGGCTGCAGTGGTAGTTGAAGCACTAGTAGAGGGGTCAGTGGTAGTTGAAGCACTAGTAGAGGCTGCAGTGGTAGTTGAAGCACTAGTAGAGGCTGCAGTGGTAGTTGAAGCACTAGTAGAGGCTGCAGTGGTAGTTGAAGCAATAGTAGAGGTGCTGCAGTGGTAGTTGAAGCACTAGTAGAGGTGCTGCAGTGGTAGTTGAAGCACTAGTAGAGGCTGCAGTGGTAGTTGAAGCACTAGTAGAGGCTGCAGTGGTAGTTGAAGCACTAGTAGAGGTGCTGCAGTGGTAGTTGAAGCACTAGTAGAGGCTGCAGTGGTAGTTGAAGCACTAGTAGAGGCTGCAGTGGTAGTTGAAGCACTAGTAGAGGTGCTGCAGTGGTAGTTGAAGCACTAGTAGAGGCTGCAGTGGTAGTTGAAGCACTAGTAGAGGCTGCAGTGATAGTTGAAGCACTAGTAGAGGTGCTGCAGTGGTAGTTGAAGCACTAGTAGAGGCTGCAGTGGTAGTTGAAGCACTAGTAGAGGTGCTGCAGTGGTAGTTGAAGCACTAGTAGAGGTGCTGCAGTGGTAGTTGAAGCACTAGTAGAGGCTGCAGTGGTAGTTGAATCACTAGTAGAGGCTGCAGTGGTAGTTGAAGCACTAGTAGAGGATGCAGTGGTAGTTGAAGCACTAGTAGAGGCTGCAGTGGTAGTTGAAACACTAGTAGAGGCTGCAGTGGTAGTTGAAGCACTAGTAGAGGTGCTGCAGTGGTAGTTGAAGCACTAGTAGAGGTGCTGCAGTGGTAGTTGAAGCACTAGTAGAGGCTGCAGTGGTAGTTGAAGCACTAGTACAGGTGCTGCAGTGGTAGTTGAAGCACTAGTAGAGGTGCTGCAGTGGTAGTTGAAGCACTAGTAGAGGGTGCAGTGGTAGTTGAAGCACTAGTAGAAGCTGCAGTGGTAGTTGAAGCACTAGTAGATGCTGCAGTGGTAGTTGAAGCACTAGTAGAGGCTGCAGTGGTAGTTGAAGCACTAGTAGAGGTGCTGCAGTGGTAGTTGAAGCACTAGTAGAGGCTGCAGTGGTAGTTGAAGCACTAGTAGAGGTGCTGCAGTGGTAGTTGAAGCACTAGTAGAGGCTGCAGTGGTAGTTGAATCACTAGTAGAGGCTGCAGTGGTAGTTGAAGCACTAATAGAGGTGCTGCAGTGGTAGTTGAAGCACTAGTAGAGGCTGCAGTGGTAGTTGAAGCAC
Organism: Notolepis coatsorum; assembly: GCF_963971535.1. NCBI lineage: Eukaryota > Metazoa > Chordata > Actinopteri > Aulopiformes > Paralepididae > Notolepis > Notolepis coatsorum. The sequence goes on from NC_140166.1 coordinate 125,966,867, forward strand.
TAGTAGAGGCTGCAGTGGTAGTTGAAGCACTAGTAGAGGTGCTGCAGTGGTAGATGAAGCACTAGTAGAGGCTGCAGTGGTAGTTGAAGCACTAGTAGAGGCTGCAGTGGTAGTTGAAGCACTAGTAGAGGCTGAAGTGGTAGTTGAAGCACTAGTAGAGGCTGCAGTGGTAGTTGAAGCACTAGTAGAGGTGCTGCAGTGGTAGTTGAAGCACTAGTAGAGGTGCTGCAGTGGTAGTTGAAGCACTAGTAGAGGCTGCAGTGGTAGTTGAAGCACTAGTAGAGGGTGCAGTGGTAGTTGAAGCACTAGTAGAGGGTGCAGTGGTAGTTGAAGCACTAGTAGAGGCTGCAGTGGTAGTTGAAGCACTAGTAGGTGCTGCAGTGGTAGTTGAAGCACTAAAAGAGGTGCTGGAGTGGTAGTTGAAGCACTAGTAGAGGTGCTGCAGTGGTAGTTGAAGCACTAGTAGAGGTGCTGCAGTGGTAGTTGAAGCACTAGTAGAGGGTGCAGTGGTAGTTGAAGCACTAGTAGAGGTGCTGCAGTGGTAGTTGAAGCACTAGTAGAGGCTGCAGTGGTAGTTGAAGCACTAGTAGAGGGTGCAGTGGTAGTTGAAGCACTAGTAGAGGTGCTGCAGTGGTAGTTGAAGCACTAGTAGAGGTGCTCCAGTGGTAGTTGAAGCACTAGTAGAGGCTGCTGCAGTGGTAGTTGAAGCACTAGTAGAGGCTGCTGTGGTAGTTGAAGCACTAGTAGAGGTGCTGCAGTGGTAGTTGAAGCACTAGTAGAGGGTGCAGTGGTAGTTGAAGCACTAGTAGAGGGTGCAGTGGTAGTTGAAGCACTAGTAGAGGCTGCAGTGGTAGTTGAAGCACTAGTAGAGCGTGCAGTGGTAGTTGAAGCACTAGTAGAGGCTGCAGTGGTAGTTGAAGCACTAGTAGAGGCTGCAGTGGTAGTTGAATCACTAGTAGAGGCTGCAGTGGTAGTTGAAGCACTAGTAGAGGCTGCAGTGGTAGTTGAAGCACTAGTAGAGGCTGCAGTGGTAGTTGAAGCACTAGTAGCGGCTGCAGTGGTAGTTGAAGCACTAGTAGTGGCTGCAGTGGTAGTTGAAGCACTAGTAGAGGTGCTGCAGTGGTAGTTGAAGCACTAGTAGAGGTGCTGCAGTGGTAGTTGAAGCACTAGTAGAGGTGCTGCAGTGGTAGTTGAATCACTAGTAGAGGGTGCAGTGATAGTTGAAGCACTAGTAGAGGTGCTGCAGTGGTAGTTGAAGCACTAGTAGATGCTGCAGTGGTAGTTGAATCACTAGTAGAGGTGCTGCAGTGGTAGTTGAAGCACTAGTAGAGGTGCTGCAGTGGTAGTTGAAGCACTAGTAGAGGCTGCAGTGGTAGTTGAATCACTAGTAGAGGTTCTGCAGTGGTAGTTGAAGCACTAGTAGAGGTGCTGCAGTGGTAGTTGAAGCACTAGTAGAGGCTGCAGTGGTAGTTGAAGCACTAGTAGAGGCTGCAGTGGTAGTTGAAGCACTAGTAGAGGCTGCAGTGGTAGTTGAAGCACTAGTAGAGGCTGCAGTGGTAGTTGAAGCACTAGTAGAGGTGCTGCAGTGGTAGTTGAAGCACTAGTAGAGGCTGCAGTGGTAGTTGAAGCACTAGTAGAGGTGCTGCAGTGGTAGTTGAAGCACTAGTAGAGGGTGCAGTGGTAGTTGAAGCACTAGTAGAGGCTGCAGTGGTAGTTGAAGCACTAGTAGAGGCTGCAGTGGTAGTTGAAGCACTAGTAGAGGCTGCAGTGGTAGTTGAAGCACTAGTAGAGGCTGCAGTGGTAGTTGAAGCACTAGTAGAGGTGCTGCAGTGGTAGTTGAAGCACTAGTAGAGGCTGCAGTGGTAGTTGAAGCACTAGTAGAGGCTGCAGTGGTAGTTGAAGCACTAGTAGAGGGTGCAGTGGTAGTTGAAGCACTAGTAGAGGGTGCAGTGGTAGTTGAAGCACTAGTAGAGGCTGCAGTGGTAGTTAAAGCACTAGTAGAGGTGCTGCAGTGGTAGTTGAAGCACTAGTAGAGGGTGCAGTGGTAGTTGAAGCACTAGTAGAGGCTGCAGTGGTAGTTGAAGCACTAGTAGAGGTGCTGCAGTGGTAGTTGAAGCACTAGTAGAGGCTGCAGTGGTAGTTGAAGCACTAGTAGAGGCTGCAGTGGTAGTTGAAGCACTAGTAGAGGCTGCAGTGGTAGTTGAAGCACTAGTAGAGGGTGCAGTGGTAGTTGAAGCACTAGTAGAGGTGCTGCAGTGGTAGTTGAAGCACTAGTAGAGGCTGCAGTGGTAGTTGAAGCACTAGTGGAGGTGCTGCATTGTTGTTGAAGCACTAGTAGAGGGTGCAGTGGTAGTTGAAGCACTAGTAGAGGCTGCAGTGGTAGTTGAAGCACTAGTAGAGGCTGCAGTGGTAGTTGAAGCACTAGTAGAGGGTGCAGTGGTAGTTGAAGCACTAGTAGAGGCTGCAGTGGTAGTTGAAGCACTAGTAGAGGCTGCAGTGGTAGTTGAAGCACTAGTAGAGGCTGCAGTGGTAGTTGAAGCACTAGTAGAGGCTGCAGTGGTAGTTGAAGCACTAGTAGAGGTGCTGCAGTGGTAGTTGAAGCACTAGTAGAGGCTGCAGTGGTAGTTGAAGCACTAGTAGAGGCTGCAGTGGTAGTTGAAGCACTAGTAGAGGGTGCAGTGGTAGTTGAAGCACTAGTAGAGGCTGCAGTGGTAGTTGAAGCACTAGTAGAGGCTGCAGTGGTAGTTGAAGCACTAGTAGAGGGTGCAGTGGTAGTTGAAGCACTAGTAGAGGCTGCAGTGGTAGTTGAAGCACTAGTAGAGGTGCTGCAGTGGTAGTTGAAGCACTAGTAGAGGCTGCAGTGGTAGTTGAAGCACTAGTAGAGGCTGCAGTGGTAGTTGAAGCACTAGTAGAGGGTGCAGTGGTAGTTGAAGCACTAGTAGAGGTGCTGCAGTGGTAGTTTAAGCGCTAGTAGAGGCTGCAGTGGTAGTTGAAGCACTAGTAGAGGCTCCAGTGGTAGTTGAAGCACTAGTAGAGGCTGCAGTGGTAGTTGAAGCACTAGTAGAGGCTGCAGTGGTAGTTGAAGCACTAGTAGAGGCTGCAGTGGTAGTTGAAGCACTAGTAGAGGGTGCGGTGGTAGTTGAAGCACTAGTAGAGGCTGCAGTGGTAGTTGAAGCACTAGTAGAGGCTGCAGTGGTAGTTGAAGCACTAGTAGAGGATGCAGTGGTAGTTGAAGCACTAGTAGAGGCTGCAGTGGTAGTTGAAGCACTAGTAGAGGCTGCAGTGGTAGTTGAAGCACTAGTAGAGGCTGCAGTGGTAGTTGAAGCACTAGTAGAGGCTGTAGTGGTAGTTCAAGCACTAGTAGAGGCTGCAGTGGTAGTTGAAGCACTAGTAGAGGTGCTGCAGTGGTAGTTGAAGCACTAGTAGAGGCTGCAGTGGTAGTTGAAGCACTAGTAGAGGCTGTAGTGGTAGTTGAAGCACTAGTAGAGGGTGCAGTGGTAGTTGAAGCACTAGTAGAGGTGCTGCAGTGGTAGTTGAAGCACTAGTAGAGGCTGCAGTGGTAGTTGAAGCACTAGTAGAGGTGCTGCAGTGGTAGTTGAAGCACTAGTAGAGGTGCTGCAGTGGTAGTTGAAGCACTAGTAGAGGGTGCAGTGGTAGTTGAAGCACTAGTAGAGGTGCTGCAGTGGTAGTTGAAGCACTAGTAGAGGCTGCAGTGGTAGTTGAAGCACTAGTAGAGGTGCTGCAGTGGTAGTTGAAGCACTAGTAGAGGCTGCAGTGGTAGTTGAAGCACTAGTGGAGGTGCTGCATTGTTGTTGAAGCACTAGTAGAGGGTGCAGTGGTAGTTGAAGCACTAGTAGAGGCTGCAGTGGTAGTTGAAGCACTAGTAGAGGCTGCAGTGGTAGTTGAAGCACTAGTAGAGGGTGCAGTGGTAGTTGAAGCACTAGTAGAGGCTGCAGTGGTAGTTGAAGCACTAGTAGAGGTGCTGCAGTGGTAGTTGAAGCACTAGTAGAGGCTGCAGTGGTAGTTGAAGCACTAGTAGAGGGTGCAGTGGTAGTTGAAGCACTAGTAGAGGCTGCAGTGGTAGTTGAAGCACTAGTAGAGGCTGCAGTGGTAGTTGAAGCACTAGTAGAGGGTGCAGTGGTAGTTGAAGCACTAGTAGAGGCTGCAGTGGTAGTTGAAGCACTAGTAGAGGTGCTGCAGTGGTAGTTGAAGCACTAGTAGAGGCTGCAGTGGTAGTTGAAGCACTAGTAGAGGCTGCAGTGGTAGTTGAAGCACTAGTAGAGGGTGCAGTGGTAGTTGAAGCACTAGTAGAGGTGCTGCAGTGGTAGTTTAAGCGCTAGTAGAGGCTGCAGTGGTAGTTGAAGCACTAGTAGAGGCTCCAGTGGTAGTTGAAGCACTAGTAGAGGCTGCAGTGGTAGTTGAAGCACTAGTAGAGGCTGCAGTGGTAGTTGAAGCACTAGTAGAGGCTGCAGTGGTAGTTGAAGCACTAGTAGAGGGTGCGGTGGTAGTTGAAGCACTAGTAGAGGCTGCAGTGGTAGTTGAAGCACTAGTAGAGGCTGCAGTGGTAGTTGAAGCACTAGTAGAGGATGCAGTGGTAGTTGAAGCACTAGTAGAGGCTGCAGTGGTAGTTGAAGCACTAGTAGAGGCTGCAGTGGTAGTTGAAGCACTAGTAGAGGCTGCAGTGGTAGTTGAAGCACTAGTAGAGGCTGTAGTGGTAGTTGAAGCACTAGTAGAGGCTGCAGTGGTAGTTGAAGCACTAGTAGAGGTGCTGCAGTGGTAGTTGAAGCACTAGTAGAGGCTGCAGTGGTAGTTGAAGCACTAGTAGAGGCTGTAGTGGTAGTTGAAGCACTAGTAGAGGGTGCAGTGGTAGTTGAAGCACTAGTAGAGGTGCTGCAGTGGTAGTTGAAGCACTAGTAGAGGCTGCAGTGGTAGTTGAAGCACTAGTAGAGGTGCTGCAGTGGTAGTTGAAGCACTAGTAGAGGTGCTGCAGTGGTAGTTGAAGCACTAGTAGAGGGTGCAGTGGTAGTTGAAGCACTAGTAGAGGTGCTGCAGTGGTAGTTGAAGCACTAGTAGAGGCTGCAGTGGTAGTTGAAGCACTAGTAGAGGTGCTGCAGTGGTAGTTGAAGCACTAGTAGAGGCTGCAGTGGTAGTTGAAGCACTAGTGGAGGTGCTGCATTGTTGTTGAAGCACTAGTAGAGGGTGCAGTGGTAGTTGAAGCACTAGTAGAGGCTGCAGTGGTAGTTGAAGCACTAGTAGAGGCTGCAGTGGTAGTTGAAGCACTAGTAGAGGGTGCAGTGGTAGTTGAAGCACTAGTAGAGGCTGCAGTGGTAGTTGAAGCACTAGTAGAGGCTGCAGTGGTAGTTGAAGCACTAGTAGAGGCTGCAGTGGTAGTTGAAGCACTAGTAGAGGCTGCAGTGGTAGTTGAAGCACTAGTAGAGGTGCTGCAGTGGTAGTTGAAGCACTAGTAGAGGCTGCAGTGGTAGTTGAATCACTAGTAGAGGCTGCAGTGGTAGTTGAAGCACTAGTAGAGGCTGCAGTGATAGTTGAAGCACTAGTAGAGGTGCTGCAGTGGTAGTTGAAGCACAAGTAGAGGCTGCAGTGGTATTTGAAGCACTAGTAGAGGCTGCAGTGGTAGTTGAAGCACTAGTAGAGGTGCTGCAGTGGTAGTTGAAGCACTAGTAGAGGCTGCAGTGGTAGTTGAAGCACTAGTAGAGGGTGCAGTGGTAGTTGAAGCACTAGTAGAGGCTGCAGTGGTAGTTGAAGCACTAGTAGAGGTGCTGCAGTGGTAGTTGAAGCACTAGTAGAGGCTGCAGTGGTAGTTGAAGCACTAGTAGAGGGTGCAGTGGTAGTTGAAGCACTAGTAGAGGCTGCAGTGGTAGTTGAAGCACTAGTAGAGGTGCTGCAGTGGTAGTTGAAGCACTAGTAGAGGTGCTGCAGTGGTAGTTGAAGCACTAGTAGAGGGTGCAGTGGTAGTTGAAGCACTAGTAGAGGCTGCAGTGGTAGTTGAAGCACTAGTAGAGGCTGCAGTGGTAGTTGAAGCACTAGTAGAGGCTGCAGTGGTAGTTGAAGCACTAGTAGAGGTGCTGCAGTGGTAGTTGAAGCACTAGTAGAGGCTGCAGTGGTAGTTGAAGCACTAGTAGAGGCTGCAGTGGTAGTTGAAGCACTAGTAGAGGGTGCAGTGGTAGTTGAAGCACTAGTAGAGGGTGCAGTGGTAGTTGAAGCACTAGTAGAGGCTGCAGTGGTAGTTAAAGCACTAGTAGAGGTGCTGCAGTGGTAGTTGAAGCACTAGTAGAGGGTGCAGTGGTAGTTGAAGCACTAGTAGAGGCTGCAGTGGTAGTTGAAGCACTAGTAGAGGTGCTGCAGTGGTAGTTGAAGCACTAGTAGAGGCTGCAGTGGTAGTTGAAGCACTAGTAGAGGCTGCAGTGGTAGTTGAAGCACTAGTAGAGGCTGCAGTGGTAGTTGAAGCACTAGTAGAGGGTGCAGTGGTAGTTGAAGCACTAGTAGAGGTGCTGCAGTGGTAGTTGAAGCACTAGTAGAGGCTGCAGTGGTAGTTGAAGCACTAGTAGAGGGTGCAGTGGTAGTTGAAGCACTAGTAGAGGCTGCAGTGGTAGTTGAAGCACTAGTAGAGGCTGCAGTGGTAGTTGAAGCACTAGTAGAGGGTGCAGTGGTAGTTGAAGCACTAGTAGAGGCTGCAGTGGTAGTTGAAGCACTAGTAGAGGTGCTGCAGTGGTAGTTGAAGCACTAGTAGAGGCTGCAGTGGTAGTTGAAGCACTAGTAGAGGCTGCAGTGGTAGTTGAAGCACTAGTAGAGGGTGCAGTGGTAGTTGAAGCACTAGTAGAGGTGCTGCAGTGGTAGTTTAAGCGCTAGTAGAGGCTGCAGTGGTAGTTGAAGCACTAGTAGAGGCTCCAGTGGTAGTTGAAGCACTAGTAGAGGCTGCAGTGGTAGTTGAAGCACTAGTAGAGGCTGCAGTGGTAGTTGAAGCACTAGTAGAGGCTGCAGTGGTAGTTGAAGCACTAGTAGAGGGTGCGGTGGTAGTTGAAGCACTAGTAGAGGCTGCAGTGGTAGTTGAAGCACTAGTAGAGGCTGCAGTGGTAGTTGAAGCACTAGTAGAGGATGCAGTGGTAGTTGAAGCACTAGTAGAGGCTGCAGTGGTAGTTGAAGCACTAGTAGAGGCTGCAGTGGTAGTTGAAGCACTAGTAGAGGCTGCAGTGGTAGTTGAAGCACTAGTAGAGGCTGCAGTGGTAGTTGAAGCACTAGTAGAGGCTGTAGTGGTAGTTGAAGCACTAGTAGAGGCTGCAGTGGTAGTTGAAGCACTAGTAGAGGTGCTGCAGTGGTAGTTGAAGCACTAGTAGAGGCTGCAGTGGTAGTTGAAGCACTAGTAGAGGCTGTAGTGGTAGTTGAAGCACTAGTAGAGGGTGCAGTGGTAGTTGAAGCACTAGTAGAGGTGCTGCAGTGGTAGTTGAAGCACTAGTAGAGGCTGCAGTGGTAGTTGAAGCACTAGTAGAGGTGCTGCAGTGGTAGTTGAAGCACTAGTAGAGGTGCTGCAGTGGTAGTTGAAGCACTAGTAGAGGGTGCAGTGGTAGTTGAAGCACTAGTAGAGGTGCTGCAGTGGTAGTTGAAGCACTAGTAGAGGCTGCAGTGGTAGTTGAAGCACTAGTAGAGGTGCTGCAGTGGTAGTTGAAGCACTAGTAGAGGCTGCAGTGGTAGTTGAAGCACTAGTGGAGGTGCTGCATTGTTGTTGAAGCACTAGTAGAGGCTGCAGTGGTAGTTGAAGCACTAGTAGAGGTGCTGCAGTGGTAGTTGAAGCACTAGTAGAGGGGTTAGTGGTAGTTGAAGCACTAGTAGAGGCTGCAGTGGTAGTTGAAGCACTAGTAGAGGCTGCAGTGGTAGTTGAAGCACTAGTAGAGGTGCTGCAGTGATAGTTGAAGCACTAGTAGAGGCTGCAGTGGTAGTTGAAGCACTAATAGAGGTGCTGCAGTGGTAGTTGAAGCACTAGTAGAGGCTGCAGTGGTAGTTGAAGCACTAGTAGAGGCTGCAGTGGTAGTTGAAGCACTAGTAGAGGCTGCAGTGGTAGTTGAAGCACTAGTAGAGGCTGCAGTGGTAGTTGAAGCACTAGTAGAGGCTGCAGTGGTAGTTGAAGCACTAGTAGAGGATGCAGTGGTAGTTGAAGCACTAGTAGAGGTGCTGCAGTGGTAGTTGAAGCACTAGTAGAGGCTGCAGTGGTAGTTGAAGCACTAGTAGAGGCTGCAGTGGTAGTTGAAGCACTAGTAGAGGTGCTGCAGTGGTAGTTGAAGCACTAGTAGAGGATGCAGTGGTAGTTGAAGCACTAGTAGAGGTGCTGCAGTGATAGTTGAAGCACTAGTAGAGGTGCTGCAGTGGTAGTTGAAGCACTAGTAGAGGCTGCAGTGGTAGTTGAAACACTAGTAGAGGCTGCAGTGGTAGTTGAAGCACTAGTAGAGACTGCAGTGGTAGTTGAAGCACTAGTAGATGATGCAGTGGTAGTTGAAGCACTAGTAGAGGTGCTGCAGTGGTAGTTGAAGCACTAGTAGAGGTGCTGCAGTGGTAGTTGAAGCACTAGTAGAGGCTGCAGTGGTAGTTGAAGCACTAGTAGAGGCTGCAGTGGTAGTTGAAGCACTAGTAGAGGATGCAGTGGTAGTTGAAGCACTAGTAGCGGCTGCAGTGGTAGTTGAAGCACTAGTAGAGGGTGCAGTGGTAGTTGAAGCACTAGTAGAGGCTGCAGTGGTAGTTGAAGCACTAGTAGAGCGTGCAGTGGTAGTTGAAGCACTAGTAGAGGCTGCAGTGGTAGTTGAAGCACTAGTAGAGGATGCAGTGGTAGTTGAAGCACTAGTAGAGGGTGCAGTGGTAGTTGAAGCACTAGTAGAGGATGCAGTGGTAGTTGAAGCACTAGTAGAGGCTGCAGTGGTAGTTGAAGCACTAGTAGAGGCTGCAGTGGTAGTTGAAGCACTAGTAGAGGCTGCAGTGGTAGTTGAAGCACTAGTAGAGGCTGCAGTGGTAGTTGAAGCACTAGTAGAGGCTGCAGTGGTAGTTGAAGCACTAGTAGAGGCTGCTGCAGTGGTAGTTGAAGCACTAGTAGAGGCTGCAGTGGTAGTTGAAGCACTAGTAGAGGCTGCAGTGGTAGTTGAAGCACTAGTAGAGGCTGCAGTGGTAGTTGAAGCACTAGTAGACGCTGCAGTGGTAGTTGAAGCACTAGTAGAGGCTGCAGTGGTAGTTGAAGCACTAGTAGAGGCTGCAGTGGTAGTTGAAGCACTAGTAGAGGCTGCAGTGGTAGTTGAAGCACTAGTAGAGGCTGCAGTGGTAGTTGAAGCACTAGTAGAGGTGCTGCAGTGGTAGTTGAAGCACTAGTAGAGGCTGCAGTGGTAGTTGAAGCACTAGTAGAGGGTGCAGTGGTAGTTGAAGCACTAGTAGAGGTGCTGCAGTGGTAGTTGAAGCACTAGTAGAGGCTGCAGTGATAGTTGAAGCACTAGTAGAGGCTGCAGTGGTAGGTGAAGCACTAGTAGAGGCTGCAGTGGTAGTTGAAGCACTAGTAGAGGCTGCAGTGGTAGTTGAAGCACTAGTAGAGGCTGCAGTGGTAGTTGAAGCACTAGTAGAGGCTGCAGTGGTAGTTGAAGCACTAGTAGAGGCTGCAGTGGTAGTTGAGGCACTAGTAGAGGCTGCAGTGGTAGTTGAAGCACTAGTAGAGGTTGCAGTGGTAGTTGAAGCACTAATAGAGGCTGCAGTGGTAGTTGAAGCACTAGTAGCGGCTGCAGTGGTAGTTTAAGCACTAGTAGAGGCTGCAGTGGTAGTTGAAGCACTAGTAGAGGCTGCAGTGGTAGTTGAAGCACTAGTAGAGGGTGCAGTGGTAGTTGAAGCACTAGTAGAGGGTGCAGTGGTAGTTGAAGCACTAATAGAGGCTGCAGTGGTAGTTGAAGCACTAGTAGAGGCTGCAGTGGTAGTTGAAGCACTAGTAGAGGCTGCAGTGGTAGTTGAAGCACTAGTAGAGGGTGCAGTGGTAGTTGAATCACTAGTAGAGGCTGCAGTGGTAGTTGAAGCACTAGTAGAGGCTGCAGTGGTAGTTGAAGCACTAGTAGAGGCTGCAGTGGTAGTTGAAGCACTAGTAGAGGGTGCAGTGGTAGTTGAAGCACTAGTAGAGGTGCTGCAGTGGTAGTTGAAGCACTAGTAGAGGCTGCAGTGGTAGTTGAAGCACTAGTAGAGGGTGCAGTGGTAGTTGAAGCACTAGTAGAGGTGCTGCAGTGGTAGTTGAAGCACTAGTAGAGGTGCTGCAGTGGTAGTTGAAGCACTAGTAGAGGCTGCTGCAGTGGTAGTTGAAGCACTAGTAGAGGCTGCTGTGGTAGTTGAAGCACTAGTAGAGGTGCTGCAGTGGTAGTTGAAGCACTAGTAGAGGGTGCAGTGGTAGTTGAAGCACTAGTAGAGGGTGCAGTGGTAGTTGAAGCACTAGTAGAGGCTGCAGTGGTAGTTGAAGCACTAGTAGAGCGTGCAGTGGTAGTTGAAGCACTAGTAGAGGCTGCAGTGGTAGTTGAAGCACTAGTAGAGGGTGCAGTGGTAGTTGAATCACTAGTAGAGGCTGCAGTGGTAGTTGAAGCACTAGTAGAGGCTGCAGTGGTAGTTGAAGCACTAGTAGAGGCTGCCGTGGTAGTTGAAGCACTAGTAGAGGGTGCAGTGGTAGTTGAAGCACTAGTAGAGGTGCTGCAGTGGTAGTTGAAGCACTAGTAGAGGCTGCAGTGGTAGTTGAAGCACTAGTAGAGGGTGCAGTGGTAGTTGAAGCACTAGTAGAGGTGCTGCAGTGGTAGTTGAAGCACTAGTAGAGGTGCTGCAGTGGTAGTTGAAGCACTAGTAGAGGCTGCTGCAGTGGTAGTTGAAGCACTAGTAGAGGCTGCTGTGGTAGTTGAAGCACTAGTAGAGGTGCTGCAGTGGTAGTTGAAGCACTAGTAGAGGGTGCAGTGGTAGTTGAAGCACTAGTAGAGGGTGCAGTGGTAGTTGAAGCACTAGTAGAGGCTGCAGTGGTAGTTGAAGCACTAGTAGAGCGTGCAGTGGTAGTTGAAGCACTAGTAGAGGCTGCAGTGGTAGTTGAAGCACTAGTAGAGGCTGCAGTGGTAGTTGAAGCACTAGTAGAGGCTGCAGTGGTAGTTGAAGCACTAGTAGAGGCTGCAGTGGTAGTTGAAGCACTAGTAGAGGCTGCAGTGGTAGTTGAAGCACTAGTAGCGGCTGCAGTGGTAGTTGAAGCACTAGTAGTGGCTGCAGTGGTAGTTGAAGCACTAGTAGAGGTGCTGCAGTGGTAGTTGAAGCACTAGTAGAGGTGCTGCAGTGGTAGTTGAAGCACTAGTAGAGGTGCTGCAGTGGTAGTTGAATCACTAGTAGAGGGTGCAGTGATAGTTGAAGCACTAGTAGAGGTGCTGCAGTGGTAGTTGAAGCACTAGTAGAGGCTGCAGTGGTAGTTGAATCACTAGTAGAGGTGCTGCAGTGGTAGTTGAAGCACTAGTAGAGGTGCTGCAGTGGTAGTTGAAGCACTAGTAGAGGCTGCAGTGGTAGTTGAATCACTAGTAGATGTGCTGCAGTGGTAGTTGAAGCACTAGTAGAGGTGCTGCAGTGGTAGTTGAAGCACTAGTAGAGGCTGCAGTGGTAGTTGAAGCACTAGTAGAGGCTGCAGTGGTAGTTGAAGCACTAGTAGAGGCTGCAGTGGTAGTTGAAGCACTAGTAGAGGCTGCAGTGGTAGTTGAAGCACTAGTAGAGGTGCTGCAGTGGTAGTTGAAGCACTAGTAGAGGCTGCAGTGGTAGTTGAAGCACTAGTAGAGGCTGCAGTGGTAGTTGAAGCACTAGTAGAGGCTGCAGTGGTAGTTGAAGCACTAGTAGCGGCTGCAGTGGTAGTTGAAGCACTAGTAGTGGCTGCAGTGGTAGTTGAAGCACTAGTAGAGGTGCTGCAGTGGTAGTTGAAGCACTAGTAGAGGTGCTGCAGTGGTAGTTGAAGCACTAGTAGAGGTGCTGCAGTGGTAGTTGAATCACTAGTAGAGGGTGCAGTGATAGTTGAAGCACTAGTAGAGGTGCTGCAGTGGTAGTTGAAGCACTAGTAGAGGCTGCAGTGGTAGTTGAATCACTAGTAGAGGTGCTGCAGTGGTAGTTGAAGCACTAGTAGAGGTGCTGCAGTGGTAGTTGAAGCACTAGTAGAGGCTGCAGTGGTAGTTGAATCACTAGTAGATGTGCTGCAGTGGTAGTTGAAGCACTAGTAGAGGTGCTGCAGTGGTAGTTGAAGCACTAGTAGAGGCTGCAGTGGTAGTTGAAGCACTAGTAGAGGCTGCAGTGGTAGTTGAAGCACTAGTAGAGGCTGCAGTGGTAGTTGAAGCACTAGTAGAGGCTGCAGTGGTAGGTGAAGCACTAGTAGAGGTGCTGCAGTGGTAGTTGAAGCACTAGTAGAGGCTGCAGTGGTAGTTGAAGCACTAGTAGAGGTGCTGCAGTGGTAGTTGAAGCACTAGTAGAGGGTGCAGTGGTAGTTGAAGCACTAGTAGAGGCTGCAGTGGTAGTTGAAGCACTAGTAGAGGGTGCAGTGGTAGTTGAAGCACTAGTAGAGGCTGCAGTGGTAGTTGAAGCACTAGTAGAGGCTGCAGTGGTAGTTGAAGCACTAGTAGAGGCTGCAGTGGTAGTTGAAGCACTAGTAGAGGCTGCAGTGGTAGTTGAAGCACTAGTAGAGGTGCTGCAGTGGTAGTTGAAGCACTAGTAGAGGCTGCAGTGGTAGTTGAAGCACTAGTAGAGGCTGCAGTGGTAGTTGAAGCACTAGTAGAGGCTGCAGTGGTAGTTGAAGCACTAGTAGAGGTGCTGCAGTGGTAGTTGAAGCACTAGTAGAGGCTGCAGTGGTATTTGAAGCACTAGTAGAGGCTGCAGTGGTAGTTGAAGCACTAGTAGAGGTGCTGCAGTGGTAGTTGAAGCACTAGTAGAGGCTGCAGTGGTAGTTGAAGCACTAGTAGAGGGTGCAGTGGTAGTTGAAGCACTAGTAGAGGCTGCAGTGGTAGTTGAAGCACTAGTAGAGGTGCTGCAGTGGTAGTTGAAGCACTAGTAGAGGCTGCAGTGGTAGTTGAAGCACTAGTAGAGGGTGCAGTGGTAGTTGAAGCACTAGTAGAGGCTGCAGTGGTAGTTGAAGCACTAGTAGAGGGTGCAGTGGTAGTTGAAGCACTAGTAGAGGCTGCAGTGGTAGTTGAAGCACTAGTAGAGGCTGCTGCAGTGGTAGTTGAATCACTAGTAGAGGCTGCAGTGGTAGTTGAAGCACTAGTAGAGGCTGCAGTGGTAGTTGAAGCACTAGTAGAGGGTGCAGTGGTAGTTGAAGCACTAGTAGAGGCTGCAGTGGTAGTTGAAGCGCTAGTAGAGGCTGCAGTGGTAGTTGAAGCACTAGTAGAGGCTGCAGTGGTAGTTGAAGCACTAGTAGAGGGTGCAGTGGTAGTTGAAGCACTAGTAGAGGCTGCAGTGGTAGTTGAAGCACTAGTAGAGGGTGCAGTGGTAGTTGAAGCACTAGTAGAGGCTGCAGTGGTAGTTGAAGCACTAGTAGAGGCTGCTGCAGTGGTAGTTGAATCACTAGTAGAGGCTGCAGTGGTAGTTGAAGCACTAGTAGAGGCTGCAGTGGTAGTTGAAGCACTAGTAGAGGGTGCAGTGGTAGTTGAAGCACAAGTAGAGGTGCTGCAGTGGTAGTTGAAGCGCTAGTAGAGGCTGCAGTGGTAGTTGAAGCACTAGTAGAGGCTCCAGTGGTAGTTGAAGCACTAGTAGAGGCTGCAGTGGTAGTTGAAGCACTAGTAGAGGGGTCAGTGGTAGTTGAAGCACTAGTAGAGGCTGCAGTGGTAGTTGAAGCACTAGTAGAGGCTGCAGTGGTAGTTGAAGCACTAGTAGAGGCTGCTGCAGTGGTAGTTGAATCACTAGTAGAGGCTGCAGTGGTAGTTGAAGCACTAGTAGAGGCTGCAGTGGTAGTTGAAGCACTAGTAGAGGGTGCAGTGGTAGTTGAAGCACAAGTAGAGGTGCTGCAGTGGTAGTTGAAGCGCTAGTAGAGGCTGCAGTGGTAGTTGAAGCACTAGTAGAGGCTCCAGTGGTAGTTGAAGCACTAGTAGAGGCTGCAGTGGTAGTTGAAGCACTAGTAGAGGGGTCAGTGGTAGTTGAAGCACTAGTAGAGGCTGCAGTGGTAGTTGAAGCACTAGTAGAGGCTGCAGTGGTAGTTGAAGCACTAGTAGAGGCTGCAGTGGTAGTTGAAGCAATAGTAGAGGTGCTGCAGTGGTAGTTGAAGCACTAGTAGAGGTGCTGCAGTGGTAGTTGAAGCACTAGTAGAGGCTGCAGTGGTAGTTGAAGCACTAGTAGAGGCTGCAGTGGTAGTTGAAGCACTAGTAGAGGTGCTGCAGTGGTAGTTGAAGCACTAGTAGAGGCTGCAGTGGTAGTTGAAGCACTAGTAGAGGCTGCAGTGGTAGTTGAAGCACTAGTAGAGGTGCTGCAGTGGTAGTTGAAGCACTAGTAGAGGCTGCAGTGGTAGTTGAAGCACTAGTAGAGGCTGCAGTGATAGTTGAAGCACTAGTAGAGGTGCTGCAGTGGTAGTTGAAGCACTAGTAGAGGCTGCAGTGGTAGTTGAAGCACTAGTAGAGGTGCTGCAGTGGTAGTTGAAGCACTAGTAGAGGTGCTGCAGTGGTAGTTGAAGCACTAGTAGAGGCTGCAGTGGTAGTTGAATCACTAGTAGAGGCTGCAGTGGTAGTTGAAGCACTAGTAGAGGATGCAGTGGTAGTTGAAGCACTAGTAGAGGCTGCAGTGGTAGTTGAAACACTAGTAGAGGCTGCAGTGGTAGTTGAAGCACTAGTAGAGGTGCTGCAGTGGTAGTTGAAGCACTAGTAGAGGTGCTGCAGTGGTAGTTGAAGCACTAGTAGAGGCTGCAGTGGTAGTTGAAGCACTAGTACAGGTGCTGCAGTGGTAGTTGAAGCACTAGTAGTGGTGCTGCAGTGGTAGTTGAAGCACTAGTAGAGGGTGCAGTGGTAGTTGAAGCACTAGTAGAAGCTGCAGTGGTAGTTGAAGCACTAGTAGATGCTGCAGTGGTAGTTGAAGCACTAGTAGAGGCTGCAGTGGTAGTTGAAGCACTAGTAGAGGTGGTGCAGTGGTAGTTGAAGCACTAGTAGAGGCTGCAGTGGTAGTTGAAGCACTAGTAGAGGTGCTGCAGTGGTAGTTGAAGCACTAGTAGAGGCTGCAGTGGTAGTTGAATCACTAGTAGAGGCTGCAGTGGTAGTTGAAGCACTAATAGAGGTGCTGCAGTGGTAGTTGAAGCACTAGTAGAGGCTGCAGTGGTAGTTGAAGCACTAGTAGAGGCTGCAGTGGTAGTTGAAGCACTAGTAGAGGTGCTGCAGTGGTAGATGAAGCACTAGTAGAGGCTGCAGTGGTAGTTGATGCACTAGTAGAGGCTGCAGTGGTAGTTGAAGCACTAGTAGAGGCTGAAGTGGTAGTTGAAGCACTAGTAGAGGCTGCAGTGGTAGTTGAAGCACTAGTAGAGGTGCTGCAGTGGTAGTTGAAGCACTAGTAGAGGTGCTGCAGTGGTAGTTGAAGCACTAGTAGAGGCTGCAGTGGTAGTTGAAGCACTAGTAGAGGGTGCAGTGGTAGTTGAAGCACTAGTAGAGGGTGCAGTGGTAGTTGAAGCACTAGTAGAGGCTGCAGTGGTAGTTGAAGCACTAGTAGGTGCTGCAGTGGTAGTTGAAGCACTAAAAGAGGTGCTGGAGTGGTAGTTGAAGCACTAGTAGAGGTGCTGCAGTGGTAGTTGAAGCACTAGTAGAGGTGCTGCAGTGGTAGTTGAAGCACTAGTAGAGGGTGCAGTGGTAGTTGAAGCACTAGTAGAGGTGCTGCAGTGGTAGTTGAAGCACTAGTAGAGGCTGCAGTGGTAGTTGAAGCACTAGTAGAGGGTGCAGTGGTAGTTGAAGCACTAGTAGAGGTGCTGCAGTGGTAGTTGAAGCACTAGTAGAGGTGCTCCAGTGGTAGTTGAAGCACTAGTAGAGGCTGCTGCAGTGGTAGTTGAAGCACTAGTAGAGGCTGCTGTGGTAGTTGAAGCACTAGTAGAGGTGCTGCAGTGGTAGTTGAAGCACTAGTAGAGGGTGCAGTGGTAGTTGAAGCACTAGTAGAGGGTGCAGTGGTAGTTGAAGCACTAGTAGAGGCTGCAGTGGTAGTTGAAGCACTAGTAGAGCGTGCAGTGGTAGTTGAAGCACTAGTAGAGGCTGCAGTGGTAGTTGAAGCACTAGTAGAGGCTGCAGTGGTAGTTGAATCACTAGTAGAGGCTGCAGTGGTAGTTGAAGCACTAGTAGAGGCTGCAGTGGTAGTTGAAGCACTAGTAGAGGCTGCAGTGGTAGTTGAAGCACTAGTAGTGGCTGCAGTGGTAGTTGAAGCACTAGTAGTGGCTGCAGTGGTAGTTGAAGCACTAGTAGAGGTGCTGCAGTGGTAGTTGAAGCACTAGTAGAGGTGCTGCAGTGGTAGTTGAAGCACTAGTAGAGGTGCTGCAGTGGTAGTTGAATCACTAGTAGAGGGTGCAGTGATAGTTGAAGCACTAGTAGAGGTGCTGCAGTGGTAGTTGAAGCACTAGTAGATGCTGCAGTGGTAGTTGAATCACTAGTAGAGGTGCTGCAGTGGTAGTTGAAGCACTAGTAGAGGTGCTGCAGTGGTAGTTGAAGCACTAGTAGAGGCTGCAGTGGTAGTTGAATCACTAGTAGAGGTTCTGCAGTGGTAGTTGAAGCACTAGTAGAGGTGCTGCAGTGGTAGTTGAAGCACTAGTAGAGGCTGCAGTGGTAGTTGAAGCACTAGTAGAGGCTGCAGTGGTAGTTGAATCACTAGTAGAGGCTGCAGTGGTAGTTGAAGCACTAGTAGAGGCTGCAGTGGTAGTTGAAGCACTAGTAGAGGCTGCAGTGGTAGTTGAAGCACTAGTAGAGGTGCTGCAGTGGTAGTTGAAGCACTAGTAGAGGGTGCAGTGGTAGTTGAAGCACTAGTAGAGGCTGCAGTGGTAGTTGAAGCACTAGTAGAGGCTGCAGTGGTAGTTGAAGCACTAGTAGAGGCTGCAGTGGTAGTTGAAGCACTAGTAGAGGGTGCAGTGGTAGTTGAAGCACTAGTAGAGGCTGCAGTGGTAGTTGAAGCACTAGTAGAGGCTGCAGTGGTAGTTGAAGCACTAGTAGAGGCTGCAGTGGTAGTTGAAGCACTAGTAGAGGCTGCAGTGGTAGTTGAAGCACTAGTAGAGGTGCTGCAGTGGTAGTTGAAGCACTAGTAGAGGCTGCAGTGGTAGTTGAATCACTAGTAGAGGCTGCAGTGGTAGTTGAAGCACTAGTAGAGGCTGCAGTGGTAGTTGAAGCACTAGTAGAGGTGCTGCAGTGGTAGTTGAAGCACAAGTAGAGGCTGCAGTGGTATTTGAAGCACTAGTAGAGGCTGCAGTGGTAGTTGAAGCACTAGTAGAGGTGCTGCAGTGGTAGTTGAAGCACTAGTAGAGGCTGCAGTGGTAGTTGAAGCACTAGTAGAGGGTGCAGTGGTAGTTGAAGCACTAGTAGAGGCTGCAGTGGTAGTTGAAGCACTAGTAGAGGTGCTGCAGTGGTAGTTGAAGCACTAGTAGAGGCTGCAGTGGTAGTTGAAGCACTAGTAGAGGGTGCAGTGGTAGTTGAAGCACTAGTAGAGGCTGCAGTGGTAGTTGAAGCACTAGTAGAGGTGCTGCAGTGGTAGTTGAAGCACTAGTAGAGGTGCTGCAGTGGTAGTTGAAGCACTAGTAGAGGGTGCAGTGGTAGTTGAAGCACTAGTAGAGGCTGCAGTGGTAGTTGAAGCACTAGTAGAGGCTGCAGTGGTAGTTGAAGCACTAGTAGAGGCTGCAGTGGTAGTTGAAGCACTAGTAGAGGCTGCAGTGGTAGTTGAAGCACTAGTAGAGGTGCTGCAGTGGTAGTTGAAGCACTAGTAGAGGCTGCAGTGGTAGTTGAAGCACTAGTAGAGGCTGCAGTGGTAGTTGAAGCACTAGTAGAGGGTGCAGTGGTAGTTGAAGCACTAGTAGAGGGTGCAGTGGTAGTTGAAGCACTAGTAGAGGCTGCAGTGGTAGTTAAAGCACTAGTAGAGGTGCTGCAGTGGTAGTTGAAGCACTAGTAGAGGGTGCAGTGGTAGTTGAAGCACTAGTAGAGGCTGCAGTGGTAGTTGAAGCACTAGTAGAGGTGCTGCAGTGGTAGTTGAAGCACTAGTAGAGGCTGCAGTGGTAGTTGAAGCACTAGTAGAGGCTGCAGTGGTAGTTGAAGCACTAGTAGAGGCTGCAGTGGTAGTTGAAGCACTAGTAGAGGGTGCAGTGGTAGTTGAAGCACTAGTAGAGGTGCTGCAGTGGTAGTTGAAGCACTAGTAGAGGCTGCAGTGGTAGTTGAAGCACTAGTAGAGGCTGCAGTGGTAGTTGAAGCACTAGTAGAGGGTGCAGTGGTAGTTGAAGCACTAGTAGAGGCTGCAGTGGTAGTTGAAGCACTAGTAGAGGCTGCAGTGGTAGTTGAAGCACTAGTAGAGGGTGCAGTGGTAGTTGAAGCACTAGTAGAGGCTGCAGTGGTAGTTGAAGCACTAGTAGAGGTGCTGCAGTGGTAGTTGAAGCACTAGTAGAGGCTGCAGTGGTAGTTGAAGCACTAGTAGAGGCTGCAGTGGTAGTTGAAGCACTAGTAGAGGGTGCAGTGGTAGTTGAAGCACTAGTAGAGGTGCTGCCGTGGTAGTTTAAGCGCTAGTAGAGGCTGCAGTGGTAGTTGAAGCACTAGTAGAGGCTCCAGTGGTAGTTGAAGCACTAGTAGAGGCTGCAGTGGTAGTTGAAGCACTAGTAGAGGCTGCAGTGGTAGTTGAAGCACTAGTAGAGGCTGCAGTGGTAGTTGAAGCACTAGTAGAGGGTGCGGTGGTAGTTGAAGCACTAGTAGAGGCTGCAGTGGTAGTTGAAGCACTAGTAGAGGCTGCAGTGGTAGTTGAAGCACTAGTAGAGGATGCAGTGGTAGTTGAAGCACTAGTAGAGGCTGCAGTGGTAGTTGAAGCACTAGTAGAGGCTGCAGTGGTAGTTGAAGCACTAGTAGAGGTGCTGCAGTGGTAGTTGAAGCACTAGTAGAGGCTGCAGTGGTAGTTGAAGCACTAGTAGAGGGTGCAGTGGTAGTTGAAGCACTAGTAGAGGTGCTGCAGTGGTAGTTGAAGCACTAGTAGAGGCTGCAGTGATAGTTGAAGCACTAGTAGAGGCTGCAGTGGTAGGTGAAGCACTAGTAGAGGCTGCAGTGGTAGTTGAAGCACTAGTAGAGGCTGCAGTGGTAGTTGAAGCACTAGTAGAGGCTGCAGTGGTAGTTGAAGCACTAGTAGAGGCTGCAGTGGTAGTTGAAGCACTAGTAGAGGCTGCAGTGGTAGTTGAGGCACTAGTAGAGGCTGCAGTGGTAGTTGAAGCACTAGTAGAGGTTGCAGTGGTAGTTGAAGCACTAATAGAGGCTGCAGTGGTAGTTGAAGCACTAGTAGCGGCTGCAGTGGTAGTTTAAGCACTAGTAGAGGCTGCAGTGGTAGTTGAAGCACTAGTAGAGGCTGCAGTGGTAGTTGAAGCACTAGTAGAGGGTGCAGTGGTAGTTGAAGCACTAGTAGAGGGTGCAGTGGTAGTTGAAGCACTAATAGAGGCTGCAGTGGTAGTTGAAGCACTAGTAGAGGCTGCAGTGGTAGTTGAAGCACTAGTAGAGGCTGCAGTGGTAGTTGAAGCACTAGTAGAGGGTGCAGTGGTAGTTGAATCACTAGTAGAGGCTGCAGTGGTAGTTGAAGCACTAGTAGAGGCTGCAGTGGTAGTTGAAGCACTAGTAGAGGCTGCAGTGGTAGTTGAAGCACTAGTAGAGGGTGCAGTGGTAGTTGAAGCACTAGTAGAGGTGCTGCAGTGGTAGTTGAAGCACTAGTAGAGGCTGCAGTGGTAGTTGAAGCACTAGTAGAGGGTGCAGTGGTAGTTGAAGCACTAGTAGAGGTGCTGCAGTGGTAGTTGAAGCACTAGTAGAGGTGCTGCAGTGGTAGTTGAAGCACTAGTAGAGGCTGCTGCAGTGGTAGTTGAAGCACTAGTAGAGGCTGCTGTGGTAGTTGAAGCACTAGTAGAGGTGCTGCAGTGGTAGTTGAAGCACTAGTAGAGGGTGCAGTGGTAGTTGAAGCACTAGTAGAGGGTGCAGTGGTAGTTGAAGCACTAGTAGAGGCTGCAGTGGTAGTTGAAGCACTAGTAGAGCGTGCAGTGGTAGTTGAAGCACTAGTAGAGGCTGCAGTGGTAGTTGAAGCACTAGTAGAGGGTGCAGTGGTAGTTGAATCACTAGTAGAGGCTGCAGTGGTAGTTGAAGCACTAGT
Organism: Notolepis coatsorum; assembly: GCF_963971535.1. NCBI lineage: Eukaryota > Metazoa > Chordata > Actinopteri > Aulopiformes > Paralepididae > Notolepis > Notolepis coatsorum. The sequence continues at coordinate 125,987,192 of NC_140166.1, forward strand.
AGAGGCTGCAGTGGTAGTTGAAGCACTAGTAGAGGCTGCCGTGGTAGTTGAAGCACTAGTAGAGGGTGCAGTGGTAGTTGAAGCACTAGTAGAGGTGCTGCAGTGGTAGTTGAAGCACTAGTAGAGGCTGCAGTGGTAGTTGAAGCACTAGTAGAGGGTGCAGTGGTAGTTGAAGCACTAGTAGAGGTGCTGCAGTGGTAGTTGAAGCACTAGTAGAGGTGCTGCAGTGGTAGTTGAAGCACTAGTAGAGGCTGCTGCAGTGGTAGTTGAAGCACTAGTAGAGGCTGCTGTGGTAGTTGAAGCACTAGTAGAGGTGCTGCAGTGGTAGTTGAAGCACTAGTAGAGGGTGCAGTGGTAGTTGAAGCACTAGTAGAGGGTGCAGTGGTAGTTGAAGCACTAGTAGAGGCTGCAGTGGTAGTTGAAGCACTAGTAGAGCGTGCAGTGGTAGTTGAAGCACTAGTAGAGGCTGCAGTGGTAGTTGAAGCACTAGTAGAGGCTGCAGTGGTAGTTGAAGCACTAGTAGAGGCTGCAGTGGTAGTTGAAGCACTAGTAGAGGCTGCAGTGGTAGTTGAAGCACTAGTAGAGGCTGCAGTGGTAGTTGAAGCACTAGTAGCGGCTGCAGTGGTAGTTGAAGCACTAGTAGTGGCTGCAGTGGTAGTTGAAGCACTAGTAGAGGTGCTGCAGTGGTAGTTGAAGCACTAGTAGAGGTGCTGCAGTGGTAGTTGAAGCACTAGTAGAGGTGCTGCAGTGGTAGTTGAATCACTAGTAGAGGGTGCAGTGATAGTTGAAGCACTAGTAGAGGTGCTGCAGTGGTAGTTGAAGCACTAGTAGAGGCTGCAGTGGTAGTTGAATCACTAGTAGAGGTGCTGCAGTGGTAGTTGAAGCACTAGTAGAGGTGCTGCAGTGGTAGTTGAAGCACTAGTAGAGGCTGCAGTGGTAGTTGAATCACTAGTAGATGTGCTGCAGTGGTAGTTGAAGCACTAGTAGAGGTGCTGCAGTGGTAGTTGAAGCACTAGTAGAGGCTGCAGTGGTAGTTGAAGCACTAGTAGAGGCTGCAGTGGTAGTTGAAGCACTAGTAGAGGCTGCAGTGGTAGTTGAAGCACTAGTAGAGGCTGCAGTGGTAGTTGAAGCACTAGTAGAGGTGCTGCAGTGGTAGTTGAAGCACTAGTAGAGGCTGCAGTGGTAGTTGAAGCACTAGTAGAGGCTGCAGTGGTAGTTGAAGCACTAGTAGAGGCTGCAGTGGTAGTTGAAGCACTAGTAGCGGCTGCAGTGGTAGTTGAAGCACTAGTAGTGGCTGCAGTGGTAGTTGAAGCACTAGTAGAGGTGCTGCAGTGGTAGTTGAAGCACTAGTAGAGGTGCTGCAGTGGTAGTTGAAGCACTAGTAGAGGTGCTGCAGTGGTAGTTGAATCACTAGTAGAGGGTGCAGTGATAGTTGAAGCACTAGTAGAGGTGCTGCAGTGGTAGTTGAAGCACTAGTAGAGGCTGCAGTGGTAGTTGAATCACTAGTAGAGGTGCTGCAGTGGTAGTTGAAGCACTAGTAGAGGTGCTGCAGTGGTAGTTGAAGCACTAGTAGAGGCTGCAGTGGTAGTTGAATCACTAGTAGATGTGCTGCAGTGGTAGTTGAAGCACTAGTAGAGGTGCTGCAGTGGTAGTTGAAGCACTAGTAGAGGCTGCAGTGGTAGTTGAAGCACTAGTAGAGGCTGCAGTGGTAGTTGAAGCACTAGTAGAGGCTGCAGTGGTAGTTGAAGCACTAGTAGAGGCTGCAGTGGTAGGTGAAGCACTAGTAGAGGTGCTGCAGTGGTAGTTGAAGCACTAGTAGAGGCTGCAGTGGTAGTTGAAGCACTAGTAGAGGTGCTGCAGTGGTAGTTGAAGCACTAGTAGAGGGTGCAGTGGTAGTTGAAGCACTAGTAGAGGCTGCAGTGGTAGTTGAAGCACTAGTAGAGGGTGCAGTGGTAGTTGAAGCACTAGTAGAGGCTGCAGTGGTAGTTGAAGCACTAGTAGAGGCTGCAGTGGTAGTTGAAGCACTAGTAGAGGCTGCAGTGGTAGTTGAAGCACTAGTAGAGGCTGCAGTGGTAGTTGAAGCACTAGTAGAGGTGCTGCAGTGGTAGTTGAAGCACTAGTAGAGGCTGCAGTGGTAGTTGAAGCACTAGTAGAGGCTGCAGTGGTAGTTGAAGCACTAGTAGAGGCTGCAGTGGTAGTTGAAGCACTAGTAGAGGTGCTGCAGTGGTAGTTGAAGCACTAGTAGAGGCTGCAGTGGTATTTGAAGCACTAGTAGAGGCTGCAGTGGTAGTTGAAGCACTAGTAGAGGTGCTGCAGTGGTAGTTGAAGCACTAGTAGAGGCTGCAGTGGTAGTTGAAGCACTAGTAGAGGGTGCAGTGGTAGTTGAAGCACTAGTAGAGGCTGCAGTGGTAGTTGAAGCACTAGTAGAGGTGCTGCAGTGGTAGTTGAAGCACTAGTAGAGGCTGCAGTGGTAGTTGAAGCACTAGTAGAGGGTGCAGTGGTAGTTGAAGCACTAGTAGAGGCTGCAGTGGTAGTTGAAGCACTAGTAGAGGGTGCAGTGGTAGTTGAAGCACTAGTAGAGGCTGCAGTGGTAGTTGAAGCACTAGTAGAGGCTGCTGCAGTGGTAGTTGAATCACTAGTAGAGGCTGCAGTGGTAGTTGAAGCACTAGTAGAGGCTGCAGTGGTAGTTGAAGCACTAGTAGAGGGTGCAGTGGTAGTTGAAGCACTAGTAGAGGCTGCAGTGGTAGTTGAAGCGCTAGTAGAGGCTGCAGTGGTAGTTGAAGCACTAGTAGAGGCTGCAGTGGTAGTTGAAGCACTAGTAGAGGGTGCAGTGGTAGTTGAAGCACTAGTAGAGGCTGCAGTGGTAGTTGAAGCACTAGTAGAGGGTGCAGTGGTAGTTGAAGCACTAGTAGAGGCTGCAGTGGTAGTTGAAGCACTAGTAGAGGCTGCTGCAGTGGTAGTTGAATCACTAGTAGAGGCTGCAGTGGTAGTTGAAGCACTAGTAGAGGCTGCAGTGGTAGTTGAAGCACTAGTAGAGGGTGCAGTGGTAGTTGAAGCACAAGTAGAGGTGCTGCAGTGGTAGTTGAAGCGCTAGTAGAGGCTGCAGTGGTAGTTGAAGCACTAGTAGAGGCTCCAGTGGTAGTTGAAGCACTAGTAGAGGCTGCAGTGGTAGTTGAAGCACTAGTAGAGGGGTCAGTGGTAGTTGAAGCACTAGTAGAGGCTGCAGTGGTAGTTGAAGCACTAGTAGAGGCTGCAGTGGTAGTTGAAGCACTAGTAGAGGCTGCTGCAGTGGTAGTTGAATCACTAGTAGAGGCTGCAGTGGTAGTTGAAGCACTAGTAGAGGCTGCAGTGGTAGTTGAAGCACTAGTAGAGGGTGCAGTGGTAGTTGAAGCACAAGTAGAGGTGCTGCAGTGGTAGTTGAAGCGCTAGTAGAGGCTGCAGTGGTAGTTGAAGCACTAGTAGAGGCTCCAGTGGTAGTTGAAGCACTAGTAGAGGCTGCAGTGGTAGTTGAAGCACTAGTAGAGGGGTCAGTGGTAGTTGAAGCACTAGTAGAGGCTGCAGTGGTAGTTGAAGCACTAGTAGAGGCTGCAGTGGTAGTTGAAGCACTAGTAGAGGCTGCAGTGGTAGTTGAAGCAATAGTAGAGGTGCTGCAGTGGTAGTTGAAGCACTAGTAGAGGTGCTGCAGTGGTAGTTGAAGCACTAGTAGAGGCTGCAGTGGTAGTTGAAGCACTAGTAGAGGCTGCAGTGGTAGTTGAAGCACTAGTAGAGGTGCTGCAGTGGTAGTTGAAGCACTAGTAGAGGCTGCAGTGGTAGTTGAAGCACTAGTAGAGGCTGCAGTGGTAGTTGAAGCACTAGTAGAGGTGCTGCAGTGGTAGTTGAAGCACTAGTAGAGGCTGCAGTGGTAGTTGAAGCACTAGTAGAGGCTGCAGTGATAGTTGAAGCACTAGTAGAGGTGCTGCAGTGGTAGTTGAAGCACTAGTAGAGGCTGCAGTGGTAGTTGAAGCACTAGTAGAGGTGCTGCAGTGGTAGTTGAAGCACTAGTAGAGGTGCTGCAGTGGTAGTTGAAGCACTAGTAGAGGCTGCAGTGGTAGTTGAATCACTAGTAGAGGCTGCAGTGGTAGTTGAAGCACTAGTAGAGGATGCAGTGGTAGTTGAAGCACTAGTAGAGGCTGCAGTGGTAGTTGAAACACTAGTAGAGGCTGCAGTGGTAGTTGAAGCACTAGTAGAGGTGCTGCAGTGGTAGTTGAAGCACTAGTAGAGGTGCTGCAGTGGTAGTTGAAGCACTAGTAGAGGCTGCAGTGGTAGTTGAAGCACTAGTACAGGTGCTGCAGTGGTAGTTGAAGCACTAGTAGTGGTGCTGCAGTGGTAGTTGAAGCACTAGTAGAGGGTGCAGTGGTAGTTGAAGCACTAGTAGAAGCTGCAGTGGTAGTTGAAGCACTAGTAGATGCTGCAGTGGTAGTTGAAGCACTAGTAGAGGCTGCAGTGGTAGTTGAAGCACTAGTAGAGGTGGTGCAGTGGTAGTTGAAGCACTAGTAGAGGCTGCAGTGGTAGTTGAAGCACTAGTAGAGGTGCTGCAGTGGTAGTTGAAGCACTAGTAGAGGCTGCAGTGGTAGTTGAATCACTAGTAGAGGCTGCAGTGGTAGTTGAAGCACTAATAGAGGTGCTGCAGTGGTAGTTGAAGCACTAGTAGAGGCTGCAGTGGTAGTTGAAGCACTAGTAGAGGCTGCAGTGGTAGTTGAAGCACTAGTAGAGGTGCTGCAGTGGTAGATGAAGCACTAGTAGAGGCTGCAGTGGTAGTTGATGCACTAGTAGAGGCTGCAGTGGTAGTTGAAGCACTAGTAGAGGCTGAAGTGGTAGTTGAAGCACTAGTAGAGGCTGCAGTGGTAGTTGAAGCACTAGTAGAGGTGCTGCAGTGGTAGTTGAAGCACTAGTAGAGGTGCTGCAGTGGTAGTTGAAGCACTAGTAGAGGCTGCAGTGGTAGTTGAAGCACTAGTAGAGGGTGCAGTGGTAGTTGAAGCACTAGTAGAGGGTGCAGTGGTAGTTGAAGCACTAGTAGAGGCTGCAGTGGTAGTTGAAGCACTAGTAGGTGCTGCAGTGGTAGTTGAAGCACTAAAAGAGGTGCTGGAGTGGTAGTTGAAGCACTAGTAGAGGTGCTGCAGTGGTAGTTGAAGCACTAGTAGAGGTGCTGCAGTGGTAGTTGAAGCACTAGTAGAGGGTGCAGTGGTAGTTGAAGCACTAGTAGAGGTGCTGCAGTGGTAGTTGAAGCACTAGTAGAGGCTGCAGTGGTAGTTGAAGCACTAGTAGAGGGTGCAGTGGTAGTTGAAGCACTAGTAGAGGTGCTGCAGTGGTAGTTGAAGCACTAGTAGAGGTGCTCCAGTGGTAGTTGAAGCACTAGTAGAGGCTGCTGCAGTGGTAGTTGAAGCACTAGTAGAGGCTGCTGTGGTAGTTGAAGCACTAGTAGAGGTGCTGCAGTGGTAGTTGAAGCACTAGTAGAGGGTGCAGTGGTAGTTGAAGCACTAGTAGAGGGTGCAGTGGTAGTTGAAGCACTAGTAGAGGCTGCAGTGGTAGTTGAAGCACTAGTAGAGCGTGCAGTGGTAGTTGAAGCACTAGTAGAGGCTGCAGTGGTAGTTGAAGCACTAGTAGAGGCTGCAGTGGTAGTTGAATCACTAGTAGAGGCTGCAGTGGTAGTTGAAGCACTAGTAGAGGCTGCAGTGGTAGTTGAAGCACTAGTAGAGGCTGCAGTGGTAGTTGAAGCACTAGTAGTGGCTGCAGTGGTAGTTGAAGCACTAGTAGTGGCTGCAGTGGTAGTTGAAGCACTAGTAGAGGTGCTGCAGTGGTAGTTGAAGCACTAGTAGAGGTGCTGCAGTGGTAGTTGAAGCACTAGTAGAGGTGCTGCAGTGGTAGTTGAATCACTAGTAGAGGGTGCAGTGATAGTTGAAGCACTAGTAGAGGTGCTGCAGTGGTAGTTGAAGCACTAGTAGATGCTGCAGTGGTAGTTGAATCACTAGTAGAGGTGCTGCAGTGGTAGTTGAAGCACTAGTAGAGGTGCTGCAGTGGTAGTTGAAGCACTAGTAGAGGCTGCAGTGGTAGTTGAATCACTAGTAGAGGTTCTGCAGTGGTAGTTGAAGCACTAGTAGAGGTGCTGCAGTGGTAGTTGAAGCACTAGTAGAGGCTGCAGTGGTAGTTGAAGCACTAGTAGAGGCTGCAGTGGTAGTTGAATCACTAGTAGAGGCTGCAGTGGTAGTTGAAGCACTAGTAGAGGCTGCAGTGGTAGTTGAAGCACTAGTAGAGGCTGCAGTGGTAGTTGAAGCACTAGTAGAGGTGCTGCAGTGGTAGTTGAAGCACTAGTAGAGGGTGCAGTGGTAGTTGAAGCACTAGTAGAGGCTGCAGTGGTAGTTGAAGCACTAGTAGAGGCTGCAGTGGTAGTTGAAGCACTAGTAGAGGCTGCAGTGGTAGTTGAAGCACTAGTAGAGGGTGCAGTGGTAGTTGAAGCACTAGTAGAGGCTGCAGTGGTAGTTGAAGCACTAGTAGAGGCTGCAGTGGTAGTTGAAGCACTAGTAGAGGCTGCAGTGGTAGTTGAAGCACTAGTAGAGGCTGCAGTGGTAGTTGAAGCACTAGTAGAGGTGCTGCAGTGGTAGTTGAAGCACTAGTAGAGGCTGCAGTGGTAGTTGAATCACTAGTAGAGGCTGCAGTGGTAGTTGAAGCACTAGTAGAGGCTGCAGTGGTAGTTGAAGCACTAGTAGAGGTGCTGCAGTGGTAGTTGAAGCACAAGTAGAGGCTGCAGTGGTATTTGAAGCACTAGTAGAGGCTGCAGTGGTAGTTGAAGCACTAGTAGAGGTGCTGCAGTGGTAGTTGAAGCACTAGTAGAGGCTGCAGTGGTAGTTGAAGCACTAGTAGAGGGTGCAGTGGTAGTTGAAGCACTAGTAGAGGCTGCAGTGGTAGTTGAAGCACTAGTAGAGGTGCTGCAGTG
>NC_140166.1:125994361-126016861 GCF_963971535.1 Notolepis coatsorum
CTCTCCTCTCCTCTCCTCTATTCTCCTCTCTTCTCCTCGCCTCGCCTCTCCTCTTCTCTATTCTACTCTTATCTCCTCTATTATCCTATCTTCTCATCTCTGCTCTTCTCATATCTGCTCTTCTCCTCTGCTCCTCTCCTCTCCTCTCCTCTCCTCTCCTCTCCTCTCCTCTCCTCTCCTCTCCTCTCCTCTCCTCTCCTCTCCTCTCCTCTCCTCTCCTCTCCTCTCCTCCCCTCTCCTCTCCTCTATTCTCCTCTTCTCTCCTCTCCTCTATTATCCTATCTTCTCCTCTCTGCTCTTCTCCTCTCCTCTCCTCTCATCTATTCTCCTCTCTTCTCCTCTCTCCTCTTCTTCTCTCCTCTGCTACTCTCCTCCTCTCTGCTCCTCTCCTGACAGCTCATTAGATCAACTTGGATCACCCAATCATAAACATGCATGTATGGATGTGCATATTTTTGTGAGTGCATGCAGGTCATTGGATAACACACATATCAGTCAAATCATTTGTCCTTTTGTTAAGTATTTTTACATTATTGTTTTGTTTTTTATTTGTTAACTTAAACGGTAATATACTTTCTGTTGCCTGAGGGTCATTATTATTTAGTTATCGTCTGCTTTTCATTTTGGGAAATAAGGTCGTCCTAGGTTAGCTGACGAAATTAACACTGACTCTCTGTAACTGTCTACTTCTCTCTCTATCTGTCTCTCTCTCTCTCTCTCTCTCTCTCTCTCTCTCTCTCTCTCTCTCTCTCTCTCTCTCTCTCTCTCTCTCTCTCTCTCTCTCTCTCTGTCTCTCTCTGTCTCTATGTCTCTGTCTCTCTCTGTCTCTCTCTGTATCTCTGTCTCTCTATTTCTCTTTCTCTCTGTATCTCTCTCTGTCTCTGCGTCTCTCCATCTCTCTCTGTATCTCTGTCTCTCTGTATCTCTCTCTCTCGATCTCTCTATATCTCTCTCTCTGTCTCTCTCTGTCTGTAACTTTCTTCTCTCTCTCTCTCTCTCTCTCTCTCTCTCTCTCTCTCTCTCTCTCTCTCTCTCAATTCAATTCAATTCAATTTAATTCAATTCAAGTGGCTTTATTGGCATGACGCAGCTTGTACATGTTGCCAAAGCAAATGGTTGATAACATAAGCATGGATTACAAAACACATATTAATGTCATAGTATATAAAAAAAATTTCATCATAAAATAGAACATAAAATATTACGGCATAAACATGTCAGGTGACTGTCACTCACTGTCCCTCAGTTTGTGGCAGGCAGCAACATAGGCTGCTGCTAGCTCACAGCTTGTTGAGTCCTCCCCTAGTATGACTGGTAGTTTTCCTGTATCTGGTAGTGCAAGAAAACCTTTTGTTATTAGTTCAATTTTTTTTAAATGCGTTTCTCTAATATCTTTATATTTTTCACATTTGGTGAGGAAGTGCAACTCAGTTTCAGGCTCACTGAGGATGCAATGACTGCATAGCCTTTGCTCTGCAGGGAGCCAGGTTTTCCTGTGCCTCCCCTTTTCAACAGCGAGGCTGTGCTCACTCAGTCTGTATTTTGTCAAGGTTCTTTTTAGTTGTTGATCAGTCACCATGCTCAAGTAATCTGCTATGGTGTACTGTCGATTTAGAGCCAGATAGCACTGCATTTTGCTCTGTGCTTTTGTTTGTGTTTTCCAATAGGTGATGTAGTTTTGTTTTAGCTGTGTAGTAATTTGATTTATTCTGATTGGTGACGTGTTCTGTTCCTGAGGTGTGTTAAGAGAGCAGGTTTGTGGACTCAGCCTCAGGACCAGCTGGGTAAGGGGGTTCCTGATGCTCCTCAGCTCTTGGCACTGCAGGGCTTGATAATGGTACGAGAGGGGGTCACTTCGTTTTAGGTGTGTCCAAAAGTTAATTGCTCTTTTTTGTATTTTTAGTATTAGTGGGTAACGGCCTAATTCTGCCCTGCATGCATTGTTTGTAGTTTTCCTCTGGACATGTAGGATAATCTTACAGAACTCTGCATGCAGGGTCTCAATGGGGTGTTTGTCCCATTGGGTAAAGTCTTGTTTTGTAAGTGGACCCCACACCTCACTGCCATAGAGTGCAATTGGTTCAATAACACATTCAATTAATTTTAACCAGATTCGAATTGGTATTTCTGTTTGTATATTTCTTTTTATGGCGTAGAAAGCCCGGCGTGCTTTCCCTCTCAGCTCATTGACTGCTTCCTTAAAATGTCCAGTTGAACTTAGTTTTAGGCCTAAATAGGTGTAATGTGTGCAGTACTCTACATGTTTTGTACCAATTGAGAACTTTGGTAGGACGTCCTGAGATCTGGATCTTTTTTGGAATATCATTATTTTGGTCTTTTGGGGGTTTACTGCCAGGGCCCAGGTCTGACAGTAATGCTCTAGCAGGTCCAGGCTCTGCTGTAGGCCGTCTGCTGTGGGGGACATCACAACCAGGTCATCTGCAAAGAGCAGGCATTTCACTTCCCGATTGTGGAGACTTACACCGGGGGCAGAGGACTTTTCTAGTATATTAGCCAATTCATTAATATAGATATTGAAGAGTGCCGGGCTGAGGTTGCAGCCCTGACGAACGCCTCGCCCTTGGGTAAAGAATTCTGTTCTTTTTTTGCCAATTTTTACACTGCACATATTACCAGAGTACATTGATTTAATAATATCATATGTTTTACCCCCTACACCACTCTCTATAACTTTATAGAACAGTCCTGTGTGCCAAATAGAATCAAAAGCCTTTTGAAAGTCAATAAAACAGGCATATATTTTGGTTTTATTTTGGTTTATATGTTTATCAATTAGGGTATGTAGGGTGTAAATATGATCGGTTGTGCGGTGTTTTGGTATAAATCCAATTTGGCTTTTACTCAAGACATTGTGCTTGGTAAGGAAGTTTAAAAGTCTGGTATTCATAATACTACAGAAAACCTTCCCCAGATTACTGTTCACACAGATGCCTCTGTAGTTATTAGGGTCAAATTTGTCTCCGCTTTTATAGATTGGGGTTATGAGTCCGTGATTCCAGGTGTCAGGAAAATATCCTACACTCAGGACCAAATTGAATAGTTTTAATATAGCCAATTGGAATTTCTTGTTCATATTTTTCATCATCTCATTCAAGATGCCATCAGGTCCACAAACCTTTTTTGATTTAAGAGTTTGTAGTTTCTTAAGCAGTTCCTGCTCAATAATTGGGGAGTCTAATGGGTTTTGATTGTCCTTTATGGCAAGCTCCAATTTAGTCAATTTATCAAGAATTTGAGATTGTTCTGTGTTTCCATCAATTTGAACAGTGTGGTATAGTGTTTTAAAATGGGTTGTCCATATATCACTGTTCTGTATAGCCAATTCCTGTTTTTGTGGTTTGTTTATGTGTTTCCAATGTTGCCAAAAGTTGTTTGTATTGATTGCCTCCTCAATTAGTGTCAGTTGCTGTTTGTCATATTGTTGTTTTTTGGTTCTGAGTGTATGTTTGTACAGTTTTAGGGTCTCACAGTAGAGAATGCGTACATCAGCATTATTGGGGTCTCTGTGTTTTTGATTTGATAGCATTCTAATTTTTTTCCTAATGATTTTACAATCTGTATCAAACCAGCTGTTTTTTGTTGCAGTTTTTGGTTTGTTTGTAGTACATTTCAGTTGTGCCTCCTTTGCTGTTTGTCTGTATATATTGTTAATATTGTTTACTGCTAGGTTGAGGCTTTCTTTACTGTGAGAGTATGTGGAGTCCAGAAAGTTATCCAAAAGTGTTTGGATTATTGGGGTATGAGTTGCTTTCTGGTATTGTTCTGCACTGTTTTGGTCCCATCTGTATGAATTCCTGATATTGTACAGCTTACTGTTTTGTGTTTGTGCCATTGTTGTGTCTGACCTTTTAATAAACAGGGTAATTTGGCTGTGATCAGACAGAGGGGTTAGTGGTTTCACAGTGAATGAGCTGAGGGAGGAAGGGTCAAGGTCTGTGATCATATAATCTACAGTACTGTGGCCAAGAGGTGAGCAGTAGGTGAATATACCTAGGCTGTCCCCCCGAACCCTACCGTTGACAAAGTACAGACTGAGGCTCTGACAGAGCTGCAGGAGATCTCTTCCACTCCTGTTGATGACCTGGTCACTATTGCTCCTGTGGGGGAGAGTGAAAGTGTGAGAGACATTTTCGTTTGAGATGTAAATGTCTCCTTGTGGATCTGTGAGGTCAGCAAGTGTTCCTGTGCGTGCGTTGGTGTCCCCACAGATGAGCACATTTCCCTGGGCCTGGAAATGGCATGTCTCTGTCTCAAGGGTAGGGAAAATGTTCTCTGAGAAGTATGGGGATTCGGAGGGGGGGATATATATTGCACAAATAAACAAATCCTTTTCTGTTAATAGGAGCTCTTTCTTTAGTTTTAACCATATGTAATATTTGCCCACTTTTAGGGGGTCAATTTGATGATGTAGGTCAGATTTATAGTATACCAAATGATTAATCATCCTGATCCTCTACCTCTATTAATGTTGCTGTGTTTCTGAGATGGTACTATTATTTCTCTCTCTCTCTCGCTCTCTCTCTCTCTCTCTCTCTCTCTCTCTCTCTCTCTCTAGGAGTGTGTTGTCTCTCTCTCTCTCTAGGAATGTATTGTCTGTCTGTCTCTCTCTCTCTCTCTCTAGAGGAGTGTGTTGTCTGTCTCTCTCTCTCTCTAGAGGAGTGTGTTGTCTCTCTCTCTCTAGGAGTGTATTGTCTGTCTGTCTCTCTCTCTCTCTAGAGGAGTGTGTTGTCTGTCTCTCTCTCTCTCTCTAGAGGAGTGTGTTGTCTCTCTCTCTCTCTAGGAGTGTATTGTCTGTCTGTCTCTCTCTCTCTCTCTCTCTAGAGGAGTGTGTTGACTGTCTCTCTCTCTCTCTCTCTCTAGGAGTGTGTTGTCTGTGTCTCTCTCTCTCTCTAGGAGTATGTTGACGGTATCTCTCTCTCTCTAAAAGTGTGTTGTCTCTCTCTCTCTCTAGGAGTGTGTTGACTGTCTCTCTCTCTCTCTCTCTCTCTCTCTCTCTCTCTCTCTCTCTCTCTCTCTCTCTCTCTCTCTCTCTAGGAGTGTGTTGTCTCTCTCTCTCTCTAGGAGTGTGTTGACTGTCTCTCTCTCTCTCTCTCTCTCTCTCTCTAGGAGTGTGTTGTCTCTCTCTCTCTAGGAGTGTGTTGACTGTCTCTCTCTCTCTCTCTCTCTCTCTCTCTAGGAGTGTGTTGTCTCTCTCTCTCTCTAGGAGTGTGTTGACTGTCTCTCTCTCTCTCTAGGAGTGTGTTGTCTGTCTCTCTCTCTCTCTCTCTCTCTAGGAGTGTGTTGTCTGTCTCTCTCTCTCTCTCTCTCTCTAGAGGAGTGTGTTGACTGTCTCTCTCTCTCTCTCTAGGAGTGTGTTGTCTGTCTCTCTCTCTCTCTCTCTCTCTCTCTCTTCTCTCTCTCTCTCTCTCTCTCTCTCTCTCTCTCTCTCTCTCTCTCTCTCTCTCTCTCTCTCTCTAGGAGTGTGTTGTCTGTCTCTCTCTCTCTAGAGGAGTGTGTTGTCTGTCTCTCTCTCTCTCTAGAGGAGTGTGTTGACTGTCTCTCTCTCTCTCTCTCTCTCTCTCTCTCTCTAGGAGTGTGTTGTCTCTCTCTCTCTCTCTCTCTCTCTCTAGGAGTGTGTTGACTCTCTCTCTCTCTCTCTCTTTCTCTCTAGGAGTGTGTTGACTGTCTCTCTCTCTAGGAGTGTGCTCATTGCTGATTGGCTGTATGTCTCTCTTTAGGAGTGTGCTGACTGCTGATTGGCTGTCTGTCCTGTCTGTCAGGAGGTGTTGAGCGCTACATCAGCAAGCATCTCCAACTGTATTGGCAGGTCAGTAGGATGGATGGCTCATTGGAGAGAGAGAGAGTGTGAGTGCAAAGTGTGAGTGTATGTGTGATTACATGTATATGTGTGTGTATGTGTATGCTTGTGTGATTTAAACTGTACAGTACAGTATGTGTATGAATTGGTGCTTACATGTGTATGTGTGTGTATGCTTGTGTGATTAGTTACATGTACTGTATATGTGTGTGTGTGTGTGTATGTGTATGCTTGTATGATTACATGCTTGCTTGCATGTTCGTGTATTTGTGTGCGTGGGTGTACGTATGTGCATTTGTGTGTGTGTGTGTGTGTGTGAGTGTGTGTACGTAGGTGCATTTGTGTGTGTGCGTGTGCGTGTATGTGTGTAGGAGGTTTGGAAGTCCCATCAAAAGCACAGCACCAACTCTTACACCCCCCCCCCCAAGCCCCCCCCCCCCCCCCCACGTTAATGATTATTGGTAGAGAGTCTTGCCGACTGCGTTGTTTGGCTGCATATCAATCAGCCGCATTTGAAAGCCTCCGATCGCTGCATAAGGTCCTTTAAAGTGTTTATAATGAACCCTCTGGGGTAACAAGTGTGTGTATGTGTGCCTTTCTACAGGATTTGTGTAGAGTGTGTGTTTCAAGTTCAAGTTTTGTTTTATTTGTCACATATAAGGTACAGGTACATTATAGTGAAGTGCTTGGTTCTGTATGAGCCTCCTGAGATTGTGCTTCATACAGTAAAAAAGTGAAAAGAATAAAGACCAAAAACTATACAAAAATATATAATATACAAACTAAAGTACAAAATGCAACAAAATACAAAATGAGGTAGGGATGTAATGCAAATATTTAGTAATAAATAGATAAAATATGGTGTAGTGTTACAAAGTGTTTAAAGTGTCTAAAGTGAATGTTAAAGTGTGTTCAACCTCTTAATAATTTATAGGGAATCCGTTAAATCAGCGGTTCTCAAACTATGGGTCGTGACCCAAAGTGGGGTTGTGGGTAGGTGACGGTTTGCCACGTCTCGCCTCTTCAACACACACAGTATCTCACTACATCCTTTGTGACTGCCTACATAGATATGTTCCAAACCGCCCCCTCAGGTCCTCTAGTGCTGACCTGCTCGAAGTGCCTACAATGAAATATAAAGAATATGGCGAAGCAGCTTTTTGTTTCTATGGGCCGACGGCTTGGAATAATCTCCCACTACATCTGAAACAGGCAGCCTCTGGATAGCTTTAAAGCACAGCTCAAGACCTATTTGTATAGTCTTGCTTTTAGCTGATTTAAAAATCCCTGTTGTCATTTATGCTTTTTAGTAATTTTCTTAATCATGCTTTGCAATTTATTCTTTTTAGTGGTTTTAAACTCCTGCTTTTCTTTTCTTTACTTTTTTTTAAATGTGTTTGCTCTGTTAAGCACTTTGAGCTGCATTCTATGTATGAAAGGTGCTATATAAATAAAGATTATTGTTATTATTATTATTATTATTATTATTATTATTATTATTATTATTATTAATTATTATTATTATTATTATTATTATTATTATTATTATTATTATTATTATTATTATTATTATTATTATTATTATTATTATTATTATTATTATTATTATTATTATTATTATTATTATTATTATTATTATTATTATTATTATTATTATTATACCACAGGCAGAGTATTAAATCGCCTTTTTGAACTCCAGATTTTCCTTGCAGACAAAAACAACCCATTGGCAGAGAAATATGCTGATAATGAATGGCTGGCACAGCTGGCATATCTATAGCCGACATCTTTGACCGCCTCAATGCGTTGAATCTGGGACTACAAGGTCGGGACACAGACAGGTTTGGATTCACAGCTAAAATGGAGAGCTGGATTAAGAAACTCCGTATGTGGCACGCCAGGATAATCAGCGGAGATTTGGGGGTATTTACTCAGCTTGATGGCTTTTTGGAGGAACAGAATGTTGCAAAAAATTATTTGAAGCCCATCATCTGTAGCCACTAGAAGGACTCATTGAACAATTTCGGAGAGAGAGCGCGGACAATTTGGACAACTGGATCCAAGCTGCGTTCATTACGCATGATGCAGCAGGCCCTCCCTCTCCTCGCCCCTTCCAATCCCCCCCCCCCGGGTGTTCCACGCCTAACATTGCAGCGGTGATACACATACGTCTGTCTCAAGACTTAGTCCTGCATGTATCAACAAATGCACATGTTGTTGTGAATTCATGTGTGCCATTATTACTACCAACTGTAATAATTGTGGAATATTACTATAATGAGCTGTATGTGTATAAACCAAGCATCTCACTGTAATGTACCTGTACTTTATACGTGACAATAAACTACTACTACTACTACTACTACTACTACTACTACTACTACTACTACTACTACTACTACTACTACTACTACTACTACTAAGCAATGTAAAAAATTAGGGCTGTCAGTTTATCGTGTTAATTAGATTAATTAATTACACAGCTAATTATCGCATTATGAAAATGTACTCAAAATTACAAAAAAAATATATATTAATTATATATATTTTTTAAATCTCATTAATTCCATAAGAACGTAGAATAAACATTTACAATATTTTTTTTTAAATGGTCCATTTGCATGTTCTCAGTATCTGATTCTAGGGACATAATATGTATGTATGTACAATGTACAATGTACAATAAAATGTACAATGAGTTTTTTCAAGTACAATTGTGCACATTTATGCTCAACAACCAAGACTGTGACCTGTAGCCTGTCTTGCGTGAGCAACGAATGGAAGTGGACTGCTATCATATATTATATATATATTATATTATATAGCTGATTGATCCAAAGTTCATCCGATTAACAGACAACCACTCTACCTCCTGAGCCACTGTCACAGACATTCATATTCATTCCTGTCAAAAGGGTGTTCTCTTGTTTGGCCTTAGATTTGCCAAAAAAGCAATATTTTTTCCATGAAAAAGTGGCATTGTGCAGGTTTAGTGTCAGTGGCGTCCTTTCAGTAAAAGGCAAGGTATGGCGAGGAGGGGGGGGGATGAAGGGGGGGTTTCCCCCCCTTGGTGGAATTTTTTGTCAAATCAGTTGTGCAATAGTCACTTTTGGTGAGTTGTTTCTATACAATTCAGTTATATGACATTTAGGTATGACACAGGACTACACAAGCATTTTTAGTATAGAAATGTGTCAACAGACTAAAGCAGGGAACCACAATATTTTGCATACGAATTATGCATAATGTAATATCATAACTGTCTATTACTTTTCTTGCAATTGAGCCAATTTTCCTTAGGTATGGTTTTGAGGTGTGTGTTCAACAGAATGTAGTATCAAAAACACATTCACAAAAAGTATGGGTTACTGAATGCTGAACTGCACTGTTATAATCACTAAGCCAGACCTTACCTGTGTCCCTGAAACTCTTGTCTCTGCTGCCCTTTGATAAAAAAAACGTCCCTATGTCCATTTTCCTTTTTTTTGGCATATTTCAGTCACAGTAAAAGTCACCTAGTAAAAGTGAGATAATTGACAATATCAAAACATGCTAGGGCTGTACCGAATAGTTCGAAGCTTCGTTCATAATGTTGACATTTAAATTCTAAATCAACATAAAAAATTGTAAAAAAAACAAAAAAAAATATATTTTTTTTTTTTACATTTTTATTTGGCAAGGTATGGCGAGTGCCATACCTTGCCATACCAAATGGACGCCCCTGTTTAGTGTGCCGTTAAAAGCACAGCCATGAAATAGTGCCGTGCAAACGACATCTCCCTGCGGACTGTTGTGACTTTTTGATAGTAATATATAATTTGAACAGCTTGAAATATATCATTTATTATTGTAGCAAAAGGTGAAATGAAATTGGCATAAATATGTTTTATAATAGCCTAAATGGAGATTCAAGTTAAATTGTTTATCATATTGTTTAGAATTAGATTGCATTATAGGACTGTATTCTGTGGTGCACCATCTTTGCCCCCAGTGGGAAGTCAGCTGCGCGCAGGCCTATAGCCACACGCTTCAACGCTAATTAGCAACGCGTGCCACCTGTAAAAGGGTGTGTTTGATCCTTCGGGAGAAGTTAGTTGACAGAATGTTTGTTAGAATAAGCTATGCCTCGCTGCTGCTCTGCTCTAGAAAAACCTGTAAAGGGAGAAACTAATTAAATGGATGGAATTGAGAACTACATTTCTGCCTCTTGGTCGTCAATGAAACATGAAGAACAAAAACTGTGAAATATGAATAATCATACGTGTTTAAATAAGAAGAGGATTTGGAACAGTTTATTGTGCAAACAAAGTGGTGCCGAAACCAGGGAAAATTTAAGTATATTCTACACGGACGGACTAATTGGATAAAGAAGAAAAATGACTGAACTAACAAGATTGAAGGCTATCCGAGGAGCAATAAGGACGTCTGTAACCAAGTTGCTGAACAAGATAGACGAGCAGATAGGAGCAGAGGCCCCATGTCTGCCCGACTTGGAGGAAAGCAAAGAAATATTAGTCGTCAAGGAGACTACTCTAAATGAACATGATCGGGACATTGCAGCAGCGACGGAGGAGAAGGACCTGGTCGAAGAAGTGACCACGGCTCTGGACTATATGGACCGAATAATCAAAAGGAAAACTCGGATCAACAGGTTGGTGCGCGACTCTCTCATAAAGACAGAAGAGGCGCGACAGAGAAGAGTGAGCGATGGGAGCTCACACTCATCAAGTAGATCGGATCATATAAGACTTCCGAAATTGATAATTGGAAAATTCAGTGGTGATATAAGCCGATGGCAAGACTTTTGGAATCAATTTAAAGTGTCGATTCACAATAACACCACCCTGAGTTCAGCTGACAAGTTCAGCTATTTGAAGTCATTATTGACAGACACGGCCGCAAACGTAGTCGCAGGATTATCCTTATCCGACGAGAACTACGACAATGCAATTGCAATGTTGATGGAAAGATTTGGCCGTAAAGATTTGATCATAAACGCACACATGAACAAGCTCCTTAATCTAACCCCTGTAAAGAGTGCCACGAACATTAACGCACTAAGGAGATTGTATGATGACTGTGAAATACAAGTGAGGAGTTTAGACGCACATGGCGTTGTATCGGACTCATATGGAAGTCTACTGTGCCCGATTCTCATGAAAATGATTCCCGAAGAAATAACCCTGGAGTTTACGCGTGTTCAGGCTACAGGGTCTGTATTGAAAGTCAAAGACCTAATGACATTCCTGCAAAGGGAACTCGAGAGTCGGGAAAGGACAATGAACTTGACACAGAGAAAGGAGACTCCACCTCCACCCGCAGACAGTGTCTGGGAAAGGAGGAGTCGGCGGCCCCAGCGCGCGGGCGCCGCATCGACATCTACATTTTACGCAGCTGATATTGAAGATGGAAAAGCATGTGTATTCTGTAACAAAAGCAATCACAGATCAAAGGACTGTTCAGAATTCACTGCTGAGATCAGAAAAGAAAAATTAAAGGTACAGGGCAGATGCTACAGATGTCTAGGTGCCAGGCACACTTCTAGTAAATGCAAAGTGCAGGGAATGTACTGTGAGGAGTGTAATCAGGGCCGCCTGGGAGAAATGCGAGGCCCTGTGCGAGATTTAACGCGAGCCCCCCCCCCCCCCCCCCCCCCCCCCCCAAGGTAAAAAAAAAAAAAAATATATATATATATATATATATATATTTTTTTTTTTTTTTTTATACAGTCAACATATTCTTCAATAATGGCGCTGCCCGAGGCGGGGCATGATACAGTCAACATATAGCAAAAGAGAGAGCGAGAGAGAGCTCCCGTTCTACAGTCAATATACAGTGTACAGAGAGAGAGAGAGAGAGAGACACATTGGAAAGAAATTGAAATGCTATTTGGCCCTAAACAGAGAGTACACAGTGGCAGAATACCTGAGCACTGTGACTGAAGATCCTTGAGCACAGCCTAGCCATCGAGAAAGGCCGCCATAGGCAGACTGTGTGTGTTAGAAAGAGAGAGAGAGAGAGAGAGAGAGAACATGTGTGTTTGTCATGTGTGTGTGTGTGTTAGAGAGAGACTATAGCATGTATGAGAGATTCAAAAGGACAAAGATCAACACTTAAATCCAACAAGAAGAGGGTCAACAGAGAAACCAAAGCAGCAAGGAGCCAATGGCCGACATCAGCTAAATAGGCTAGCCAGGTACTGTGACACCAGGCCACGTGACACACAGCTTTGGCCAACGGCCCAACGCTACCCAAGCTACACAAACGACCATTCACACACAGCACATGTCGTATCTCCAAATGTTGTGAAGTAGCATATGTTTTGCCTGGAAAAAAACATCGTTATTAACAAAACATTCGGGAGGGGAAGGAAGGAAGAGTGGGGTAATGTCATCATGACATTTTCATTAATCCAAGTTACCTGCACGATGAACGCAGGGCGAAAGGCCGCACAGGTCTCCACGTTGACGAAAGGCCTCTCGCTGGCGGGACAAAAAGAAGCTATGGCCAGAGCCTTGTCATGGTGCAGGCCCGACTACATCTTCTGTCAAAGGGCCTGCTATTCTCAAGGCTAACTGATAGCATCAAACGAACGTTCCCAGCTGACGCTAAACAGCTAACTGGCTAACAGTTAGCTCACACAGTTAGCTACTAGTAGTATTAGCTAGTCGACCAGTTTGGCTCCAGAGAGAGAAAGAGAGATAGGGTCAGGTGACTCAGGTCCACGGCGGGTATATAATCATAAGTTGACTCACCATAACGCAGTATCAACGTGGAAGGAGACTTTCTTGGCCCCACGGTGTAATTTCGGCGTATTGCTGCCTAACAGATTTATCTGCTCACAAGTTCTCTTCTCCTTCTTTTGAAAAGACATCCACTCGCCTCGCCTCGCTAGGTTAGCTAACGCTAGTTAGCATTTAGCTAAGCTAGCTACTAGCCGACATGGCTATACCATGAAAGGCTCTGGCCATTTGTCCCGTTAGCGAGAGGCCTTTCGTCAACGTTCCTTGCTGACCGACCGACTGATAATGACCGACCTCTTTCTTCGTCTTGGCTATTGGGCATAACTAAGCATAGTCAAAAGCTGCACTGGCGAAAATGTCAAACGCAGCCGACTCACGCTGCCGGCGTACTACACTGTCTACACATGATGTAAGTAAAACCACTCCCTTCGTTGAAACCAATGCTGCTGCAGAACCCCAGAGGCTGAGCTCCAATAGTGAGTATGTCTGCAGCTGCAGGACTGCAGACCCAGGAACAAGTCAGACACATTCTACAAACGTGTCTAATGTGAAATATATAAGCATATAAGCAAAACTAGATTTTAGGTCTGTGATGAAAAAGGGCCTCGCGGGAAGGGGGGCCTCGCAAAAAAAAAAAAAAAAAAAATAATAATAATAATAAAAAAAATTAATAATTTTTTTTTTTTTTTTTTTTGCGAGGCCCCCCTTCCCGCGAGGCCCTGTGCGACCGCACTGCTCGCACACCCCCTGAGGCGGCCCTGAGTGTAATAGTGTATGGCATCATAGAACAGTGTGTACCAGACAGAAGGGCACACAGAGTAATGTCAGGGAAAACCCCACAGATACTGTAGTGTCAATTGTCCCAACATCAGAAAGGGGCACAGTTCTGCTGCAGACAGCGACTGTATGGATAGAAACACCCACACGCAGCCAGATAGTGCGGTGTGTTATGGATGGGGGTAGCCAACGCAGTTTTATAAGAGAAGATATCTCAAAGGCTCTAAATCTACCAGTAGTAGGAGAGGAGGTATTGAACCTGCACACATTTGGCTCGCTAGTACCCAAACGAATAACCTGTAGGAAGGTTAGAGTGTATCTGAGAAATATTCGAACCAACCAAGCAGTGGAACTAGAACTGCTGGAGACGCCACTGGTGAGCACGTCATCAAACCTGACAACAGCCAGTGAGAAACTGAGAGGAACGCTGCACAAAAGAGGAATGCAACTTGCTGATACCCCAGTGAGGGGAATGGAATCAGAAAAGCTTGGAATCTTGATCGGAGGTGATCACTATTGGAAAATCGTCACTGGACGAATGGAGAGACTGGATGACGCACTAGTTGCGCTCGAAAGCAAGTTTGGATGGTTAGTGCAAGGAACTGTCACAACGGCGATGATGTGTGTCACAGAGACTCCAGACGTGGACGTGATGCTCGTGAGCATGGGAGAGGAGCAAGCGCTTTCAAACCAGTTGCGCAGCTTCTGGGAAACTGAATCCCTCGGAATTGACATGTCAAAAGAAGGCCGCGCTGAGAGCGCAGACGCTGCAGACGCGCTACTGAAATTCGAGGAGTCAATCAAATACACGAACGGGAGATATGAAGTTCGGTTGCCATGGAGAGAGGAACAGGTGATCATCGCTGATAACTACGCCACAGCTGAGAGTAGATTTGCTCACCTGGTAAGAAGATTCCATAGCAACCCCGTACTGTACCATAAATATAATGACGTCATCCAAGAGTACCTAGCCGATGGAATAGTAGAAATAGTAGAACAGGTGCAGCCCAAACAATTGGAGAACCCTATCTACTATTTACCCCATCATGCTGTAATTAGAGATCAAAGAGAAACTACTAAATTAAGAGTAGTATTTGATGCGTCTTCACATGGAAGAGATTGTCGGTCTCTTAACGAGTGTCTCCAAACCGGCCCCAATTTAAATCCAGACCTATTAGGCATTCTAGTCAGATTTAGACAGTATAAAGTGGCCCTCATGTCAGACATTACGAAGGCCTTCCTTCAGATTTCTCTAAACGAACAGGACAGAGATGCACTGAGATTTCTCTGGACCACCGGAGACACATTGTCAATGGACCAGATCAGCATTCTGAGAATGACACGAGTTCCATTCGGAGTGTCCTCCAGTCCATTTCTATTAGCAGCCACAATTCGTCATCATCTAAAGAAATACGAGAATAAATATCCAGAGGTCGCAAAAACCCTAGATGAGTGTCTCTACGTAGATGACTATATCTGCGGTGCTCACACAGTAGAGGAGGCTTTAAAAATCACTCAAACAGCCAAGGAGATCATGTCTGAAGCTGGAATGGATTTGTGCAAGTGGAAAACGAATTCAAATGAGCTGCAAAGAGAATGGACACAACAAGTGAAAAATGAACAGGTGGAAGTCAAAAGCCAAACGCCAATGAAAGTGTTAGGGCTGACATGGAGAACAGAAACAGACAACTTTGTGTTTGAAATGAAGGATTTTATTGAACATTTAAAAGACAAAAAAAACACGAAGAGAGGAGTTCTCCAATCCGCAGCACGAATCTTTGACCCAATAGGTTTTTTATCCCCATTTAGCATTAGGGTAAAATGCCTGTTCCAAAAAATGTGGGAACGGGGTCTCGACTGGGACGCACAGCTCCCAGATGACCTCTCCGAAAAATGGAACCAGTGGTGCGCTGAAATTCCTGATTTAGGCTCTATAGCCATAAGCAGAAGTTACACTTCAGAACTACAGAATAGTGACGACACGCTTTTAGATAAAGAGATCCACATATTCTGTGATACGAGTGAAAAAGCTTATTGTGCAGTAGCCTATTTGCGCACGACAGATATAGATGGAAAATGCGCCACTAGTCTAATAACGGCCAAAACTAAAGTTGCTCCATTAAAGAAAATCACCCTACCTCGACTGGAACTGATGGGAGCTTTGATAGGGTCTAGACTAGGAAAGTTTGTATGTGAACAATTAAAAATGCCTGAAATCAAGACACACTATTGGACAGACTCAATGATCGCTCTCCATTGGATCAAAGGCACGGCTAAACAATGGAAGCCGTTCGTTCAGAACCGAGTGATCGAAATTCAGAACCTGACCCTCCCAGAGAACTGGGGGCACTGCCATGGAGCAGAGAACCCGGCCGATCGCGGCACACGGGGCTCCAGCGTAAAGACGCTAAAAGATGACTCTCTGTGGTGGCACGGGCCACAGTGGTTAAGAGAGCCAACCGGAAAAAGTACGTCAAAAGATGATATTGATGAAGGAGTGAATTTGGAGTGTGTGGTGCAAAGCCAGATAGTGAAAGAGGAGAAAACAAGTATGTGTTTGGGCCCGCTATTTGACCTGGGAAAACACAGCAAACTCAACCGAGTCCTGCGCGTCACAGCGTGGATGCTGCGTTTTACAAGCAATACACAGAAGAAAGAAAAAAAGAAATCTGGTCCGCTGTGCGCAGAGGAAATCAGAGAGGCGGAGAAATACTGGACAAAACTCTCCCAAACAGAAAGCTTCCCAAAAGAACAATCAGATTTGTTAAATGGAAGAGAAGTGCATAGAGGCTCAAAATTAATGAGCCTAAAACCGTTCATGGATAATGAAGGGCTTCTGCGCGTCGGAGGACGGCTTCAGGAAACCAACTGGGATTACGCACAGAAACACCCTCTCATACTGTCCGGGACTAACCCCTTCTCCTTGCTGGCCATTAAGAGAGCGCACAATGATGTATTCCACTCTGGTTTACAAGACACCTTGACACAGGTGAGAGAACAGTTTTGGATATTAAGAGGACGCCAGTTGGTGAAGAAAATGGTAAAACAGTGTCTCGTCTGTCGAAAAAGTAAATTAAAAGCAGGCCAACAATGTACTGCGCCCTTGCCCAAAGATAGGGTGACAGAGGCCCAGCCGTTCGAAGTAACGGGTGTAGATTTCGCAGGGCCATTATATGTAAAGCCCCAGAATAAAAAGGCATATGTAGCTTTATTTACTTGTGCAGTGACAAGAGCTGTGCATTTAGAAATAGTATCAGACCTCAGCACAGATTCATTTCTTTTGGCCTTTAGACGATTTGTGGCCCGACGAGGAATCTGTACCACGATATATTCAGACAACGCAAAAACATTCAAGCGTGCAGACAAAGATCTGAGAGCTATGTATAATTTGATAAAAGATACGAAGATACAGGAGTTCTTTGCAGGGAAAATGATCACCTGGAAATACATAGTAGAACGGGCAGCTTGGTGGGGCGGGATGTGGGAACGCATGGTGAGGTCAGTAAAGGTGTGCTTAAGAAAGGTGTTAGGAAAAGCGTTTTTGACATTTGAAGAGCTTCAAACGTTGCTTACTGAAGTGGAGGCTGTTGTCAATTCAAGACCCCTCACCTTCACACACGCAGAGTGCGGAGAGCCTGCTCCGCTAACCCCAGCCCACTTCTTGGTTGGACAGAGACTCACGACCCTACCTCCACTGCCCACTCCCCCCAATTACCACGCTAATGCTGACGCAGCTAAGCTCAACAAACGGTTACAATACCGTCAGAGACTGATCAACGGATACTGGATTCGATGGAAGAAGGATTATTTAATGGAGCTGAGATCAGCACACACAGCATCGAACAAGCCCAGCACATTCAAGGTGGGCGACCTGGCTTTACTGCACGAAGACAAACAGCCAAAGCATATGTGGAAAATGGGTCGCATTGAACAGGTGTTCGTAGGACGGGACGGAAAGGTTCGTTCATGTTCGTTAAGACTCCCCAAGAATCTGGTCCTGAAGAGACCGGTACAGCTGCTGTACCCCTTGGAACTAGAAGAATGATGACACCATGGGAGCTCATCGGGGGGGAGTTTGTTGTGACTTTTTGATAGTAATATATAATTTGAACAGCTTGAAATATATCATTTATTATTGTAGCAAAAGGTGAAATGAAATTGGCATAAATATGTTTTATAATAGCCTGAAGTAAACTTCTGTTCTTCATTTACCTATATCTAAGTTCATTGATCGTATAGTTTTCTATTACCCTTTCCTCTGCATTGGTTAGGTATTTTAGATGTTCGGTTCAAGTAAGGGGAGACGGACGACGTGGTCAAAATAACAACTGCGGTGTTTATTAATACCACAGCTCAGGAATCAACACAAGTACATTGTCTCTTTGGTTCAATCTAATTGTCTCTTTCATGTGGCTTGTTTGGTCCATTCTTGGATCAGCTAGGCCCGATCAGAGCTTTTCTTCTCCATTGCTGTTCGCTGTCTCAGGTTGTCCATGGCAACAACCGTTCTCTCTCGTGGTTCGTGGTGTGGTTGTCAAGGCAACCTTGCTTTCGGATCCTTGGAGGTTTGGGAGCGCTTCGTTTTCATCTACCCTCGGTGGAGTCTGGATCCCCTGCTGCGATGCGATTCGTCTGTCATCGGTGTCTCCCTCTCGCTGTGTCAAGGCTCGGCTCTCCAGGGATCCTTCTCCGTCTCCTCTCTCCCGTCACCGGGGGTGTGTCCTCTGAGTGTCTTGCTCGGCTCTCGAGTTCTGTGTGGCTTGCCTCCCAGGGTCCGTCCCCTGTCTGTCTCTCTCCGTCGCCATCACAGCCCTTTTTATCAGAGCGAGAGAGAGAGAGAGAGAGAGAGAGAGAGAGAGAGAGAGAGAGAGAGAGAGAGAGAGAGAGAGAGAGAGAGAGAGAGAGAGAGAGAGAGTCCCTGCCTGCCTATTCACGTCCACAATCTGCCTTCCTTATTTGGCCACATTCCAGCAGGAACTTGTCTGCGGGTCTTGTGACAACATGTTACACAATTTATTCTGCTGACACAACCGTTCACAATAGAATCTGTCGGCCTGTTTAATCATTGATGAGGGGATTCCGTTCTTCACTGAGTAACACTCTATTTCCTGATTAAATTATATGACCAATATTGTACATCTTTTATCTTCTAGTATTAAGAGTTTTTATTCTTTATTGTCTAAACAGTGACTAACAGTCTTTTCTTCAGTTCTGTCCACATTTTACTTTATTTGATTGAACTATTTAATGTTACATCCTACTGTTTGTATTTCCTATTCTAAAGTAATCTGTAATCTAGTTTGTAGCTCTATTTGATCACTAAGTATTTTGTTCAGTATTAACATTAATTTACAAACAATGTCTTTGTATTTGGTTCACTTATTGTCAACTTTTCATGCCTGCCAAACCTATTTATCTAAGGTGATTTGGTATGACAGCTCACTTTTAACATAATGGTCCTTGCTTTACATATGTGTTGCAATGTTTTCTAAGGCCATCTAACTAATCTCTCTGACAAAGCCATTAGTTTTCTCTATTTCCTTAAGGTCTAAAAACTGTCTAGTCTAACTATTAGAGTTAATGTGTAACTGGTGGCATTCTACTTAAATTCCAATATCCTGGAGCCTGTGTGGTATGTCTTAAGTCAATCAAATCTGATGTGTAAGGGGAGATTCCAACCGTCTGGTGTTTCCTTTCTGACCTCTGGGCCTTAGGTTTTCTGAGCAGCTGCCGTGTCGTAACCTGAAATTCCTTACTTAGGGTAAATATGACCTTTTGATCTCAACTGTTACTTTGAGTTTGGTTCCTGTTTCAAAGATAATGATCTCCTCTCTTGTCAGTTGGAGGGTGGCCATTTCCTAAACCACAGCTGCTAACCAACCAGTGGAATGTGCATTAACGTCATAAACAGTCTTTTTGCCCTATCAGCGAACCATCTTCTGTGAAACCCTGACAGCAGATTGTCCTCCAGTTGGCTGAGTGCGGGGTCTGTCAGCATTTTGTCTTTCTAATCATTTTCCTTGTACATTTCAGTTGCTATGTTCATGTTTTCATTTAGAAATATACGACAATCCACCCTTAGGGGGTTTAATAACCCACTATACAGCATCAATATTCTAAATTAAACATGTTAAAATCATTTCATAATTTTTGCTAATATTTTCTAAAATTTTCAAAAAAATCCAAAATTTACACAAATCGAACTACAAAACCCCTTTCCATCTGTACAGTTACAAAACCATCATTTCACCTACCTCTTCTTCTTGCACAGTTATACACATTTATCAGTTATTATTATGACATCCAGTCTAGGTCCGTCTCTCTATGCAAAGAGATGATCGTACCATTCTCAGCTTCTTTTCGTTTAAGACTATATTTATCCATGTAATTACCACCTGTGTCTATTTGTGTAATGGACTCTGCAAGAAAAGATTAATACATCACACCACTAAAATATTAACACTCTAAACATTTGAGGGAAATTCAAACAAGCAACATAAATCATTTCTTCTCCTTGAAAAGACCACTGAGGCCTCAATTACCTCCCTGTCAGTTATCCCTATTTCAACCTCCTGAGGCCTTTACTGCTAACTCGTTTTTGACCGTTTTCTTCTTGTTGTACCTTGTGCTAACCACAGCCTCTTCTTTGTTGTGTGCAGGTCTCGGTACTGCTCCGATTTTCCACAGAAGGAAACGATTTTCCCTCTGTCCTTTTTGCATTTTGGATTATTATTTACAAAACACACAATAGACTGGAAACATTTATTTTCGCAGATACCTTCTCTACTGTTCTGCATTCTGACAATACATTTTTCTCCAAATCATTTATCTATGTATTTCACAGCTTCTTACGTTAGCATTCAATCAAATCACCTTTGTCTCATTTCTTTTTGTGCTGTACTGTTTTACTAGATCAAATATCTCAAGATCAACACAACTACCTCCACCCTTGAAAGTGGAATATCCATTATTTCACTATCAATACCTTGTTTCCCGACAGCTCCTCGGTCCGGACAGTCAGCTCTAGACGAGGCCAATCACCAACAGAACCTATGTGCATGGTCAACAAACCACAGTTCCTTTAAACATACATCACACACACCCCGCCAGCTTTCAACAAGCCGGTGCAGAGTCTCCCATAAGTCAATCATCAAATTCACATGTCTGCACCCTACATGAACACTATTTCGGCCAATTCGCGACCAAAAACCTACAGAGCTTTCTATAGACAGAGAAATATGTTTCCCCAACCCTTACCATAACCCAAAAAGTGACACAACCGCCCAGATTCTACATCTGGACTCTTAATGAGCGGAAAACAAACCATGAACCAGCTCCCGTCCATTTCTCAGTTTCCAGCCCATTATATCAGACCTCCTACCAGTCTCGCTGTGTCACCACCACCTGCTATCCCTGACCGGCGAGAGATCCCTCCCAGCCAGCCAGTTCCTAAAAAAATATAGTCAAACAAAAACAAAGAAAATTGTAAATAAACAAAAAAATTGTGAGTGCCTACATGCTACACACCCATCCAACAGAATTAAACTATCATCTAGAGGCATAAATACCCCCGCAAAAACTAAGACAGCAAAATTAAAAATCCAAAAAGAAATAAAATAAGTAATGAAATAATAATGTTGTTTTTTTTTTTTTTTTTTTTTTTTTATTAATTCAACTTGACCACCCTTTGATCAAGTATGTAATCACTACTATAAATAGTCCTTTGTTTCTAACTCTGTTTAATATTAAATGTTCCATTGTTCCTGTCTAAAGCCATCAATTTTGTTAGTTTGATTAGCCCATGCAATTCAGTTACGTCATCCCTCTATAGCCCCAACTTACCCTGGTTAGTCTTCCAAACCACTTTAGTAATTCGCACACCTAATCAAACCTTATCTATGTATCTGCGTCTCTATCTTTATTCTAATCAGTCTCATTATCCATTTTAATTTATCAATAACTCTATTTACTCGAGCACCCAAAAGGCTTTGTTTGTGCATTTCCGCTTCGCTCTTATTCAACCTATTACCTATGCAGACACCCCCTAATTACACCCCCTCTGAAAATGTCCCAATTCTCCACATTTCCAGCAACTCCGTTCTCTGATGGACT
This sequence comes from Notolepis coatsorum, assembly GCF_963971535.1. NCBI lineage: Eukaryota > Metazoa > Chordata > Actinopteri > Aulopiformes > Paralepididae > Notolepis > Notolepis coatsorum. The sequence continues at coordinate 126,015,812 of NC_140166.1, forward strand.
CTCGCTTTCTACTGGACTTTTGCCGAGCCCGCCACCCTTTGTCACATGACCGAGCGAGATGGCCAACCTCCCCACAATGCCAGCACACAGCCGACGCCAGCCACCCAGGCGGTCCCAGTTTACCACGACTCCCGCAGTCTCTCGGCTGGCATCCCACAGTCCTCGCCAGGTCCACCCCTCTCCTGTCCTCTGGTCGCATGTCCTGTTGCCTGGAGGAGAGAGGGGCATACCTGTCCTTTTCTGCTGCCTCTCCTCGGGCCTTCTCTTGTTGGGAGGGGCCTGGAAACTCACCCCTCCTGTGGTTCTGTTCACCCTGTTGCGGCCCAGTTCCCTGTCCGGGCAACGGAGCACAGGGCACTCTTTGATCCCGGCGGCCTAGGTCAGACGCCCAAAGCATGATCTCAACAGCTGTCGCTTCCAGTAGCGCAGCCTTTCTTGCCAGTTCTCGTTCCAATCTCTGAGTCTCGTGTGCGGCTTGACCGATATCCAGCTGTGTCTTCATCAGATCTCGATGAACCGCCTCGTGTTGTTCGAACGCTGTCACAAACGCTCTCTGTTGTCTATAGGATGCTGCCTCTTCCCCCATCTCAGCACTGGCGGTTTGACCTCCCATCGCTGGGCCCCGCCTCTCATCTTGGCTTCGGTGCTGAGGGCAGGGTGGACATGGGAAACGGGTGGGCTGTAGAAACTGTTCGTGTAGTATTCCATACCTGCTGTCGGTCTCAGTTCCAGCCCTCCGGCCAGAGTGGACTTCGTGGGACTGCTGTAACCTCAGTCTCTTTTTCTGCCCCTTGGTTAAACCGCAGTCGCCTGCAATGGACACTCCAGCTTGAATCGGTTCTGGTTGGAGTAACACCGTTGTCACTGGTTCACTCCCCTGTATTGGAACCAAAGTCAACATTTCAAGTCCTTCTGTCGTACTGGTCACATGAGAGAAGTCCATATTCCAATCAATCAGATCATCACTGGTAAAGTCTATCTGGGAAATGTCTGCAGAGGCTCTCGGCCTTCTCCCCCCAATGGCCTGATCACTAAGGCCCTTTTCCATAT